>NC_066580.1:183743511-184050178 GCF_024323335.1 Lathyrus oleraceus | reverse complement strand
TGCGTTCAATCTGCTCAAAATCAAGCTCAATTATCCAATCCAATGGTTGAATCTTGCTTAGAATTCTTCCAGGAGTAAGAATATGCAAAGAGAATCAAGGTTTGTGTGAAGAATAGAGAGATTCGAAGAGAGAGAAATTTTGGAGGGAATGTGAATTTTTCAGATCTGAATTGCTTCCTCCCTTTAAAAAACAGTTATGATTTGGTATTTATATGATCTCTTAATCATGCTGTTAATCCAATTAGGCAATGGTTAATTGAGATTAGAGAGATGTGAGGTGTTTTGCCAAAATTGCAAGTGTGAGGTAGCATGTACAATCCACACCTGAACAGTGCCACACTGAGGTACAAATTCACTTAAAATCCTTCAACAATCATGATGGAAGTGTTAATTGGCATGCATGATCATCGAATTTAAAATTATTGAATTTCCCTCCAAAATGCATATGTGTGAACAAGTGGTCATGTGATCTTCTTTCATGCAAGGCAATGGTTGATTTGGAAAGTCTTGGTCACAAGGAGCATTTTGCAAAAAGAGTGGACCAATTTGGAGTTTTGGATCAAAAGTTATGGCATTTTGAACTTCCATGCATACTTTGTGATCATTTGGCCATAACTTCTCAACCAATTATCAGATGAACATGAAATAGGACTTTTTAAAAGGGGGAGAGAAAGATCTTCAACTTTCATGTTCACCAAAAATTCATGTGAAGCTTATTTGCTGTTGGAAAGTCAAGTTGAATGTGGACCAAAAACTTGCCATTTTTGGAAACTTGAAATTACAGGTCACTTTCCATTATGGGAAACTTTTGCCATGACTTAAAAATCTACAAGATAGATGTTTGAAATGATGAATAGGCCTTGTTTGAACATGATTGGGATGTCTCAAATCATTTCCCACACCTCAAAGCCCTCAGTTGACTACACAATTGATTATTTGGTCCTCAGATGATCTTGACAATACCTGATGAACTTGAGCCTTTACCACTTGGGGAATTTGCTTCAAAATGAACCTTAGCTCATATAAGCTCAATATAATGTCATGTGGTCCTCATCTCAAGAAAATACCATCAATTCAATGCACAGAGGAATTCCTTGAAAACCTTGACCTGATGATTGCTTCATCTACAAAACAAATGTTAGTGACATATTTTTGGTGCTTTTGGTTAGTGATTAAAACAAGAAAAGCAATGATATACAATGCAAGCAATGCCTGGTGACCTCAAAACCACTCACAGGAGATCCCAACCCAAAGGGAAAGGAAGCCAAGATGCTCAAAGATCCTTGAGGCTATGAAATGCAATGATATGATTCCATGAGGGATCTTAGGGACAAAATTGGGGTCTTACAGGTACGATCAACTTCAATACCCTTCTCACTGACAACAAAGCTCAACAACTTACCAGAACGAACACCAAATGTACACTTATTGGGATTCAAGCGGATTTTATACTTCCTCAAGCGTTGGAGTAACTTCAAAAAATGCTCAACATGTTCTTCTTCATTACTTAATTTGGCAATCATATCATCAATATAAACTTCAATATATTTATGGATCCTATCATGAAAAAGAGTGGTCATAGCTCTCTGGTATGTTGCACCAACACTCTTCAAACCGAAAGGCATCACTATAAAACAAAATGTTCCCAGGGTGTAATGAATGTGCTTTTCTCCATATCTTCAGGTGCCATCTTGATTTGATTATAACTGAAAAATCCATCCATAAACGAAAAGACTTTGAATTTAGTTGTATTATCTACCAACATATCAATGTGTGGCAGAGGAAAATCATCTTTCGGACTAGCTTTGTTCAAATTGAAGGTAGAGAAAAACAAGAAAGGGGGGTTTGAATTGTTTTAGGAAAATAAAACTTTTTAAGAATTTGGACACATGCAGAATAAAAAGGAATTCAACACAGAATTTTATACTGGGTCGCTTGAAATTCAAAGCTACTCCAGTCCACCCGGCCAAGGTGATTTCGCTTTTAAAAAGGACTTAATGCACTAATCTTGAAAGGTTACACAAACAACCGTCTAAGAGAAATAATCCCTTAGCCCTCTCAAGTATTCAGACTTCACAGAGTCACTTGAGGAAATATCTTAGCAATGATATGATTACAGTAATGAATAGTGCTTTTAACAATAAGCAGATATTACAAAAGATAATAACAAGAAATGTTCTCACGTTAGAGCAACAACTCGTGAGCGAATGAAAATCAAGAGTGATTGAAGTATTGAATTCTCGTGTGTTTCAGGTGTTTCTTTGTGAAGCTTTCCATCCTTTTTATAGGAGAGTGAGAAGACCGTTAGATGGTGTTAATGCCATAGTATTAGGCATTGAAGACTGATTAACGCCATTAATTTCCTTGTTCTTTCCAAAGTAGTATGGAGCGCAATAACTTATTTCTAAAAAATAGTTTCTTTCCATAAGCAAGTTTCTTCAATGTTAAGCTTTCTTGAATCAGCGGATCTTAGTCAGAGTCTTCATTTAGCAATTTGCGTCTTCAGAGGGTGCTTGTATTTGACTGTCATTAGAGTTTCTCTTTATTCGACTTCTTTAGAGCGTATGTCTTCAAAGTTTGGAGTCCTTCTTCTCTTTTGGAGTGTCTGACTTCTTTATTTTTGCTAGCGCCTGCGTTGGATCAGAGTCAGAGCTTCTGGTTACGTATCTTCTGAATAGCATCTTAGTGCTTGATTCTGTATTTGATGATTGTCTATCTGATTGTTTTGATCAAAGTCCTGTACACTTAGAAAAATTTCGTTAGGGTACCATTTTTGTTTCATCCTTTGTTATCATCAAAATCTTAGAGATAGATTGTAGAACTAAATTTGTTCTTACAATCTCCCCCTTTTTGATGATGACAAAACAAGTCATAATAATGATGAAATAGTACGTAATATATCAGAAACGGATAAAAGGAATGGACTCCCCCTGAGTTAGATCATCATATTTAACAGAATTTCTTACTGGACCTTCCTTGTGTGGAGTTGGTTTTGTACCTTAGCTATTATCCTGCATAACTTTAGTTGTCATAAGTCATTATGATTTATTAATGTTCACAGTGCCTTGAGAGGTTTTAGATATATGTTTTCATCATAGCTGTTTTAGTTCTCCCCCTTTTTGTCAAAATAAAAAAGACATAGAAGGATAAGTGGGAAATGGATATATATATATATATATATATATATATATATATATATATATATATATATATATATATATATATATATATATATAAAAGAGAAAAACAGGTATAAATAGGCAGCAATGAAGGCATAGATCAGAAAGCAAAAAAATCGGAGGAAAAGCAAGAAACAAAGAGCCTAAGTGCCTAAGGGTTTGGGGGGGGGAGGCATCCTTTGGAGCAGCTGAGTCAGCAGGTTCTGAATGTTGGTGTTGACGGAATCCTGGTGACCCAACCTAGCTCGTACCACTTGTTGTTCCTTTTGCAGTTCCTCCAGAGTCTTTAAGACCAGAGAGGAAAAACCAGAGGTAGATTGCTCCCCCTGAGTCAAAGCATCAGCACTTGCCTTGGCAGCTTCCTTTGCGGCAATGCGTGCTGCTTCTTCCACTTCAGCTTTTGCTTTTGCCTCAGCCTCAGAAGCAGCAACAGCTTTAGCAACCACCTTTTCTTCAGCTTCTATGATCCTCTACTCTTCTTCTTGGAGAGCTTTCTCTTCTGCTTCCTTCCTAGCCTTTTCCTCATCCTCTCTGGCCAAGCGAGCCTATAGCCTAATTCCAGCATCTCTGATGAAGTTGTTGCAAACTTATTCAGAGAGGCCTTTCAGTTTGAAGGCTTCAGAGGTCATCCATCTGATCACTCTGTTCCAGTGGATCCTTATTGTAGAGGGACCATCACTGATGCCAGAGTTGACAGACAGAGACTTGATCTTCTCCACTGAAGACTCTACAAAAATAGTTATTGCTTCTTCTAATGCGGGGAAGGCAGTTTATGGTTCAGAGTTGGTGTCATCAAGATATTGAATAGGAGTGGTGACAGTAGCAGAGGTTTGTGGTGGGGGAATATCAGATGGAGATGGTGTTGTTTGTTCGGGTTGAGGATTTGGTTGAGGTTCAGATGGTAAGGGTATTGGTTTTTCAGGGGGTGGATTAGGTTATTGTGCAAGTGGTAGTGTTTGAAGTTGATCAGATGGAGGTGGATTTTGTTGTTTAGGGGGTGGGGAAGTGACTTCAGGTTCAGGTTCAATTTGTGATGGTTGTTGAGAGGCTAGAGCACGAGCTTGAAGCTGAGCTAGAGTGGGGGATTGGGAGTCAGATGGTTTGTTGTCAGATGAAAGAATATAGTATGGTGGGGATGAAGGTGAGGATAATGATGGTGAGGTAGTTTCGTTCATAATTTCTACTTCAGAAACGGGTAGTGTAGTGGTTGCAAGGTTGAATTTGAGAGATGGTGTGTTTGAGGTTCTGGAGGTTGAGGGGGGTGTTTCAGATGAGGTGTAGGCGGGAGTAGTGTTATGCAAGTGGTAGTGTTTACAGAGCGGGAAGGAGGTATAGACTTACTTGGAGAATCAGCTAGAGGGACTAGAGGTCTTGACCCCGAAGTTTCTCCCAGCTTTGCCTTCTTTGCCTTCTTGGACTTGCTAGATGGCTCCCGTTGTCTCTTCATGAAGTTTGGTGGATGCTCAGGTAGCCAGTCCACTGAGAACTCAGAAATGTCCACCCATTGGTTTGCCAGATCCTGCAAATAGTGACCCACTACTTCTGGAGGGTCAATCTTGGAGAAAAGGTAGAGACCATTGGGAATCTTCCTTTGATCCTTAAGTGCTTCCCAGGAAGTGTCTAGAATTGGTTTAGCTCCGACCTGCTCAATTATCCCCATAATCTTTAGATTTCTAGCATTTAGAGGTCTTCCAATGTCAACAGTGACATCCTCCATTAGATTGTGACGGATCAGGTGATCCACCAAGCCACTCTCAATCAGAACATCCGAGATAAGTCTTCCCAGAGGAATGTAGTTTCTGGTATCTTTGACAGAGTCTCTGAGATACTTGAAGAGCAGCACTGGCAGATTCAGTTTCAGCTCTTTGTGGATGCAGTAAAGGATACACTTCTTATCTGTGTTGATGTAGTCAAAAGTGTTTGATGCAGGGCGGTGATGAATGGTGCCTAGGATGATCTTCATCCAGACGCGGAGATTGTGATGGAGTTCTTTGTTATTGGAGTGTTTGCCCTCAGCGTTATGTTGAAAGATGGTGGGGGTTATTTCCTGGGACAAATATTTTGCCCTAGGGTTGACGTTGTAGATTCTTATTCCTCTTGTCTTTTCCATGTTCAGAAGGGAGTCTATTGATTTCTTAGTGATGACTATTTTGACTCCCAGAACGTGAGAGACGATATAGTGATCATCTGAATCTGCGAAGCGCCAGAACTCATTCACCCGATATGTGTACACAGGGTCGTAGAGTCTCTGAAAGTAGGTTTCCCACCCTTGCATTCTTAACTCCTCAGTGAGGTCTACGCCATTTCTCTTCATATTTTTGAAATCCACCAGCGATTCACACAGTACCTCAAGCTTCTCAAATGGTGTTGCAAGATGGATGTGAGGTTCACGGTCAAGAATGTGGGGTTCCCTGTAGATGGGGGTTGAGACAACGCCAGTAGTTGCAGTTGTTTGTTGAGTAGAAATGGGTGTTTGATCCATTGAATCTATCTGTTGTGAGTAGTTGTAGACAGATTGTTGTTGAGCATCCATGTGGAACAATGTTGAAGGAGGTTTTGAACGATGATGAACTTGTTGAAGATGAAGATAGCCTTGATGAAGATGATGAAGAACTGAGAGAGAGAGAGGGCGTTTGTGAAGGGCCTGAGTGTAAAGTGTGAGCAAAACGATAGTGTTAAGAGTAGTTTAGATGTTGAAAATTAACTGATGCACGTTATCCAAGTTTACACGCCTAGGGGAGAAATGATTACATCCCATGATGGAGGTCTAATCCCCAAATTAGCACAATGCTTGAGGAGATTTAAAGAGTCTGTCTCTTGATTTCTGCTAGACAATTGTTTAGAAGATTCAAGGTCAGACACATGATGGCCCACGTGTTGATTTATCTGATCTTCAGGAATACCAAAGGGATGGGTCCTGAGGATTTCTGATTCAGATGACTGTTAACTGGTAGAAGTATCAGAGTCAGGTCCAGATACCAGATGTTTAATTCAGAGTCTTATTTTTCTATTTCAGAGAAGCACATTTATTCTGGACAAATTTGAATGTTTAAATTTTTCAAAATAAAAGAGAATCTATCTTCAACGAGGGGTTTAGTAAAGATGTTAGCCCATTGATGGTCTGTATCAATAAATTTTAATGATATTACCCCTTTCTGAACATAGTTTCTAATGAAATGATGTTTTATTTCTATGTGCTTAGCTCTAGAATGCAAGATAGGATTCTTACTTAAATAAATGGCAGCAGTATTATCACAGAAGATAGGAACGTTACTCTCAAAGATCAGAAGGTCTTCAAGTTGATTTTTCATCCAGCGCATCTGAGTGGTGCAGAGTGACGCTGATATATATTCTGCTTTTGTAGTGGACATGGCTATGGTTGATTGTCTTTTGCTGGCCCATGATATAAGATTATTTCCCAAGAACTGACAGTTCCCAGATGTACTTTTATGTTCCATCTTGTTCCCTACATAATCTGCATCATAATAACCAGAGAGCCTATACTTTTATGTTTTCTCATACATCAGGCAAAGGTTAGGGGTTCCTTTCAGATACCTGAGGATTCTTTTAACAACTGTTAAATGAGATTCCCTAGGATCTGATTGGAATCTGGCACAAAGACATACACTAAATAGAATATCAAGGCTTGTAGCCGTCAGATAGAGAAGAGAGCCTATCATACCACGATAGAGCTTCTAACAAACCTTCTGGCTAGTTTCTTCTTTCTCCAGAATGCAGGTTTGATGCATTGGCATCTTGGAAGGTTTGCATTCAGCCATTTTGAATTTATTCAGAATGTCTTTTATGTACTTACTTTGATATACGTAGGTCGCTTCTGAAGCTTGATTGATTTGAATCCCCAGAAAGAACTTTAGTTCTTGCATTATGCTCATCTCAAATTCTACCTGCATTAGCTCAGAGAATTCTGGACATACGGAAGGGTTAGCTGAACCAAAGATAATGTCATCAACATATATCTGGCATATCATGAGATCAATTCTAATGTTTTTACAGAAGAGTGTAGAGTCAACCTTTCCTCTAATAAAATCATGTCCCAGAAGAAAATTACTTAATCTTTTATGTTAAGCTCTAGGAGCTTGTTTTAGTCCATACAGTGATTTCTTTAGTTTAAAAACGTGTTCTGGACATTTAGTGTTTTCAAAACCTGGAGGTTGATTGACATATACTTTTTCTGATATATAACCATTAAGGAATGCACTCTTGACATCCATCTGATATAGTTTGATGGAATGATTTACAGCAAATGAAACAAGTAAGTGAATAGATTCTAACCTTACGACTGGGGAAAAGGTTTCATTGTATTCAATGCCTTCTTGTTCACTGTAACCCTGTGCCACCAGTCGTGCTTTTTTTCTGACTACTTCTCTCTTTTTTGTTTAGTTTGTTTCTGAACACCCATCTAGTTCCAAATGTGAGTTCCTTTAGGCTTTGGGACGAGATCCCAGACGTCATTCTTTGAGAATTGATCTAGTTCTTGTTTCATATCCAGAACCCAATCATTGTCTTGAAATGCCTCATCAGAGGAAGTAGGCTCCATCAGAGATACTATTCCTAGTGGAGTTTCTTCACTCACTTTAAATGTTGACCTAGTTCTGACAAGTTCATCCTTGTTTCCCAGAATCAAATCTTCAGAGATGTTGGGGCGACTTATTGATCTTTTCTGGATAGTTGAGACTTCAGTTGCATCTGGAATTTGTTTGTCAGATACTTCTGGTGCTTTAGTCTTTTCGTCATAGCCTGCAAGAGTGATCTCCAAATCTGCAAGTTTCTTAACTAGCTTTGACTTTTTAAGGGTCAAGCTTATCATCAAATCTAACATGTATTGATTCTTCCACAATTTTGGTTTCTGTGTTGTATACTCTATATACTTTAGAGAGTTTTGAGTATCCTAACGTAATTCCTTTTTGTGCTTTTGAATCAAACTTGTTCAGATGTTCTTTAGTATTGAGAATAAAACAAGAGCATCCAAAAGGATGGAAATAATAAATATTGGGTTTTCTTCCCTTACACAGTTCATAAGGAGTCTTTTCCATAATAGGTCTTATAGAGATTCTATTCTGAATATAACACGATGTATTTATTGCTTCAGCCCAAAAGTGCTTAGCCATATTTGTTTCATTGATCATGGTCCTGGCCATCTCTTAGAGTGTCCTATTCTTCCTATCTACAACTCCATTTTATTGTGGAGTTCTAGGGCAGGAGAAATGATGGGATATTCCATTAGAATCAAATAGTTCCTCAAAAAATTTATTCTCGAATTCGCCACCATGATCACTTCTGACTCTGATGATTTTAGGGTCAAACTCGTTTTGCACTATTGAACAGAAGCTAGTGAATACAGAGTGAGACTCACTCTTGTGCTTTAGGTATTTTACCCATGTCCAGCGACTAAAATCATCAACAATAACTAGTCCATACTTCTTTGCATTAACTGACGTTGTCTTAACAGGCCCAAAAAGGTCAAAGTGAAGAAGTTCCAGAGGCTTAGAGGTGGAAATAATATTTTTCTTTTTAAAAGATGTTTTCGAAAATTATCCTTTCTGACATGCCTCACATAGAGCTTCTGAAGAGTACTTCAATTTAGGTAGGCCTCTTACTAACTCGAGTTTATTTAACTGAGAGACTTTTCTCATGCTAATGTGGCCCAAAAGTCTATGCCATACCCATTGCTCTTCATGAACAGACAATAAACATTTTACATTTTGATCTTTCAAATCTGAGAGATTTATTTTGTAAATATTGTTTTTCCTCTTGCCAGTGAATAGAACTGTTCCATTGTTCTGATTAATTGCTTTACATGTTTTTTGAGTGAAGATTACATCATAACCGTTATCACTCAATTGACTTATTGATAACAGATTAATCCTTCTACATAGAGAACATTAGATATAGAGGTAAGAGTTCAATTACCAATAGTTTCAGAGCCTCTTATTCTTCCTTTCTGATTTCCTCCGAAATCTACAAAGCCAGCGTCTTTAAGTTCCAGGTTTTGGAACATATACTTTCTTCCCGTAATGTGTCGCGAGCATCTAGAGTCCAGGTACCATGGTTGGTGTCTTAACTCTACGACATAAGATATCTGAAACATAAACAATCTTATCCTTTGGTACCCATAAGTTTTTGGGTCCTTTGTGATTAGTTTTCCCAGAGTTTTTAAGAACTATGGGTTTTCTAGCATTATCAAAACGTTATGCTTGTGCATGTGTGTAGTGATAAGAAAAAGGAGATTTGAGTATGTCATATGTAGAAGACTTATCTTCACTAGGGGCATACCCTATTCCTCTTTTATTATTCTGACTGACTCCATAAATCATGGATGCCATTCTGCTTCTTTCTATCCCATTTTTCAGAAACTTTTGAAAATATTTTTCATATTCATATATTATTTTGTTAGACGTTAGTGGGGCTTGACATAACGCTTCTTCAAGTTTTTAACATTGGTTATTTGTGGAGTCTCTTTCTTTTATCAAAGTTTGATTTTCATCTTTTAGTTCTGAAACAGTCATCTCAATCTTATCACATTCTTCGGTGGTTCCTTCAAGAACCCCTTTTATAGCTTTAAATTTTTGTTTAAGTTTCTGATATGAGATTAGAGTTTCAGAAAGGAATGATTCAAGGTTAGAGTGAGAAAGATCGGAAAATACCTCTTCAGGATCAGATTCTCCATCTGATGTGTTTCCAGAGGTGGTATCCATAAATGCAACTCTTCTTCAGAGTCTGATTTAGAGGAATCAGATCCACTATCGTCCCAGGTGGCCATCACTCCCTTTTTGGTTTTGAATGAGCTTTTCTTGAAACTTTCTCTTATGGATCTTTCTTTCTTCATCTTTGGCCGTTCGTTTCTGTAATGGCATGTTTCCTTACATTCATAGCATGTATTTCTTTGTTTGACTTATCTCTGGAAGTTGATTCTGAGCGATCTCCCTTGGGTCTTGGTCTTCTGAAGTTATTATTTCTTTTTCTCTAGAGTTGTTTTACTCTTCTGGTCAAAAGGGATAACTCTTCTTAATCGTCAGAGTCTTCCTTTTCATAGTCGTCATCGTCTTCCTCTTCAGCTTGGAAGGCTTTGTTCCTTTCTGGTTTGCGTCTTTCAGATCTGGACTTTAGTGCTTCAAAATTGATCTTCTTTCGAGGCTTGTCTTCCTCAAGTTCTATCTCGTGACTTCTTAGTGAACTGACGAGTTCCTCAAGACTGATATTATTCATATCTTTTGACAATTTTAATGTTGTGACCATTGGTTTCCACTTCTTTGGCAAACTTATGACTATCTTTTTGACATGATTTGTAGTTGTGTAGCCCTTGTCCAGAACTTTAAGTCCTGTAATTAAAGTTTGAAATCTAGAAAACATTACCTCTATAGCTTCACCGTCCTCCATCTTGAAGGCTTCGTACTTCTGAATTAGATCCAGAGCCTTTGTCTCTTTGACTTGAGAATTTCCTTCATGAGTCTTCCTCAGTAAGTCAAGTATTTCTTTAGTTGTTTCCCTGTTGTTGATCTTTTCATATTCATTGTAGGAAATGGCATTCATCATTATCATTCTGGCTTTGTGATGGTTTTTGAAGTCGCGCTTCTAATCATCTGTCATTTTACTTCTGGCAATAGCAACGCCAGCGTCAGACACTGGAGGTGTCTAGCCGATTGTAACGATGTCCCATAGATCAGCATCATATCCCAGAAAGAAACTTTCAATTCTATCTTTCCAGTAATCAAATGTTTCTCCATCAAAGATTGGAGGTTTAGCATTGTAACTATCTCGTTCATTGGTGTTGGCCATAATGTTTTTCTCACACTTTGTGAAGCTTTCCATCCTTTTTATAGGAGAGTGAGAAGATCGTTGGGTGATGTTAATGCCAGAATCTTGGGCATTGAAGACTGATTAACGCCATTAATTTCCTTGTTCTTTCCAAAGCAATATGGAGCGTAATAACTTCTTTCTAAAAAATAGTTTCTTTTCATAAGCAAGTATCTTCAATGTTAAGCTTTCTTGAATAAGCGGATCTTAGTCAGAGTCTTCATTTAGCAATTTGCGTCTTCAGAGGGTGCTTGTATCTGACTGTCATCAGAGTTTCTCTTTATTCGACTTCTTCAGAGTGTATGTCTTCAGAGTCTGGAGTCCTTCTTCTCTTTCAGAGTGTCTGACTTCTTTAGTTTTGCTAGCGCTTGTGTTGGATCAAAGTCAGAGCTTCTGGTTATGTATCTTCTGAGTAGCATCTTAGCGCTTGATTCTATATCTGATGATTGTCTATCTGATTGTTTTGATCAGAGTCCTGTACACTTAGAAAAATCTTGTTAGGGTACCATTTTTTTTCATCCTTTGTTATCATCAAAATCTTAGAGATACATTGTAGAACTAAATTTGTTCTTACACAAATCTCTATAATCAACACACATGCGGACTTTTCCATCTTTCTTAAGAACATACACAATATTGGCCACCCACTACGGATACTCAGAGGTAAAAAGGAAACCATCATCAATCTGATTCTATACTTCCTCTTTGATTTTAATTGCCATATTAGGATGAGTTCTCATCAACTTCTGCTTAACTGGCGTGTATTCTGGCTCCAACGACAATCTATGCTCCACAATCTCAGAATCCAAACCAGACATGTCTTGATAGAACCAAGCAAACACATCTGAATATTCTCGAAGAAGATCAATCAACCCCTTCTTAGCCTATGGACACAGTTGAGACCCAATCTTGACTTCCTTCACATCATCTTCGGAACCCAAGTTGACTAATTCAATCTGCTCTTCAAACAGCTGAATAGCTTTTTCCTTGTGCTCAAATAAACGAGATAATTCATAAGATACTTCTTCATCATCAGTTTCTTATTCATCTTCAAACACAGGGAAATCAAAGTTTGGAGAGGGAGTAGGATCATTGTATTCAATGGCTTTGAGAACCAACCTGCATAATGATTTGATATTTTGATTTTAGAGAAGTGACGTATGACCAAATATTATGCAAATGGAAGATTATTATTTATTCACGTTTTTTGTGATTACCATTTTCAGAAAGGCAAAAAGTAAAAATAAAACATCATAGACGTGGATGAATAAAATTGTCTTTTATTGATGATAATAATAATGTTCACTTCTCCCTTAGGCATATGAGAAGGGTTTTTCTTAAAATGAAAAACAAATTACTTAGAGCGATGAATGACAGTAGGAACATCAACAGCAACCCAATTGTTGCAAGTCGGGCCATGCGTCACAAAGTTGGCACAAACTTCGTCTTCATCATTATTGTCTTCAATCACAGCAGCTGAGTGTTAATCATTCCCATGAATGAACCCTCCATTGTAGAAACTTGGTTGCATACGTTCAATTCTGATGTTGAATGACCCTGGTTGAAATCCCAATCCAACCATATTCTTATTCTCAGCAATCTCCACCATAGGACCCTGCTGATCTATGCTGACAGCGTCAATAGCCTTTTGTGCATCTGTTAAAAAAGACATGGGTGCCCCAATTTTCTTCTCCTCGACAATAGACAAGGCTTAAAACGGTGTTCCAACCTCCTCCTCAGCTTCAAAATATGAAAAAGATGACAAATGGCTTACCAATAGTGCCTTCTCTCCACCAATAACGACAAGCTTGTCGTTCTTCACAATTTATAGCTTTTGGTGTAGAGTAGACGTCACTGCTCCAGCTTCATGAATCCATGGCCTTCCTAGTAGACAATTGTAGGCCAGGTGGATATCCATTACCTGGAAGGTTATCTGGAAATCACTCGGACCTATCTTCAATGTTGATTTTGGAAGTCTTGACAAAGTTGATTTTGGAAGCACGTTGAAAGATGAACTTGTATCAACCAACATATTAGACAAAGCATCCTCTTTACAATTCATCGAAATATGGACTACCAAATTGTGATTTTGGCCCTCCACAGGAAGCTCTACATCACAAAAGCTCATGTTATTCCAAGAAGTAATATTGGCAACAATGTGGTCAAACTGATCCACGGTCACATCATGCTCAATATAATATTGCTCAAGCACTTTCTGCAATGCCTCCCTATGTGCCTCAGAGTTCATTAATAGTGACAACACGAAGATATTTGACGGAGTTTGGAGCAGCTGCTCCACAACATTGAACTCGCTTCTTTAGATCAATTTAAAAAATTCATGATCATCATTTGACTTCAGTTTGCTGGATTCACCAGACGGACACACTGAAGTACTGACTAGATTCGCTACTGGAATCTTTGCCTTCTTACTTGGTACAACATCTTCTACCTCTTTCGGAAAAACCGGACCAAACACACGACCACTACAGGTCACCTTTATAATATCAATGATATTCACCACAGAGTCTACAACTAGAAGAGGAACCTCTTGACTATTTTCTATCATTGTGGCGTTGTATTGATAAGGCACAACTTTATCGGATGCAAATGGAATAGGGCCCATTAAGCGTATAACCAACGACGATATTGATCTGTTGACATTGTTGTTGTTGCTACTATCAAATTGGATAACTACCCGCTCAGGAGTCTTGAACACATGCACAATTACATTCACATCATCTATATCTCTTGACTGGCAAATTTGAATAAGTCCTTCATTCATCAACCTCTGAATATCCCTCTTAACAATAACACATCCACGAGGGTTCACACTGCATATCACACAACCATTATGGTCATGCTTGTAGTCACTGACCAAACAGATATCTTTATGAATTTCCTCCAATGATTGTCTGATATGGCGAACATCATAAACCTTGTACACACTAGGACAACCATCTACCATATTGACAGAAGCATTGCCATGAGCAGGCAACAAATTAGCTTTTACATTAGGCGTTATATCCTTAAAGGACACCATCCCACTCTTCACAAGCTTTTGCACTTCATACTTCAATGGATAACAACTCTCTATGTCGTGGCCAGGGGCTCCCTGGTGAAAATCACAGCGAAGTTCAGGTTTGAACCACCATGGAAGTGGCTCAGGAATTTGTGAGGATTTCTGGGTTGAATGAGGTTCTTGAGAACCAAGGATGGGTATAATTATACGTACGACATAAGAATAGGGTCAAAGTAGACCTTCTTCCTATCAAAGATTTGCTGGTTATTATTGTTGTTGTTGGTTCTTTGTTGCGGTTGTTGTTGACATTGTTGTTGCTGAATCGGAACTGATTGATTATTGGAATTGTTGGAAAATACAGGAATCACTAATGAAACTTTATGTTGATGTTGATGAGGTTGAGAACTCTTTCTGACATGAGGCCTCCTCTGCCTCCCCATTGATACTGAATTAGTTTCCCCCTCCTTCCTTTTGGAGAAACTCCCACCATATTTCTTGCTAGATGATGCTTCTTCTTTAGACAGACGTCCTTCACAGAATCCTTCCTCTAGCCTCATCCCCATATTTACCATTTTGGTAAAGTCATTGGGGGCACTTGCGATCATACGCTCGTAATAAAACAGACTCAACGTCTTCAGGAAGATCTTTGTTATCTCTTTCTCTTTCAATGGTGGACTTATCTGGGCAGCCAACTCCCTTCCTCTATGTGTATACTCTTTGAACGTCTCTTTATCTTTCTGAGACGTAGACCTCAGATGGTCCCTATCAGGCGCCATATCCACGTTGTACTTGTACTGCTTGACAAAGGCTTCACCCAAGTCATTGGAAGTACGGATGCTTGCACTGTCTAAGCCCATATACCATCTCAAAGTGGCACCAGTTAAACTGTCTTGGAAATAGTGAATCAGCAACTGATCATTATCAGTCTTAGTAGACATCTTTCTAGCGTACATCATAAGGTGGCTTAGCGGATAAGTGTTCCCTTTATATTTTTGAATGTGCGGGACTTTGAACTTCATCGGGATTTTCACATCGGGTACCAGGTAGAGCTCAGCAACACTCTTCCCAAACAACACCTTTCCTCTTAGAGTCCTCAAATCTTTGCGCAACTCGAGGAACTCATCCTTCATTTCATCCATTTTCTCATATACGTTTGGGCCTTCAGATGGCTCAGAATGGTAAATAGTGTCCTCAACACGAGGCAGAGTGTGAACAATTAGAGGAGGCACTGACATGACCGGTCTAGATGCCGGCAGATAAACAAAAATGGGTGCATACTCTTCAGGAATAAAGTTGGATGGCATTCCCCAAGGGAACCCAGCAAGCATAGAAGGACCGGATTGACTAGCAGCAACATGAACGGTTGAGGTAGCAACCTCAGAAATAACAGTCCTCTGGGGAGGAGTTGCAGGAGTTGGTGAAGATTGGTTCTGCGCACCAATGACAGATTCCATCAATGCTGTTAACTTGGAAATTTCATCCTTCAGGTCTCTGCTGTCTTTCTCTAGATGCTCCATTATCCTTGGTTGATTAGCGCGAGTGTTGTATCGGTGAGTCAGCTTGGCTGAAGCAAATAAGAATAACCGATAAGACATATGGCTGAAGAAAACCTGCTATGCAAATGATGCATGAAATGCAAAGTTTTTGTTTTATTTTTAATTTCAAGGACCATATGAAATCCTATTTGCAAATATACATATTTAAATAATAGTAACAATTTGATTGACCATAAAAATATCTTTTTATTCATAAAATTTGGAAGGATTATATTGAGTACAATTTCAGAAACCAAAATACAAATACAAGAGAAAAGGAAACTAATCATCCTAAGGATCCCTCAGCAACAATATCAGATGATCTGGCTACGAGCGCATACTTCCTTCGGATGCATCAAATCTCGGACTCAAAAGATGTCTTCATTTGAGCCTTTTCAAGGACAAGCTGATCAACAATTATCTTCCAAGCACCGGAAGGCTGAAGCATACTAGAGTAAGATAGACCCTCTGGCTCTATCTGTCTTTTCACTGCCCGGTCTTCAAGAATCTCAATAAACGCATCTTTTTTTTCGACTCAACCTGCAACTCTTCATGCCTTCGGCTCAAAGCATGGAACCGCTTTTACCATATATCTTTCTCTTGCTTCATCTTGGTGAGTGCGTCTTCCAACACCTCTATATATTGGTTAGGGAGAGTTGATGGTTCAACCACAACCAGAGACATAGGTTTTTCACAAGCGTAGGACATCTTCAGCTCCAAAGCTCTCTTCTTCACCCAAATAGTGTAAGCTTCCAAAGCTACACAATTGCAATGGCCAAGCTCGAATCTTCCTTTCCAATGCATATTATGCCAAGCATGTATAATCCTCTGTTTCAAATATTGGGGATCTTTACCCTCTTGATAGAAAAGACCTTCTAACTGAATGTTATTAGGTTTATCTCTCAAAGGGAACCCAAGTTAACGACGAGCCAAAGCAGGGTTGTAGTTGATTCCTCCTTGTGTACCAATGAGAGGCACATTAGAGAATTCAGCACAACTATCAATAATATCCAAGCTACTTAATGCAGAATCATACCAAACAATATCATCATTAGTGAGAGACATAAGTCTTTGAGACCACCGTAGACATTGTTTATTCTCCAAGAAAGCTGGCGTCTGAGGCAAGTGTGAAATAAACCACTTGTACAGAAGAGGAACACAACACACAATGGTCACACCACCTTTAGAATTCCTCAAATGCAAAGAGAAATACACGTCACCCAACAAAGTAGGAACAGAATTTCCAATCAATAAGATTCTAATGGCATTAACATCAACAAAATCGTCAATGTTAGGGAACAAAGCTAAATTGTAGATGAGAAACACAAAGATGGCTTCAAAAGTATCTATACTACCGGCTTGAGCAAAGACAATAGATTTTACTATGAGGAACTCAGAAGTCAACTCAAGAATACCTCCTTTCTTCACCAAATGCGCATCAATCTCTGATTTCTTCAGATGAAGAGCTTCAGCTATAACATGAGATCTGGGAATCTCTTCCAACCCACTAAAAGGTACCTTATCAGATACGGGCATACCCAAGAGATAGGCACACTCCTCTAACGTAGATACAAGCTGATAATCAGGAAAAGTGAAAGAACGGTAGAGAGGATCATAGAACTGAACAAAAACACTTATAGGTCCTTCGACCACATTAGCAGATAACACAGACAAGGGCTTCCCATGACTTTGCTTGAAGTCCAAGGGATCTAATACAAAAGACGATAACTTCCTTAACTCTTTCAAATCAGGACATCTGAAACTGTACTTCTTAGTGTTCCTTCGTCCATAATCCATGGTCTAAATTTTTTTGCAAATAAGACCTCAATTCCTTGAAATTTATTTTTCTGTGATGAATGTTATGATGTGCATGTATGTATCAATGCAACAAACACAAAAAAAGGATCACACATAAAGAAAACACAAATGAAGGTCAAGGGATGGATCAAGTCATCATCAAGATCAATCATCCATTTTGGTGGATTATGGTTTTCACCTTATCAACACCCAAGTTCCATTGATATTGATGAGACTTAATCTGATCAACCAAGAATCAAAGGGTTTGTTGTGAGTCACGAGCATGGAGTTAGGTTAAGAACCGTCCCAAATGAGTGTACTAAGGATAAAAACCTGTAGATCATGTTCTAAAAAGTTCCCAGAGTCTTAATCCCATATATCAGATGTTACAGGTTAGGATGACTGACACATCAACCCATAATATTCTCAAGAGAAACTCGTCTTTGTGTAGTATAGTGTAACAACTGTTATCAGGTCTACACCTGAACAGTCTCCGCACTACGTCCTAAATAGGCCAAATTGGGTTAAATGTTCTACGGTCATCAGCTTCTCGGACCTCAAATCAGAGAAAGTAATGCCTAACCACAAATGACTTGTGTGACATTAGTAACTCCAAAAGGGTCTCCACTGAGTAGACGAGTCTCAAGCTAACTTGTTAAGGACTACTCCACACGAGTTGGACATGACTATACCATCCTCAGATCTTAATTGCACTCAAGTTCGGGTTAGAACTTATCTCACCACTCAGAGATCACCAAGCACAACAGACAAATTACATCACACAAACAAATATACAAACATCAAATATACAAATATATACACATAAAAAGTAGGCTAAACCCAGTGAGGACTAGTCCCCAGCAGAGTCGCCACTTAAATTTTTGTAGCGGTAAATTCATGACCGTCAAGCTATGGATAAGCTTAATGTTAATAAAACCAGAGTCGCCACCGTGCTTTTATTGTTTTCAAATGAAAAGGGAAAAGTACGAACAAAACCCAAAGGTAAGAAGTTTTCCAATAAAAAATAATCAAATTCCATAGATTACAGGTAAGGGGGTTGGTTACATAGAGGGAAGGTGTTAGCACCAAAAGTGTCCAAGGTACTCCTAGGGAGCCCTTTTTATGTGTGTATGTGTTTTTGGTATATAAGATGTTTGAGCAAAATAGAGTGTGGGGATGAGAAAAGAATTTATTAATTATATTTTTGTGTTTGACAAGACCTTTGGACTTGTGCCTACGTTCCAACATAAAAATGAGGGATCAAAACCTCGTAATTCGTGGTAACAATTTCAAAGTTGGTGAATTGCTTTTACCAAAAATTTAAATGAAAATGGCACAAAGGGCCAAAAATTTGAATGAAGTTGTTAGTTCTTTTTGTATTTTGAAATTTTAAGTCAATATGATTAAGTTTATTTACAAATTTGATTTAAGAAAAAAAAGTTTGAAAATCCATTGGCATAAGGCCAAAGTTTCTATTTGAAATAAGTTCTAAGTTTGAAATCACAAACAAAGAATTTTTTTGAAAAGGGGGAGAGATTTGGATATTTAAGAAGTGGGAGAAGATGAAAAGGCTACCCTAAGCATAAAATTAAAAGTTAAGAGTTAAAAAGATCTGACCAATGGGATGCAATTCAACACACAAGAATGTCATATAGAAAACCCACTTCCCCTTTGGACTTTGAACCAAGCAATAATAAACAAGGAATTAGCAATATCCAGACATCATGAAGATCAAGGCATCAAATAAAGATAGCCACATCCAAGCAAGCAAATCCCATAGCTTGCAGTCTTCTTTGTCTTCTCATGTACCAGATGAAATATTCCTTGATCAATTCAAAATAAAGCATCAAACACAAGATCAAACTAACAATTAGCACCAAGACAAAGTAGCAGATGAATTCAAACAAATCCCAAGACTTACATCATATAAAGGCTCAGCTCATAGTAACTTGGTCTTAAAATGTTGGCATTAGCCAAGTCCTTTTTGCATAGGGAATGTTGCCTAATCCCAAGTCCAATAGCTTAGATCAATATCAACAGTCCACCATATGTTTTTTAGGTTTTTTTGTTGTTACTAGGTATTTTAAAGGTCCTAAGACCACAAACAAAATCAATATGCACAAACAAATATATACAATCACAAGATATGACTCAAATGAGCAAAGCAAAAATGACATAAACATAAACAAGTTAAATGAAATGTAAATGGCAATATAAATGACTGAAAATTAAATTGCATAAAATAAATGACTTGAAAGTAAATAAATATTCACAAGAATTTGTCAAATGCTAGTCAAAGGTTAGTCACGTGTTAGTGGTATTTTTAAGATCCCAATTTTGACCCTAAGATCCCTCATGCTATCTCATAATATGCATTAGCAATGGGATCACAACTTGGCATCCTCCTTACCCCTCATTCATTGGGTTTTCATTGGGAGAGGTCACCAAGCATATATGGTTGTATCATACTTCATTTTTGTTTGTTTACTAACCAAAATACCAAAAATATGTCAATGTATAGTTTGTTGCTTTTGTAGGTAGTGTACATGCTCACCTATGCTCTATCAAGTTCTTATCTAGGGTTTGAGACCCTCAATGCAAGGAGCTCAATCAATAATTTGTTTACATTGGCTCTAGACATCATATATGGGTCCCCATGACCTTCACATGTCATTTTGATCAAGAAATCATCAAGAGTTTGGAGTTGGTTTGCCTGGGAAACCCTAATTCATCTAGGTATCTTGTGTAACTTCTTCAACAAGTTTCTTCAACAATTGATAAAATATTTCAAGGTATACTTCACATTACATCCTAGTATGCATATATGATCCTCCATGAGTCCCAAAAGTCGAGAGAATGTCAAGCTAGCAAGATGGTTCATGGTGGTTGAGCAGAGGAAGTTAACTGGTCAAAACTGGGGTTCCCTAGACCCTATCTCCTACAATGTTTGTCATATGAAAATTATTCCAAGATCAAATTTACTCAAAATGACAATCCAAACAACTTTTATGTTGAAGTCAAGAGCCAGTTTTGCTTGTAAAGTTATTTTGTATGGTGAAAGATTATAGGTCATTTTGTCTAAACCCTAGGTTGGAGGTCAACTTCCCAAGACCATAACTTGCTCAATTTTTATGAGATGAAAGCCATTCAAATTTCATGATCAAATTAAAGATGTCTAATTCAACTTTGACGTTTGGAGGAAGTTCAAATTCAACCTGAAAATGCATGTGCCAAGAGGAAACATTATTGGTCATTTTGGGCCAATACCATTGAACAAGTGATTTTCCTCGAATTCTAAAATTCATAACTCCTTCATGACAAATCCAAATGAGGTATAATTTGTGACTAAATTGAAGAGGTTTGAAAGAGCTACAACTTTGATGAAGGAACGTTTCTCATTTGAAGTCCCTAGAAAAAGTTATTCAAGGTGGAAGAAGTTAACATTTGACTTGGGACTTAGAAACTTTTCAAATATGTTTGATTTCCCAAACTTCCACCTCAAAATTCATCATGATCCAAGCTTCAAATGAAAAAGTGTTCAACATGAACGTTGTTCCCCTTGATATCACCTTTACAAAACATCTAAGATCATCTCATTTGGATCAAAATTGAGGGACTTGTGCATGGCTTCATTATGGAAAGTGTTTTGGCAAGATTGGATTTCATGTGATCAAATTCTTTTGCATGCTTACACATGATGCATTTAACACACTTTGTACATGAATTGGGAGTGGATTGCATCATCCCTAAAGCCCAAATGATTTCACATGCATCCATGCAAAGGAGTTTCCAAATTTGTCCAAAATTCAAGTGGTGAAAATATCAAGTGCATTGCCTATTTAAACAAGCTTGAGGCTTCAGATTCATAATCAACACCTTGCCCAAGCTTTGCTAGACCAATTCAAACCCTCACTGCCATAGAATTTCTGAAGGTTTCTTTTGAAATCGAGCTTGAACTTCATCTTCTGTTTGGAAGTTCAAACTCCAGAAATTCACTTCTCTTTTCATCTCATTTGGTTTCTGCAAGCAAGATATTGAGAAAGCAATCAAATCCAGATCAAGATCAAGTGGAATTAGATCAACTCGAAGGTGATTTTTTAGAAACTTCTTCTCTTCGATTCTCTCTCAATTCTTCACCATTCTTGTTGATTTGGTTGTCCGAAGTCCAATCAATGTAGGCAAGAAGATTGAGTTGCTTTAAGGTCAAATCGAATCAACTCAATTCTTGCTCCTCAAAATTCAAATCCCTGTATCTTTTCATATACTTGGAATTGGGAAAATTTGAGGCCAAATTCGAGCTCTTGAGCATTTTTTCTTTAAATCCATGTCTTGCTTTTTCATTTTGGTGATGGTTGATGGTGGACCAGTCCAGTGAGGTCCACTAGAGAAGAAGACCGGAGCTCTGGCTCCGGTGATGAGGTGTCTTGCTTCCCAGCCACATGATCCATTTAAAATGTTTTAATCTTAGCCTTTGGTTCTAATTACCATTGTTGCAGCGCGCTTTACTTGGTGTATGGTGGAACGCGCATTTTCATCCATCTGATCTGCCACCTCAATTAATGAGGGAGATCAGATGGCTCTCCTTTTTTTGAATTTATGAATTTTCTATTTAATTCCTTATTTTTCATTAATTCATATTAATTTCATTATTGATCCAAAAAATATGGGACTTCACCAAAAAATTTCAAATATTTTTCTCTTTCATTTTCTGAATTAAAATTTTTTTTGAATCAATATTGATATTTTTCATGACTTAATTGTTTTTGTGCATATTTTTAATTGTTTAAAAATACTTTTGACTTTGTTTGACCTATGATAAATCTATTGGCCATTTATTTGTTGTTTTGAAGAGGTTTTAGGTTTTTGATAAAGCATAATTTAATTTAAATGCATTCTAATTTGATTTTTAATTGTTTAAATGCGTAGAAATTATGTTGAGCCCTTTTTATTGACTTGTGAAGTTTGACTATGTGTTTGGGCCTTGGTCAAGGTTGATTTGACTTTTGTTGGATTAAAATCGTTGGATTTAGGGGATTGATGAAATGGATATTTCATCTCCCAAAATTAATGAATGATTTTGATTTGATAAAATTTCTCCCATGACCAATTTGTGTTTGCCTCATTTCCCCTCCCTCTTCATCTTCACTCCCTTTCTATGCCATCCCTTCCATTGACCAATGAAGTCTCAATATCCTAAGGCTAATTGGTTCATCAATAACTTTGTGTTAGATGAACCAATACAAGTATGGATGAGATTAGGTCTATCCTTTGATCATTTTCTTTTTGTGTGTGGTATTGTAGCGGGGTATTCGTTACCTTTAGATTTATTGACTAAATCAAAAGTAAATCATACAATTCTAGTCACCACCGCATTTCTATTTATCCAAAGGAAAGGTTAGAAAGCGAACAAAAACCCAGAAGTTTTATCAAATCAAAAAACTAATAAAAATGTCATAGATCTGGGTAAGAGGGTTGATTATGCAATGGGAAGGTTTTAAGCACCCAAGACATCCTTAGTACTCTAAGGGAGCCCTTTTTGCAAAGTTGTATGGTAGGTTGGTATTTGTGAAAATATTTGTGCAAACATGATTGGGGAGATGAGAAAAAGAATATACAAATTATTTACAATTTTGTTGTTTGAATGGATAAACCCATTGCCTACGTACCATCACAAAGGTAGGATCAAAACCTCGTAGTTCGGGGTAAAAATCTCAAAATAAGTTGGTGAATTGATTGGTCAAAAACCTTAAGGTCTTTTGTTATCAAAGGGATAAAACTCAACCTAAACCACAATCCACCATGTGAGGAGAGCTTCAACATACTAGTGAGGGATCCACCATATAATAAGTATGGAAGACTTATAGTCCAATCACTAAGGATTAGGTGAGGTTTACATCAACCACTATGATAACTCAAACCTAATAGCTAATGTTAATGAAAAGCTTTGGCAAAGATGGCCATTGGAACCACAAAAAAAACAATTTGAGTGAGTTGTATTTACAAATTAGAAGTATTCAAAAAATAAAGTCAAAGTTGACTTAAGGTTCAATTCAAAATAAGTATTAATGAAAAGAATTTGAAAAAAAATCAAAGGCACAATTCCTAGGTTTCTAGTTTTGAAAACAATGTCAATGTTTGCACAAAATGAGTTTGACTTGGGTTAGAGTGGAGAGAATAAGAGAAGGGCTAGTCCTAAACATGCAAAGATAAGAGAAGAGAATAAAACCCTTGGAGTTCCTTTCTTGAGATCATAAAGATGATCCAAGTAGCTCCTTTCCTTTGGACTTAGCAATAAACTCAAGCAATCAAAAAAATATTCAATCAAGCTCCTAGGATCTTCCAATTGGACTTGTCTCTCTTAACTTGGATGCTCATGACAATGGTCCTTCTAAATAGCTCAAGTTTGGAATTCCTATCACACAAGAACAAATAATCAAAAAGTTCACAATGCAATAAGAGGAATGGACAAAGAGAGTTTAGATTAGGGGTCCTTTCAAGTCAAAATCAAGATGTAAGCATTCTAAAGGCATGAGGCCTATTTGCTCTTGAACTCCATTAAGCATAGGTGAGGTCCTAATTCTAAGTCCTTTCTCCTTTTTTCATTGGGTTCACACAAACAAAACAAGCACAAGGCAATAGTATATTTACACAATAATGTGCTCAAGTGAGCAAAAGGCAAATGGCATAAACATAAATATGAGCTCAAGTGAGCAAAGGGCAAAGGCAATATGAATAAATGAGAAAGAAATTAAATTGTACTAAAGTAAATTGCAAGAATTAAATGCTTGAATTAAAAGTTAGTGATTAGTAGTTAGTGTTAGTGTGCCATAAAGCAATTTAGCGCTATGTTAAGCAATCGTAAGTGGACTAATGTAGTAGTCACACCTATCTGAGGTTTGTCAATAAAACTATTCGCAAATAAACACAAGTTAGAGACCATGACTAGTAATCCAAGATCCTATAACTTGCCATGCCAAAAGAAAAGAAGAATGACCTGGTATGGATTTCAGGTTTTTTACTTGACCAAGAAGCAACCTATCTTGGACACAAAGCAATTCACTTGATCTTTGATCAAGTTGAATTTGATTTGGATCAAATAAGGTTAAGCCTCTCATATGTCAAGGCTAACCACAAATCATTAACTCATTGGTCAAAAGAAAAAGATGAAGAAAGGAGATGAAAATGAAATGTACAAAATGGAAATTCAAATGAAATAACCAAAACACATTGATCAAACATGACTGGAATCAACATCAATCAATGGTAAACAGAAGTGAAATGAAGATTAGAAGTCAAGAAAGGTCAAACATATATACATAAAATAAAATGAACAAATTAAGGTCAAACTTCAACTCCAATTCAAATCAACTTGGATAAGTCCAATTGGATCATCATAAGTCTAACATGGTCAAACAAGGTTTGACAAATTTTCTCAACATTTTTTGAAAACATAAACTAATTTTAAACAATTAAAAATGAAGAAAAAAATAAATCTCAAATCAATTAAGAAATTGATGAGAATATTTTTCATAGACTTATCATCATTCATATATGTTAAGAAAATATTTTTGGAATTTTTGAATACTTAAAAGCATTTAAAATGAATTAAAAACAATTAAAAACAAAACAATTCACAAAAAATATTAAATGGAATCACAAAAATAATTAAAAATCAAATTATGAAACTAGAATTCAAGAGATTTTTTTTGCAAATTGTCCCATATTTTTGTGATTCCAAATAAAGAAGTTATGAATTTTTGAAAATAAATGGAATAAAAGAAATTAAAACAGAAATTAAAACAGAAATTAAGAAATTAGAAAAATCCACAGGCGTCTGATCAGAGTTCATTAATTGACGTGGCTGATCAAAAGGTCATGAGACGCGCGCGCATGGTGTGGACAAGTCAACAGCATCACATGTTGAATTTAAAAAAGTAAACATAAGCAAAGGTCAAGATTAGATCGTGGCTAATGAATCCAAGGGACATAAGGTCACTCACGTGTGGACGGTGGTGGAAACCACCGTCTTCTCCGGTGAGAAGCCAAAATCCGGCCACCAGTTGCAGGTTTTGCAACTTTAACCAAACCACACGATCCATACACCAAATTAAAGCTAGGGTGATGTACATCACCCTTGTAACCTTGGATTGTGCTCTAGATCTCTATGGAAAGAGAAATCAGAGATGGAAAATCCAGGTACTTGATCTGAAGTTCAACAATTCACAAAATTAAAGCCACCATTGGCTTGCCTTTCACATGAGGACTTCAGAAAATCAAACCAACACAAGCAATGCACAATATTCAGTGAGATTCAAAGCAAAACAGTTGAGTTATAAACCTTTGTAGTGCAGCTTTTATGAGCTAGATCCAACCAATCCTTTGCATGCAGCTTGATCTTGATGTATGATATGAGAGCTAGGCTTAGGAATTAGTGTTGATAATCAACTGATGTTGTTGAAAATCACACTTGAAAAATGAAATGAAAACTCAAAATTCCTTTGGTGTGAGGTTGGGAAATGAATTCAGCAGGGATTCAGGCGCCTTCAGGTTACCAATCAATGAAGCAAGCATATTTATTTATAGCCACAACTAAAAGGAATATGTGAGCAAACTCGTGTGCATGAAATTGGGTCCTCCATGCATGGGCCTGTACAGGCGCATGTGAGGCCCAAAAGCTAATGAAAATGCAAGATGAAATGATAATGGAATGGTTTGGACGTGTAATTTGCAAGGAAATGGCTTATGCATGAAGATTTAACATGAAATGCATAAATGGTCATAAAAGTTCTCTTCTTCGAAAGTCACATTTGGAAATTCCAAACATAGGCATGTGAGTAATGGTTGGAAAGGTCCTGACATAAGGAACAAAATCTATGTTGAACAAAAATCCATTTGGAGTTTGGAAAATTGTGAAAACTGGCCATGAAGTTCAAGGTACAAAACATGTATTTGAAAAATTAGCCAAAAATGAACAACTTCAAGCCCTTCTGTTTCAATGATGCAAGTCTTAAATGACAAAACCTTCAACATCAAAGTTGTGGATCCTTTCAAGACAATAAATATGGACTTAAGTTTTTCATCATTTGGATTTTTAATGAGAAAGGTATGGGCACTTGAAGTTGGACTTTTTCAAGATTTAATGGCTTTGGTCCAAAGTGACCTATAATGTTTTGTATTATCACATGTGTTTCTTTTAGGATTATGAAATTTTGTCAAACATAAAAATTGAATTAGACATCTTAAAATTTCCAATTCACTTAGTCTCACCTCAATATCATAAAAAATGAAGGAGTTAGGTCCTTGGGAAGTTGACCCTAAATTAGGGTTTCAGTCAAAATGACCTATAATGTTTTGAAATGAATGATGACCTTCCAAGTTTCAAACGAATTTTTAATGAACATGAAAGTTTTTCATATGGTTCTTAAGAATATTGTTTCTCTTGGGGTCATCATCATTTGACAAACACATCAAAAGTTAGGTCTCAGTGGATTTCAAAATAGTCAGATGAATTGACGGGTCAACTTCTCAAGGCCAAACTTCAAATCTTGATGAATGAATGATTGAGGATACTCACATAGGCTCATATATGCATAAAATGATGAATGAAATAAATTCCCTTGATTGTATTTGATCATAGGTTGAGGTTGCTTCATGAGCAAGGCACAATCAATGCACAGATGAATTAGGGTTTCCTTGGGAAACAAGCCTCAAGTACTTTGGTTTATCTTGATCAAATTGACAAATTAAGATACTTGGGAGACATATATGATGATTTAGAGTTTTGGGAACCATTGTCATGCTTGCTTTCATCTTCATCTAGCCATTTCTTTGCGTATAGGGGCCTCCTAGGAGCGTTGGATCACATGACTGCTTGAGCTTCAAAACAAAACAAGTTAGTGACATATTTTTGTGCTTTTGGTTAGTAGACAAAATAAGAAAAGAAATAATATACAATTCAAGCATGCTTGATGGTCTCAAACCAACTTACACAAGTCCCAACCCAAGGGTTAAGGAGCCAATATGCTATGATCCGAGGCAAATGCAGATGAACAATGATATGATTTCATAAGGGATCTTAGGGTCAAAATTAGTGTCTTACAGATGCCCCTATTTAAGGTCATTCTAGCCGGAGATATGAAGGTTAAAATCTTTGTCTCGACGAGGTAGAATGGGCTTAAATAATAACAAAGATACGAATTTTGGTCCCTAAGAGACCTCATGATGCAAATGTATGTATGCAAAAATTAATACTGTGTGGGGATATATGTCCACAAAGAAAAAGGAATATGGAGAAACTGAGAATCCAAAGGAGTAATACACTCACTAGGGAGACAGAGACTCTGGGGGAGAAATAAGGGTAAAAATGCGTGAGCAGGTCACGACTTAAACTTGCTGGGAGACACGAAGGGTTCCATGGAAATAAATCAATGGAAAGACTCGAGCTGATGCAAAAATGAATGTATTGGGGAATATTCCAATACAGCAAACTATCCATAAAGGATACTTCGGATAAAAATCTGGACTCAGACGGGGATGTCTACAAAGGACTCAGCTGAGGAAGAAACAAATGCGATATTACCGGTTACTGGGTAATAAACTCAAAGAGACATGTGATCAAAACACCGGTATAAGGGAGAGAGAACAACACGCTTAGGGAGAAAGAATATCTAAGACCGGTATAAGGGTGAGATATATCAATCGTCAAAACATCTAAGGAAACCCTAAAAGGTATATTTCAACTCAGGAAAATTTGACTCCACAACGAACAAAAAGTCATAATATGGAGTAGAAGGAAGGAACACCAGGGATACTGGTTACTGGGCATATAATAGGTGACCAACCAGGCGTGGATTGTGGAATATTTCCAAGACACTCATCATCCGAAAGGAGGGCTGAAGAAAGAAAACTCGATTACAGGATGGGCATTCAATTCCATAAGGAAAAACGAATCTTACTCAACTGGGGAAGAAAAAGACCTCGATTGAAGAGCGCATGAGATATATTATCTATTACCGTCAGAACATAGATAACATACTCGCATGGAAGATTATCCACAACCGGTTACTGGGTTAATAAAGGATAAATCGACCGAAAAGAAAGGACATCAGGATACCGGCTACTGGATATAAAATGATGACCAATCCAAAGGAGAAACGATCATTACCAAACAAGGGTAAATGAAAGATGACTCGCGGGGGATACATCGACAAAAGCAATGATCCGAGAGATATATCACTGGTTACTAGGTGGTGTAGCACCTCAAATTTGCACCTATCATTGTACATACATTCTCATATTAGGTCATAACATTAACATGGTCCACTGCATAACATTGCATTGTCCCTTTTGCCCAAGTGCAAGCCATTCAGAAGAATTAGGTCAAACTGGTCAGAAGATCAGTCAGTCAAGCAAGCAAGTGCATTTTCCAATGAAACAAGGCCCTAGGGTTGGTCCAACATGTTCACATGACCTAGGGGTCCTTTTGAAGTGCTTTGGTCAAGTTTTGATTGCTCAGAAGTCATCAGTCAGTGTGCAGTCCAC
Organism: Lathyrus oleraceus; assembly: GCF_024323335.1. NCBI lineage: Eukaryota > Viridiplantae > Streptophyta > Magnoliopsida > Fabales > Fabaceae > Lathyrus > Lathyrus oleraceus. The sequence goes on along the minus strand of NC_066580.1, from coordinate 184,021,292 downwards.
CAGAAACCCTAACAAGTCAACTGTTGGTCAACTGTGCATTTAATCAGGGATTTGAGGGTGGGAATTGGTTTGAGAGGGCTCATTCATGTCCATATAGGCCTCATATAACATGTCAAACACCATCATGGAAGAATTTGAAGCCAGACAAGAAATTTCCAAAAATAGAAAGTTGACCTGTAATTGGAATTTGCCAAAAATGGAAAGTCTTGATCCTCAAACTTACATCATGATACAAGCTTCAAATGAATTTTTTCCCAACATGAAAATTGAAGATCTTGTTCTCCCATTTCCAAAAAGTCCAAGAACACTCAATTCCCATGTATGGTTGGCAAGTTATGATCAAATCATTTTCAGAAATTTTGAACTTCACAAGGCCATATCTCTCAAACCATTTGGCCAAATTGGGTGGGGTTTTTTGCAACAAGTCACATTTGATGCCCTCTTTCCAAATTTGCCATCACCATTTACCAAAAGTTCACCAATCAAAATGGCACTTTTTGAAGTAACTTGAAATATTTCAAGTGAAGTAAAAAAATTGACTTTTCAAAATAAACATTTCCAATGACTTTTACCACTTGGAATGTTTCAGAAATGATATGTAGACTTTGTTGGAAGCCCAATTCGTACACTTTCATACACCCTTTGTAAATTGGCATGGTTTTAGCAAAATGGTCCAAACACACTCATTAACCAAATTCCAATTACCACATCACTTAATCATGTTTAGTTTCCTTAAACAGCACATATATACATCTTTTCCTCTCTGAAAAGCCCTAGCACACAATTGAAAACAGACCAAAAATCATTCTTCTCAAAAAAAACTCTCTCACTTTCCCATTGAAATTTTTTCTGAAAAATTGCAAAGAGCACGAGCTAGCCTTGGTTTGTCCATCATTTACCAACACTTTTGAAGCATTTACAAGCCTCAGTCCACAACTGTAGAGCCAGAACACCACACTGCTGCATCAAGAACATTTCAATGGCAGTCCTTGATTTGAGCTGAGAACCAAGTTGTTGGGCCAAATTCCTTCGACCATTCATCATTTGAAAGCTTGCTGGGCATCCGTTTCACCTCTTCATAGTCGAATCTTCATTGAATCACAACTGTACTCCAACTTTGGTCAGTTTTCGAATCTCCCATTTCTTAAAACCATGCTATGCTTTGTATAGATCCTTTCTTGCTGGTCATTATGAGCTTTGAGTTGATGAAAATGGTTGAGTATTTGCAAAGATATGTTGATTTGAAACTTGGTGTTCATATATGTTTCTACTTGATTCTTCCATGATAAGTTGAGTTAATGGAAATGAAGTTTAGATTATGAATGCATGATGTTTGCTGGTTACAATGATGTGCTTAATTTCATTTTCTGGGCAAGTTGAATTTTCACGATTGGGATGATGAAGATGAATGTTGTACTGTTCAAGAACCCTAATTATTTTCCAGATTTCATGTTTTGTTCGTTTTGCATGGGAAAGACACTGTGCCATTGCCATTAGCCAATCAGGACATTTCATTTTCATAAGCCATGCGCAGCGTTTTACTAATGTTCCAACATAATTACAAATATGCCACGGCCTTACTTATTTGGTTGTTTAAATCATTATTTTTGCAATATTCATTTCATTTTGTACTCAAACTTGCAAAAATCATAAGTCAACCATTGTTAATCCAAATTTCATGAGAATTTTTGGTAATTGTTCACCTGGATCTCTAGTTTTTAATCATAATTTTTCCAGAATTTTTGCATGAGTGAATTTTAAATGGTGCTAGGGTTTATGACATGTGCTCATATTTTGTACACTTTGCCAAAACATTTGTGAAATGATGATGCTTTGTCCAATGGCTTTGAAATTTTTTGTGCTTAAACTACACACATTCATGGTGATTTTGGTGTAGAGTTTGTGAATTTATCATTTCTGGTTTGTGATTTATGATTTTTTGAATTAGGGTGTGACAATTTGTGTCACACCATTGATGTCCAACTTCATGATTTTTATTACCATGCTTAATGAACTCAATTTGGTCTGAATTTTTGCATGCACATGCTTCTAGATGTTGAGAATATGTATGCATTTTTCTGGAATTTTGGAATGCATTTCCTAATTGTTTGGATTTTTCTCCCCTGTTTGGTCATATGTTGACCTTTTGTGACACTTGATGCCATATGCTTTGTGAAATTCTCATACATTATTGGATGGACATGAAATTTAACATGTGATTATTAGACATCTTAAGGTTTATCATGGTTTTAGTCCCATTCATTTCTCATTTTTTATCACTGGTTTATGATTTTTTCAAGTTGATGCATGTTTGGTTGACTTCTTTGAGCATGTTTAAACTTTCCCTGCCTTTCTGATTTTTATTTACCTACTTCCCATGATCCAATTGAGCTGAAATTTGGTGTGCTTATCATGCTATGGATTATGTTTGGTCATGATTTATTTTATGATTTTTGGAACTGTTTATGATTGATTTTGAATTGAGTCTTGCTGTTGACTTCTATGAGCTTCCATATGCCATGCTTTGACCTAATTTGCTTATGAAATGATGATGATGAATGATATGATTGTGGAACCAATTGAGTTTGCTTCTTGATTGTTTGAATATGATTTTGATTGGATTTCATTTGCTTTTTTGACTTTCTCATCCCCTTTTGACCCTAGGCTTGTCCTAGTGGTCCTGTTGCTCATGTTTGAGTTCATTTTTTCAGGATAAGAAGCAATTGCCCAAAGAAACATATACAAGTTGAATGAGTTTGATTTGATTATCATGACTAACTTGTTGGTTTTGTAGGTTTCTTGGCTCATGTGCCTTGAGCCTTGTGCATTGCACATTTAACTGACTGTGTTGACTGTTGATTTCTATCTCATTTTGACTTAACTTTGAATTGTGTACTGATTCTGTTTGACTGGTTTCAGGTACCTTTAGTTGCTTTTAGTTCCTTGTGAACTTTGCTTTGCTTTGCTTAAGAGCAATTTGCATTGAGGTATATTTCTCATCTTCATGTAGTCTGGAAGACCTGGCCTGTTACTTGGCCAGGCAACTGTCTGAAGTCCTCCTTAAGAGGCAATGTTTGTGACTGTTTACATTTGTCCTTGTATAGAGTCAAAGACCTCCTAAGTGAAGAGGCAATTGGCAGAACCCAAGGGATATGCAATCTATCCTCTGCTATTCTGTGTGTCATCTGCTTTGCTCACACCACTGTGTTGATGCATTGCAGATACAAACCCAAGATCTTGTACAATTGTACAGTTGAGTCAGTTTCAAATGTGTAGAAGGGTTCCCACTTTCTGAACCCACACATTCTTGTCTTAAGCTCTCCCAGACCAGGGATAAGAGCTGTGAAGTCTTATCTTCACTCACCTTTCATCTGCTTCACCTTAGCCCCTTAATGGCAAGGTTAAGAGCTAACACTACCCAGTTTCAGTGGTTTGTTTGTTGAGGTTGATATGACCCCTCGACTAAAACATAGCCTTGATGTTTGAGCCCCTTGTTGGTGTGTTTATTTCATGCTGTATGTGCTTGTGTGGTGTGATTGTATCCCCTAGGTTTGTTAGACTCCGTGTAGTCTCGTTTGCATGTCAATTAAGGTAGCACGGTTCCTTCGTATAGGACTTCCTTTCTTGCTTGAGCTTTCCTAAAACACAAATAAACATTATCCCTTCTTAAGGATACGTTAGCTCCTTCTACTACAGGTGAGTAAGTCTCCAAAGGTCGAGCATCAGGTAGATTGCGCAGTGACGTTGTCCACTTAAAAAACACAAACCAACGGGAGTAGTTTAGCCGAACTACGGCAACTCTGATTCTCATGTCCAGATGAGATACGTAGGCACGAGATGCGATGTCTTGTCGAGTTTGACTAACAACTAACACTAATTCTCTTCTCTCGCCCTCGTTGCGATTGAGACCTCCCCTTTCTCTTGCCCTAGTTGCAATCGAGACCCTTCTTCTTCCTGTGCAAGTTAGGTTAGGTGTGGCTTGCTTCCTGTGCAAGTCATGTTTAGGATAGGCTTGCTTCCTGTGCGAGTTAGCTAGAAACCTTAACTTAGGGACGACTTTGCATGACAACATCTAGGCTCGAGTCGTAGTCTCCCTAGTGTTGTGTCTCCCTCTGTTATCTGGTTAGGCTAGTCCTTTTTCCCTCCGTAGGGGAACTACGTCGCCCTGATCCTCATACCAGATGAGGTACGTAGGCAGGAGATGAGCAGATCTCTCCGGGCGCCTTTTTTTCTTTTTTTTGTGTGTGTTTGGCAACTATTAGGCTCGAGCTCTAGTCTCCCTATTAGTTTGTCCTTTCAACCTTTGTGTTCCTTCTGACGTCTCAGCGTCTCTTTTTGTTTGCGTGGCAACTATTAGGCTCGAGCTCTAGTCTCCCTTTTAGTTTGTTTGTTCGTCCTTTTTCCCTCCGTAGGGGAACTACGTCGCCCTGATCCTCATACCAGATGAGGTACGTAGGCAGGAGATGAGCTGATCTCTCCGGGCGCCCTTTTTCTTTTTTCAACCCTTTGTGTCTTAACCACCCTTGCGTGTGTTTTGGTTCGGATGCTGATGTAAGTCCAGTGATTGGCATTCAGGCTCCACGTTCGCCCTTTTGTTTTGTTTGTGTGAGTTGTTTCTCCTTTTCTGGTTGGAGTCCGACGTAAGTCCAGCGATTGGCAGTTGGTTTCCTGTGTGTGTTTGTTGGTTCGGATGCTGATGTAAGTCCAGTGATTGGCATTCGGGCTCCACGTTTGCCTTTTCCTGTATTTGTTTGTGTGCGTGTCAGCCGAGCTACGAATGCTCTGATTCTCCTTCGTCCAAAGGAGATACGTATGCATAGGACGTGATATCCTAGCGAGCATGTGTCGTTTCCCCAGTCCGAACTACTTTGACTCTGATGTCTATGCCTGATAGACTAAGTAGGCCCAGGATGCGATATCCTGCCGAGTCAGTCTTGTCTGTTTTCTTGTGTCTCTTTCAGCCAGTGTGTGTGTGTGTTTGAGCAGTGTTTTAGCAACCATTTTCCTTTCTATTGTGCGTGGATCCCGTCGAGTACGACGGATGCGTAGGGGTGCTAATACCTTCCCTTCGCATAACCGACTCCCGATCCCATTCTCTTTGGTCGCGAGACCACGTCTTTTCCAGGTTTACTCTGAGCGTTTCCTTTCCCTCTTTTGGGATAAATAACGCACGGTGGCGGCTCTGTTGTTCTTGTTTTCCCGCCGGTTTTTCGCGTAATGCGACAGGTGGTATACTCAAAAATGAAGGAATATCAATACCGAATATTGGATAAAGATAACCAACAAAGAGGGGATTACATCTACCGGTTACTGGGTAGAAAACCAAAGGATGAGAGAACCCGTCATCGGTTAAGATGAACAATATCAAGGATTAACTATGCAAGGGGATAAAATGGGGTTTACAACTACCGGTTACTGGGTAGAAAACCACAGAAATAAGACTTACAACTACCGGTTACTGGGTAGAAGGCCACAGAAATCCGCTGGGGAGAGAATGAACAATTACTGCTTACTGAGTAATTGGTCACCTGAACCACAGGGAACTACAGGGGAAAAAACAAGAAGGGAGTCAATCTAGGAACAAACTAGAGAGACACAATGAAACAAGACTCAACCCGATGAGGATATAATTCAGGGGAGTAATTCCATCCCAATACATATTTTGGGAGGAAACTGAAACAATAATCATCCACGAGGACATAACTCAGTGGGGAATAATGAAGGAAAGATAAACACTTTCTGCCTATGGGGGATGACTCTATATGGAGAGATCAGACACAAACATCTGCTTGGGGAAGAACATTTCACGAATAGCAGGAGAGAACAAGCAAAGATATATGGCAAAGAATGCAACATGTATATCTGAATGCTAACATTATCCATGTATATGCATGGTTTATGTATGATTGATGCTGACAGCCAGACATATCTAACACAAACATGTCCAATAATCAATGGACATACATTCGGTACAACATCTCAAAAGAGAAGGCCAGGCCCACATGAGGAAAATCCATTATGGTGGGGAGCAACAAATACTAGGAAACTCCAAACACAGCTGAGGATCAAGCAGAGTCGCTGTCGTGGACAAAGACTACTGCTAGGGGAACAAGCAGGGTCGCTGGGGACCAGAGACCGCTGTTGGGGATCAGCCAAAGGACACAACTACCAAAGCTGGGGATCTTCCAACAATTCTCGGGAAGTCGCAAAGATAGCAATAAAATCCATCATGGATGAACTCTCCTGGGGATTTCATCGAGGGATAATGAGAAATTTTGTGGGGAACAACCACCAAATAGAAACACATCAAGAATTCTCTTCTCCACTAAAGGAACATCTCTGCTGCGGAGAAAGAACCAATCACTCCGCTGGGGGAGGAAACAACACATCTTCCTCGAAGTTCCAAAGTCAAACTAAGATCAGGTAAAGTCTCAGTTGGGGAAGCTGCTGAGCCATCACCAGGGATTTCCTGCTCAATCTGCGGGAGATTTCCAATTACAATGAGGGAAGACCAATTTCCTCGAAAAGATAGTATATCAACTTTTATCACTCTATAAGGGATTTTAGGTCGATCCATGCAAGGGATGACAACCATATATTTGATAAAACATAGATGCTAGATTCAGACCATCTTAGGATCTGAGGATGGAGGCATACACATCTCCAAAAGATCAAGGCCAAAACTCCAGACTTCCTGGGGATTTGATGATGTATTACCTTTCTCTATGCTCGCTGAGGAGACAACCTGAAAGATGATGAAGAGGAATACAAATATGCTAGGAATATGAACAAATGTCTTACCCTCTTGGAGATCATACTATCCTTGGGAGAGCACTGAAGACGTTCGATCTATCCTTTCAGTCATTGTGAATGTTCACTTTGTTTAAAAACAGTTTTACAAAAACTTTATTTGTTTAAAACAACGATATTTATCAATTAAAACATGCAAACATTTGTTAAACAAAAACAAATAAGAGTGCAAAGAATTGGATAAAAGCTCAAATTTATTTGATGGAATGGTAGTCTGCAAATGGCGAGACTCCATGGATCTTTACAAATTTGGAATTGGTGATATATATTGGAAAGAGGGGTACATTGAACATAATGACCATTTCTCCACCAATTCTGAATCAATGTATCTGAAGCTTCAGTTGACGATGACTGAGCGAGAATCTCTGACAGATGACAGTTTGAAGATCAAAGTCTTGTCAAGATGAAGTTACTTTCCAAATCCCTAATTTTTGCCTAGATTTCCCCATGGCGAGGTACTCAATCTACCGGGATATATATATTCATTTTTTTATGTCTCTAACTTTTTCCTCGACCGCCCTTTCGGGTTTTTGATCCACCGAGACGCTCATTTTTGCCTAAGTCGCCCTTTCAGGTTTTCAACTTAGCGAGCTATTCTGTTTTTATTTTAGGCGAAGTATTTCTTGACTGCATCTGAATTCACAGGACGAGTGAAATCCTCCCCATTCGTAGTTGTAAGTATGAAAGCACCGCCTGAAAAGGCTCTCTTAACAACGTATGGACCTTCATAGTTCGGAGTCCACCTGCCCCTGGAATCGGGCACAAAAGACAAGAATTTCTTGAGCACGAGGTCACCTTCTCAAAACACACGAGGCTTGACCTTCTTATCAAAGGCTTTGTTCATCCTTTGCTGATACAACTGGCTATGGCACATGGCAGTTAATCTCTTCTCTTCAATTAAATTCAGCTGGTCATAACGACTCTGAACCCATTCAGCCTCAGTCAACTTGACTTCCATCAAGACTTTCATTGATGGGATCTCCACCTCCACGGGGAGCACAACCTTCATGCCATATACAAGAGAGAAAGGGGTTGCCCCTGTTGAAGTGCGGACATATGTACGATAACCATGCAAAGCAAATGGCAGCATCTCATGCCAATCTTTGTACGTAACAACCATCTTCTAGATAATCTTCTTGATGTTCTTGTTAGCAACTTCAACAACCCCATTCATCTTGGGTCTGTAAGGAGAAGAGTTATGATGTACAATCTTGAACTCGCTACACGGCTCTTTCATCATCTTGTTGTTCAAGTTAGATCCATTATCAGTAATGATCTTATCTGGCATACCATATCAGGATATGAGTTGATTCTTGATAAACTTTACAACCACCTGCCTGGTCACATTCGCATATGATGCCACTTCAACCCACTTGTTGAAGTAATCCATTGCTACGAGAATAAAACGGTGACCGTTTCACGCCTTTGGCTCTATCATGCCAATCATGTCAATTCCCCACATAGAGAAAGGCCATGGTGATGAACTAACATTCATAAGTGTCGGGGGAATATGAATCTTATCCGCATAAATCTGACACTTATGGCATTTCTTCATATATATTTGCAGCAGTCAGACTCCATTGTCAGCCAATAGTAGCCTGCTCTCAACTTCTTCTTTGCCATGGCATGTCCATTGGAATGAGTACCAAATGAACCCTCATGGACTTTAGTCATTAACAAGTTTGCTTCGTGTCTATCCACGCATCTAAGGAAAACCATGTCCAAATTCCTCTTACAAAGCACATCACCATTGAGGTAGAATTTGCCAGATAATCTCCTTAGAGTCTTCTTGTCTTTAACAGATGCCCCAAGCGGTAAATCTGACTCTGAAGAAAGCACTTGATATCATAATACCACGGCTTATCATCTTTCACTTCTTCTACTGAAAACACATGAGCTGGTCTATCTAAGCGTATCATAGTGATATTGGGGACTTCATTCCAGAATTTCACCACAATCATCGAAGCAAGCGTAGAAAGAGCATCTGCCATCCGATTCTCCTCTCGAGGAATATGATGGAAGTCAACCTTGGTAAAGAAAGTTGAAATCCTCCTCGCATAATCTCTGTATGGGATGAGGCCAGGCTGATTCGTCTCCCATTCACCCTTAATCTGATTAACAACAAGGGCCGAATCACCATAAACATCAAGATGTTTGATCCTAAGATCAATACACTCTTCCTAACCCATAGTACAGGCCTCATACTCCGCCATATTATTCGTGCATTTGAAAGTTAGCCTTGCTGTAAAAGGAAAATGGGTGCCCTGAGGAGTAATAATCACTGCCCCAATACCATTTCCATATTGATTAACATCACCATCAAACACCATGCCCCATCGGGAACCAGGCTCTGGCCCTTTATCGAGCGTAGGCTCATCACAATCTTTCATTTTCAAATACAGAATATCCTCATCAGGGAAGTCGTACTGAACAAACTGATAATCCTCAATTGGTTGATGTGCCAAGTGGTCAGCCAAGATACTACCTTTAATAGCCTTCTGAGCTTGATACTCAATATCATACTCAAACAACAACATCTGCCAACGGGCAATCCTCCTAGTTAAAGCAGGCTTCTCAAAGATATACTTGATTGGATCCATTTTGGATATCAACCAAGTCATATGATTCAACATATACTGGCGTAAACGCTTAGCGGCCCAAGTTAAAGCACATCATGTCTTCTCAAGAATTGAGTATCGAGACTCACAATCAGTGAACTTCTTACTCAGATAGTATATAGCATACTCACAATCAAGAACGGTCAAGTACATAATCAAGGGTCTCCCTTCCACAGGCGAAGACAGAATCGGAGGCTTAGACAGATACTCTTTGATATTGTCAAAGGCCTTCTGGAAATCCTCGGTCCAATCATGACGTTGATCTTTCTGGAGGAGCTTGAATATTGGCGCACATGTGGCAGTCATGTGGGATATAAATCTGGAAATATAATTCAAGCGGCCAAGAAAACCTCAGACTTGCTTTTCAGTTTTGGGCGCAAGCATCTCTTGTATTGCTTTGACCTTGGGAGGATCAACTTCAATACCTCTTTCACTGACAATAAAGCCCAATAACTTGCCGGAACAGACTCCAAATGTACACTTGTTCGGATTCAGGCGGAGTTTATATTTCCTTAAACGCTAAAAAAACATCAACAAGTGCTTTACATGTTCAACTTCTGTTCTCGACTTTGCAATCATATCATCAACATATACCTCGATCTCCTTGTGCATCATATCATGAAACAAGGTAGTCATAGCACGTTGATACGTGGCTCCGGCGTTCTTCAAACCGAAGGGCATCACTCGATAATAGAATGTTCCCTAAGGTGTGATGAATGTTGTCTTCTCCATATCCTCGGGTGCCATTTTAATCTGGTTATAACCGGAAAATCCGTCCATAAATGAGAAGACATTGAATTTAGCTGTATTATCTACCAATATATCAATATGTGGTAGAGGAAAATCATCTTTCAGACTAGCTTTATTCAAGTCTCTATAGTCCACACACATTCAGACTTTTCCATCTTTCTTAGGCACGGGCACAATATTGGCCACCCATTGAGGATATGTAGAAGTCACCAGAAACCACGCATAAATTTGCTTCTGAACTTCTTCTTTAATCTTCACTGCCATATTGGGATGAGTTCTTCTGAGCCTCTGCTTCACAGGCACACACTCAGGCTTCAAAGGCAAGAAATGTTGCACGATATTTGTATTTAGACCAGGCATGTCTTCATATGACAAGGAAAAGACGTCGACATATTCTCGTAGCAACCCAATCAACCCCTTCTTCACAGACTCTTCCAGGAGTTCCCCAATTTTCACTTTGCGAACACAATCCTCAGACCCCAAGTTAACTGTTTCCAGATTCTCAAGATGCGGCTGAATGATCTTTTCTTCGTGCTCAAGCACACGGGTAATCTCATCAGGAATCTCTTCAACATCATCTTCTTCTGCCTCAAATACAGGGAACTCAAAGTTGGGAGATGGTGTTGGATCATTATGCTCAATGGGTTTGATCAACCTGCATAATGATTTTGGATATAAAAGAGATTTCAGATTTCAAACAAAGCGAATCATTATGCAGATGAAAAGATTGATTTTATGCTCTTTTTGGGTTTTCTAGTGATCACCAATTTCATGCAAAAAGAAAAAAGGGAAAATAATTTGGAAAAACAAACATTTAACATGTATTTATTGAATGAATATCACTGTACTAATGTGCCAACAATGTCATCACTTCTCCTTTTGGCATGGGAGAAGGGTTTTTAAACAAAAGTGAACATATTACGTGGACTTATGGACAACTGTTGGAACATCAACAGCGACCCAATTATTGCAGACTCCTACAGGGATGACAAAGTTGCCAAAATCTTCCTCTACATCATCTTCCACTATAGTAGCAGCCTCTTGGTCTTCGACCGTGTGGATGAAACCTCCACTCTGGAACAACCCACGCTCATTGAAAGTGCCTGAAGAGTACCCTATGCCTGCCCGGGATTTATTGTCTTCCAAGTTGATCATTTGTCCTAAACCAGTAGTTGCACCATGCTCAATGGCCAACTTCACACCATTGTAGGACGCAAATAAAGAAGTTGCTTTCCTTGAAGGCTCAGCAATAGATAAGGCTTGGAATTGCATTTGCATTGCCTCAAGGATCATTAGTATCTTGGTTCCCTTTGCCCTTGGGTGGGACCTCCTTGAGTGGTTTGAGATCACCAAGCATGCTTGATTTGTATATCATTTCTTTTATTATTTTGTTTACTAACCAAAAGCACAAAAATATGTCACTAACATCTTTTGTTTGTAGCTTGAGCAATCACAAGGTCAAAAGCTTCAAGGAGATCATTGGTACAAAGATATGGCCAAGAGGAGATGAAAGCAAGCATGGTAATGGTTCCCAAAGCTCTCCTCCATCAAATATGCCTCTCTAGCATCTCAATTCATCAGTTTGATCAAAGCTAGTCAAAGGGTTTGAGTTTTGTTCCCCAAAGGAACCTTGATTCATCTGTGCACCACAATGCCTTGCTCATGAAGCAACCTCAGCCCATGATCAAATACAATCAAGGGAAGTTCTTTAATTCATCATTTCATGCATATTTGAACTTATTTGGTTGTCCTCAATCATCAATTCATCAAGATATGAGTCATGGACTTGAGAAGTTGACCAGTCAATTCATCTGACTATTTTGAAATGCACTAAGACCTAACTTGTTATGTGTTAGTCAAATGGAGATGATCCCAAAAGAAACAATGTTCTTAAGGACAATATTAACAACTTTCATGTTCATCAAAAATTCATTTGAAGCTTGGAAGGTCATCTCCCATTCCAATACATTATAGGTCATTTTGACTAAAACCCTAATTTTGGGTCAACTCCCCAAGGACATAACTCATTCATTTTTTATGATTCTGAGGTGGGATCAAATGCATTGGAAAGCTTAGGATGTTTACTTCAAATGTTATGTTGAACAAAATTTCAAAATCTCAAAGGAAATACATGTGATAATGCAAGACATTATAGGTCCTTTTGGACCAAATGCATTAGAAGGCAAAAAAGTCCAACTTCAAGTGCCCATAACTCTTTCATAAAAAATCCAAATGATGCAAAATTTAAGTCCATTTTGATTGTATTGAAGATATCTACAACTTTTATGTTGGAAGTTGTTTCATTTGGGACTTGCATCATCAAAACAGAAGGGCTTGAACATTGGCCAAATTTAGAAACTTTGCCTTTACATGCTTTGCACCTTGCACTTTAAACTCCAATTTCACCAATTTCCACACTTCAAATGGATTTTTGCCCAACATAACAATTGTTCCTTACATCAAAACCTTTCCAACCATTACTCACATGATCATGTTTGGAGTTGGCAAATGGTATTTTCGAAGAGGAGAAGCTTTTGGTTCAATTATGCATAACACTTCAAAATTCCATGCACAAGCAATTACCATTCAGATTACACGTCCATTTCACTTTGGTATGATTTCAGATTGCATTTGGCATTGATTTTGGGCCTTTTACATGATCATACAAGCCCATGCAATGAATGTCCAATTTCATGCACACGGATTGAATCACACTCTCCTTGCCATTCCCTCTATAAATAAGAGCTTTATTCCATTCAAAATCCATCCATGAATCAACCTGAAATGCTGCAGAACTGAAAACCTAACCTCTCACCAAAGAAGCTATTTCACTTTTCTTCAAAATTTTCAGATCTAAAATTCAACTATATCTGGTTGAATCTTTGGATTTAAAGCTTCTAAACCTTCATCCTTTAGTTCATTGATCTTCTGTTTTGATAAAGGAAGCAAGGAAGCAAGCTCAAATCTCCAGAATCCAAGGTTGCTCTTCAACTGGTTTTTTCTTCGAATCTCATCAATTATTGATCTATTTGCTTGGATTTTGTGTTGGCTGAAGTCCTCTCAATAGAGGCATCATTACTGTGCATTTAATTTTTGAAATCCATAAAGTTCTCATGAACATCACATAATTTCCATCTCAGATTTCTCTCAATATAGAGATCTAGAGAGGAATTGAGTGATACAGGGATGATGTACATCATCCCAGCTTTCCAATGATGTATGGATCGTGTATTTTGGTTAAGCTTTTGAAACCTGCAAAATTGGCCGGAACCTTCATGCTCACCGGAGAAGAAGGTGGCTCCGGTGGCCGTCCCATTGCCAGATCCAATCTGGATCGTTGGATGCATTTTCCAGATCTAATCCTGGCCTTCACTTGTTATGACTCATTTTAATTCATGGTGTTACGCGTGGACTTTGGTCTATGGTGGAAGCGCGCTTCTGGAGCGTATGATCTTCCAGCTCAATTAATGAGCTCAGATCTAACGCTCCTTGTTTTTTTGAATTTCTTAATTTCTGATTTTATTTTCTTTATTTCCTTTTATTTCAAAAATTCATATCTCTTTTATTATTGGTCCAAAAAATATAGGACCAATTGCATTCTTCTCCAAATAATTTCTAGTTTCTAATTCTGATTTTTAATATTTTTTATTTTGTTAGTTGATATTTTTTGTGAATTTTCTCTTTTTCTGGTTATTTTTAATTCATTTTAAATAGTTTTTGATATTCAAAAAAATACAAAAATATTTTCCTAACCTATTTGAATGATGATGGATCTATGAAAATTTTTCTCATCAATTTTTAATTGATTTGAGATTTTAGTTCAATTAGGTTATTTTTATTCATTTTTAATTGATTAAAAATAGTTACTGACTTTTAAAAATGCTGAATTTTTTTGTCAAACTTTGTTTGACCTTGTTGAACTTGGGATAAATCACTTGGACCTTTCAAGGTTGATTTGAAGTGATTTTGAAGTTTGACCTTTCTTTTATTTTTAATTCAAGTTTATTTTAATATTAAAAAAAAATACCAAAAATATTTTGTTTATTGTTTAATCTCCAATCTTCATCTCATTTCTGATTTCTCATTGTTTGACTTTGACCTTCAATGTCATTTGGTCAATACACATGGATTGGTACATTTTTATTTCACCTTATGCATTTTGATCTTTCCATTTCCTTATCCATTCTTCATCTCTTTCTTCATCTTCTTCTTTCTTTTTGATCAATGAGTTGAAGATTGATAAGTTAGCATTGGTTAGGAGGACTTAATCTTCCTTGATTCAAATCTAATTCATCTTGATCAATTGATCAAGTGAATGGCTTTGCATTAAGGATAGGTTGTTTCCTAAATCATGCAAAAGGCTTAAACCAATACAAGATCAATTCTCTTTTCTTTTTTGGCATGGCAAGTTATTGGAACTTGGTTCACTAATCATGACTTCTAACTTGTGTTGTTGCCTATAATATTATTGACCGGTCTCAGATAGTTGTGACTTCTACATAAGTCCAATTACGATTGCTTAACATAGCGCTAAATTTGCCTTATGGCACACTAACTACTAACACTAACCATTAACAATTAACATTTACTTTTTGCTCTTTACTTTTATGCAATTTACCATTCTTGTACATATTATTCATTCGCTTTTTCCTTTGCTCACTTGAGCACATGTTTATGTTAATGCCATTTGCCTTTTGCTCACTTGAGCACATAATTGTGTATATACTATTGTGCTTGTGTTTTGTTTTGATTGTTGTGAACCAAATGCAAAGAATTGGAGAAAATGGACTTAGACTTTAGGATCTTCCCTATGCAAATTTGGAGTCAAAGAGCAACCAGGCATTGAGCCTTTAGAATGCTCAAGCTTGAAGATGAATATTGAAAGGACCATATTCTAAACTCCCTCTTGTCCATTCTTTGATTGTGTTATAGAACCTTTTGATGTGTGTTTTCTTTGTGCTAGGAGTTCCAACTTGAGCTTAATTGAGGAACCATTACCATGAGCTTCCAAGAGAGAGAGATCCAAGATACATTGAGGAGTCTTTCCAAGAGTTCATTTGATTGTTGATTGTTTGAGTTTATTGCTTTGTGATTGCTTATTTCAAAGGATGGGAGCTACTTGGATCATCAATACAATCTCAAGAGAGGAACCCCATTGCGGTTTTGTTTCTTTTCCCTCACCTTTTTGCTTTACTTAGGACTTTATCCCTTATTCTTCTTCTCTCCATTCTAACCCAAGCCAAAACTTTTGTGCAAACATCTAACTCTTGTTTTCAACATTAGAAACCTAAGCCTTGTGCTTTTGATTTTCAAACTTTCTTTTCATAATACTTATTTTTAATTGAATCTTTAAGTTCACTTTGACCACTTTATATATACTTCTAATTGGTAAATACAACCCATTCAAAAGTCTTTTTGTGGTTTCAATGGCCACTTTCTAATCAAAACTTTTTCATAACCTTTAGCTATTAGGTTTGAGTTATCTTTGTGGTAGATGTAATGCTCACCTATATCCTTAGTGATGGACAATGAGTCTTCCATGCTTATTATAGGGTTAACCCCTCACTAACATGTTGAAGCTATCCTCACATGGTGGATTTGTGGTTTTAGGTTGAGTTTTCTCCCTTTGGTAACAAAAGACCTTAAGGCTTTTGGTACCAATCAATTCACCAACTCATTTTGAGATTTTTACCCCGAACTACGAGGTTTTGATCCTAATCTTTTCTAAGATGGTACGTAGGCAATGGGTTTATCCATCCAAACACAAAATATAAATAACTTGTATATTCTCTTCTCATCTCTTCAATCATGTTTGCACAAATAAACTTTCACAAAACAACAACCTTTATAACAAGTGTGAAAAGGGCTCCCTAGGAGTACCTAGAATGTTTTGGGTGCCTAACACCTTCCCATTGCATAACCAACCCCCTTACCCAGATCTCTGACTCTCTTTTACTAGTTTTTGTTAAAACTTTTAGGTTTTTGTTCGCTTTCTAACCAGTCCTTTGGATTTATAGAAGTGCGGTGGCGACTCGACTTGTATGATTTACATTGGATTTAGTCAATATCTCTAATGGTAACGAGTACCCCGCTACAGAAAAGTGGCGACTCTGCTGGGGAAATGTCTTTGCCCTAGTGGGTTTTGCCTGCTTTTCATATTTGTTGTATTGTATTGTATTGTTTTCTGACATATTTTTGTGCAATTTAGGATTACTGTATTGTATGTAATGATTGATTTGCTTGATATTATTTCCTTGTATGCTTGGTGATCTTTGTGAGATGAGTTCTATACCCGGACTCGAGTGCACTTAGGATAGGAGAATGGCGTAGTCTTGTTGACTTGTGTGGAGTAATTCCTTAGCAAGTTGACTTGCGAGTCCATTCACTTGGTGGAGGTCATGTTGTGATCAATAATGTCACACAAGTAGTTGTGGTTAGACATTACTCTTTCCAATATAGACCTTAGAAGCCAAGGACCTTTGTTTACTAAGCCCATCTTTGCCTATTCTTAGGATGTAGTGCGAAAGTCGTTCAAGTGTAAGATTTGATACGATTGTTACGTGATACTACACTCATAAGAGTCTCTCTTGAGAATATTCTTGGAATACGAGTAGTCGTTTCTTCGATAATATCCGAAAGATGGGATGATGACTATGGGAACCTCTTGTAGAACATATTTGGCAGGTTTAAACCCTAGTACACTCCCTTTGGGTGGTTCTTAACCGAGACTCCATGCTCGTGACTTGCAACAGACCCTTGATTCGTGGTTGATCCGTTCATGTATCCTTAATATCAATGGAACTTGGGTGTTGATAAGGTGTAAACCATAATCCACCAAAATGGATGATTGATATTAAGGATAACATGATCCATCCCATGACCTTTGTTTGGTGTGCTTTGCTTGATCCTTGAGTGTGATTGTTGCATTCATGCATTCATGCACCCATTTGCATCCATATCATCAATAATGAAGAAAATTTTCAAGGAACTTAAGGGGTTTATTTACAAATTTTCAGACATGGAAAGACAAAGAAGGAATACGAAGAAGTACAGTTTCAGACAACCAGACTTGAAAGAGTTAAGGAATCTGACATCCTATGTACTAGATTCCTTGGGTTTCAAGGCTCGTTTTGGGAAGCTTCTTCCTCTTCTGACTACACAGATGGATGAAGGATTGATGAGTATATTGGTGCAGTTTTATGATCCCTTGTACCGTTGCTTCACGTTTCCAGACTTCGAGCTTTTTCCTACACTTAAGGAGTATGCCTACCTTGTGGGTATACCGATTCTAGACCAGTTGCCATTCAGTGGCTTGGAGAGTATTCCTACTTCACAAGAGATAGCTGAGATGTTGCACATAGATGAATCTCTAGTTGGTGCTCATATGACTACCAAAGGTGTAATTCAAGGTCTCCCTTCTGAGTTCCTCATTGCTCAAGCTATTGTCCATGGGAAGGCCATGAGTGAGGACGCCTTTGAGGCCATATTTGTACTTCTCATCTATGGGTTGGTGTTATTCCCCAACATCGACAAGTTTGTGGATGTGAACGTTGTTAGGATCTTCTCTACTCTTAATCCAGTTCCGACTTTGTTGGGTGACACTTATTTTTCTTTGCATATGAGGAATGTAAAGGATGGTGGTGCCATTGTGTGTTGTTTGCCTCTGTTGTATAAGTGGTTTATTTTTCACTTACCGCAGACGGTCGCCTTCAAGGGGAACAAGGGATGTCTACGGTGGTCCACGAGACTTATGTCTCTCACTAATGATGATATCTCTTGGTACAATCGTGTGTATGATGGTGTGCAGATTATTGACTCTTGTGGTGAATTCTCCAATGTACCTCTTCTTGGTACATGTGGTGGGATTAACTACAACCCTGTTTTGGCACGTCGTCAGCTTGGGTTCCCCCTAAAGGATAAACGTAATAACATTCTGTTAGAGGGTGTGTTCTTTCGGGAGGTAAAGATCCCCAAAACTTGAAGGGCAGAACGGTACGCGCTTGGCGCAAGATTCATAGGAAATGAAGGAAGGGGTTGGGTCCTAAGAATTGTGTTGCTATGGAGCCTTACACTGCTTGGGTTAAGAAGAGAGCGTCTGAGTATCTCATGCCTTATGAATATCCGAGACCTACACCTTTGGTTATGGCTGGGCCTTCAACCTTCCCTGACCAAGGAGTAGAGGAGTTGAGAGAAGAAGACCGCTCATGTGCTTGGATCCATGAACGAGAAGAGTTGCTTCAGCAGATTAAGGAGAAGGATGCTTTGATTGAGTTTCTCGAGCATCAGGTTATTGATGATCCTGATGATGCATGGACTTCTCTGCTTCCTCAGTCTGTTAAGTTTTAGAAAAGGAAGTACGATCGACTCGCCAAGGAGAAGGCAGACATGGAAGCAGCTTACGAGAGGGAGGTGAAGAGGCTTCGAGCATCTTATCTTCCTGGTTCCCGGGCTTTAGATGATTGTTTCTAGGGATCCATAGGATGATTATTTTCCTTTTCTCTTGTATATGGTTACCAATTTGTACTTCTTTGGTGTAAAATATTCCCAGATATTATGTTTCCATATAAAAGTGTTTAATACTTCCAAACTTTGCAAATAGAACCCTAAAGTTCCTTTGAGATAAAAGAAAAAAATCATGTGCACAAGCATTGCATGCATCATATGCATAAGCAGGTTTTGTTCCCTGCTTCTCGTCCTGTGGTCTAACTCTGTGTTCTTCATTTATTTTGAAGACAAGCTGACTCACCGGTACTACACCAGAGCCAACATTTCAAGACTGATGGATCATTTGGAACAAGAGAACCGCGAGCTGAAAGAGGAAGTGGCCAAATTAAGTGCCTTGATGGAGTCATTCATGGCTGCCCAGAGCCAGTCTTCTCCGACACCTTCAACTCCTCCCCAGAAGACCGTCATCTCTGAGATTGTCTCCTCAACTGTGCCTGCAGCCAGTGCACACTTTGCTCCAACGGCCATGCCAGCCGGATTCCCGTGGGGGATGCCTCCCAATTTCATGCCCGAGGGTCCTGCTCCCACCTTTGCTTCTATGCCGACATCTAGCCCGATCCCTGTTGTTCCTCCTCCTATCGTGCATACTCTGCCTAGAGTAGACGACACCATCTATCATTCTGAGCCGTCTGAGGGCCTAGATGTCTATGAGAAGATGGACGCTATGAACGATCAATTTCTTGAGCTTCGCAAGGAATTGAAAACTCTCAGAGGAAAGGATCTTTTCGGCAAGTCTGTTGCCGAACTCTGCTTGGTCCCTAATGTGAAGATCCCTGTGAAATTCAAGGTCCCTGACTTTGAAAAATACAAAGGAAATACTTGCCCTCTCAGCCACTTGGTCATGTATACCAGGAAAATGTCGACTCAGACCGACAATGACCAACTGCTCATCCACTACTTTCAGAACAGTTTGTCTGGTGCTGCTCTGCGTTGGTACATGGGTTTAGACAGTGCGAACATCCAATCCTTCAACGATCTTGGCGAGGCCTTCGTCAAGCAATACAAGTACAATGTGGATATGGCTCCCGATAGGGATCAATTGAGGGTCATGTCCTAGAAGGACAAGGAAACATTCAAAGAATATGCCCAGAGGTGGAGAGAAGTAGCAGCACAGATCGTGCCTCCGCTAGAAGAGAAAGAGATGACTAAAATCTTTTTGAAGACCTTGAGTTATTTTTATTATGAGCGGATGATTGCTAGCGCTCCTTCTGACTTCACCGAGATGGTGAATATGGGGATGCGTCTAGAAGAAGGGGTTAGAGAAGGACGTCTGACAAGAGAAGAAGGCTCTTCTGCCAAACATTATGGGGCGTTTGCGAAGAAGAAAGATGGAGAGGCACATGCTGTGACCTCCCATATAAAACCAAGAAGACCCTCTGTGAGGAGGAAGACCGTGCGTCCCTCCGGTAACCAACACCAGGTAGCTCATATAGCACCTGTCTTCAGAGATAATCAGCAGTACCAGCAACATAACAGCAATCAGCAACCATATCCGCAATATCAACATCAACAGCATCGTCCGCAACAGCAGGCCTACCAGCCCCGAAACAGTAATCAAACCAACACGAGTTACGAGAGGAAAAGGGTCACCATCGATCCTATTCCGATGACGTATGCAGAGTTATATCCCTCTTTGATAGAGAGGAAGTTGATTACTCCGCGAGACCCACCGACTATACCTACTAACCCCTAGTAGTGGTATAAGCCCGAATTGCACTGTGTTTACCATTCCGGTGCTCCCGGCCACGACGTGGAGAATTGCTACCCTTTGAAGACCAAAGTCCAAGACCTTTTGAGGTGTGGCATTCTGTGTTTTGAGGACGTAGGTCCTAACGTGAAAAAGAACTCATTGCCCGAGCATGGAATGTCTGTCAACATGGTCCAGGGCTGCCCTGGCAAGTACAAAGTCAAATATGTTAGTCATATTCGACAATCTCTAGTCGAGATGCATCGTTTGCTATGTGATTATAGTCATTATGAGCATGACCATGATAGATGTCGAGTTTGTTCTGTTAATCAAAGAGGTTGTCGCCAGGTGCGCAAAGATGTTCAAGAAATGGTGGATGAAGGAGTTATTGAGATCCTTCAAAACAAAAATGTTGACGAAGACGCTGATGAGGTCAACGTAATTTCTCCAGTATTCCGGATCCCCGAGCCTGTTATCATCAAGTATGATGGTAGCAAGCATAAGGTTTCTCCCGCATTAACTATCAAGTCAGCCGGACCGGTACCATACTCTTCTGAAAAGGCAGTCCCCTATCGCTACAATGCTGTAGCAGTGGAAAATGGGAAAGAGGTGTCCTTGCCTTCTTCATCTGTTGTAAACATTGCTGATGTTAGTGGTTTGACCCGTAACGGTCGTGTATTTTCAGCACCAAGGCCTCAAGCCGATGCTCGAGTAAGAGCTAATGTTGATTCTGTTGAACGCCCGATTGGGAATGCTGTGGGCTCTCCGAATCCGGCACTTGTTGTTAAGCCCTCCTCTATGTTGAAAACTCCTGCTCCTGTTGGCCCAAGCGGAAATGTGAAAGAAGATTGTGATGAGATGCTGAAGCTCATCAAAAGGAGCGAGTACAATGTTGTAGACCAGCTTCTACAAACGCCATCCAAAATATTTGTGTTATCGCTGCTTTTGAATTCAGAACCGCACCGAGAGGCTCTGCAAAAGGTTTTGGATGTGGCATATGTGGATCACGATGTCACGATAGAACAATTCGATAGCATTGTTGCAAACATTACTGCTTGTAACAACTTGAGTTTTTGTGACTGATCTCCCCGAGGAGGGAAGAGACCACAACTTGGCATTACACATATCTATGGGTTGCAAAGATGACGCCATGTCCAATGTGCTGGTGGACACTGGGTCATCATTGAACGTATTGCCAAAATCCACTCTCTCGAAGCTGTCATATCAAGGGCCTCCCATGAGGCAGAGTGGAGTAGTTGTGAAGGCTTTCGATGGGTCTCGCAAAACTGTGATTGGGGAAGTTGATCTCCCAGTCAAAATCGGACCGAGTGATTTCCAGATTACCTTCCAGGTTATGGATATTCACCCATCGTATAGATGTCTTTTGGGCAGACCATGGATTCACGAGGCAGGCGCCGTGACATCCACCCTACACCAGAAATTGAAATTTGTGAAGAATAAGAAGCTGGTGGTGGTAGGGGGGAAAAGGCTCTCCTGGTTAGTCATTTGTCTTCCTTCTCTTATATAGATGCTGAGGATGAAGTTGGAACTCCTTTCCAAGCTTTATCTATAGTTGAACCTATTGAGAAGAGAACTCCTTTATTTGCTTCCTACAAAGATGCAAAGTTGGCCATTGAGCGTGGTGCAACTGCTGGATTAGGGAAAATGATTGAGCTAGAAGACAACAGGTCTCGAGTTGGCATAAGTTATTCATTTGGGGTTTCTAACACGCAAGGGCTATTCAAGAGTGGAGGTTTCATCCACACTGATCAAGACGAAGAGGCTGCTGCCATCTTGGAAGAGGACGAAGAGGATTCTGGCAACTTCGTCATCCCTGAGGGGATCTGCAATAATTGGGTCGCTGTGGATATTCCAACAGTTATCCATATGTCAAAGTAATGTTCATTGTGTTTGAAAACCCTCCTCGCATGCCAAAAGGAGGAGTGATGACATTGTTGGCGCATAAATATAATGATATTTTTCATTCAATAGATTCATGTTAAATGTTTGTTTTTCCAATTATTTTCCCTTTTCGCTTTTGCATGAAATTGGTGATCACATAAAACCCCAAAAAATAGGATAAAATCAATCTTTTCATCTGCATAATGATTTGCCTTGTTTGAATTCTAAAGCTTTTCATATCCAAAATCATTATGCAGGTTGATCAAACCCATTGAACATAATCACCCAACACCATCTCCCAACTTTGAATTCCCTGTATTTGAGGCGAAAGAAGATGACGTTGAAGAGATTCCTGACGAGATTACCCGTCTACTTGAACATGAAGAGAAAATCATTCAGCCGCATCTCGAGAATCTGGAAATAGTCAACTTGGGGTCTGAAGATTGTGTGCGAGAGGTGAAGATTAGGGCACTCCTGGAAAAGTCTGTTAAGAAGGGGTTGATTGAATTGCTACGAGAATATGTTGATGTCTTTGCCTGGTCATATGAAGACATGCCTGGTCTGGATACTGATATCGTGCAACACTTCCTACCTTTGAAACCTGAGTGTGTGCCTGTGAAGTAGAAGCTCAGAAGAACTCATCCTGATATGGCAGTGAAGATCAAAGAGGAAGTTCAGAAGCAAATTGATGCGGGGTTTCCGGTGACTTCTACGTATCCTTAATGGGTGGCCAATATTGTGCCTGTGCCTAAGAAAGATGGAAAAGTCCGGATGTGTGTGGATTATAGAGACTTGAATAAAGCTAGTCCGAAAGATGATTTTCCTCTACCACATATTGATATGTTGGTAGACAATACAACTAAATTCAATATCTTCTCATTTATAGATGGATTTTCCGGATATAATCAGATTAAGATGGCACCCGAGGATATGGAGAAGACAACATTCATCACACCTTGGGGAACATTCTGTTATCGAGTGATGCCCTTCGGTTTGAAGAACGCCGGAGCCACGTATCAACGAGCTATGACTACTTTGTTTCATGATATGATGCACAAGGAAATCGAGGTATATGTTGACGATATGATTGCTAAGTCAAGAACGAAAGTTGAACATGTAGAGAACTTGTTAAAGCTTTTTCAGCGTTTAAGGAAGTATAAGCTTCGTCCGAATCCCAACAAGTGTACATTTGAAGTCCGTTCTGGCAAATTATTGGGCTTTATTGTCAGTGAAAGAGGTATTGAGGTTGATCCTACGAAGGTCAAAGCAATACAAGAGATGCCTACGCCCAAAACTGAGAAGCAAGTCCGAGGTTTTCTTGGCCGCTTGAATTATATTTCCAGATTCATAACCCACATGACTGCCACATGTGCGCCGATATTCAAGCTCCTCCGGAAAGATCAGTCCCATGATTGGACTGAGGATTGCCAGAAAGCTTTTGATAGCATTAAAGAGTATTTGTCTGAACCTCCGATTCTGTCTCCGCCCGAGGAAGGAAGACCATTGATTATGTATCTGAATGTTCTTGAAGACTTAATGGGTTGTGTCCTTGGTGTAGCGGGGTATTCGTTACCATTAGAGATATTGAATAAATCCAAGGTAAATCATACAAGTCGAGTCGCCACCGTCTTCTCCGGTGAGCTTCCAGATTCCGGCCAAAATGCAGAACTTCAAAAGGCAACCAAAACGTGCGATCTATACATCAATAGAAAGCTGGGATGATGTATATCATCCCTATACCATCCATTTTCATTCTAGATCTCTATGATTTGAGAAATCAGAAGTTGAAAAATCTGGTGTTCATCATGAACTCAATGAATTGCAAAATATAAAAGCATAAACATGATGCCTCCATTGAGAGGACTTCAGCCAACACAAAATCACAGCCAATAGTTCCAAGGATTAGGAGAATCGAAGAAAATACCAGTTGGAGTTCAAGTTTGAGTTCTGGTGATTTGAGCTTGAAACCTTGCTTGCTTTATCAAAACAGAAGTTCAATGAAGTGTATGGTGAAGGTTTAGAAGCATTAGATCTATGAATACAGCCAGATGAAGCTGAATTCGAGATCTGAAAATTTTAAGAGAAATGAAACTTGCTTCTTTAGTGATGGTTGGGGAATGAATTCTGCACCATTTCAGGTTGAATTGTGTGTAAAATGGAGGGAATGAAGTCTCAATTTATAGAGAAATTGGCAAGGAAAGGGTGGAATGATCCGTGTGCATAAATTTGGATACCACTTGTATGGGATTGCATGATCATGCACAAGGCCCAAAAGCAATGCAAAATACAAGCTGAGTTCAAATTCCAAGGGTTTGGACGTGTAATTTGCTCTGAATTGGCTTGTGCGACAAGATTTCAACATGAATTCCACAATTGAACCTAATCATTCACCTCTTCGAAAATACCATTTAGAAAATCCAAGCATAGGCATATGGGTAATGGATGGAAAGGTCTTTGTATGAGGAACAAATGTTATGTTGGCCAAAAGTCCATTTGGAATGTGGAAATTTATGAAATTTGAGTTTAAAGTGTGATGTGCAAAACATGTCAAGGCAAGGTTTCTAAAATTGGCCAACTTTCAAGCCCTTCTGTTTTGATGATAAAAGCTTCAAATGAAAAAACTTCCAACATAAAAGTTGTAGATCTTCTTTAAGACAATCAAAATGGACTGAAATGTTGCATCATTTGGAGTTCTTATGAAGAAGTTATGGGCACTTGAAGTTGGACTTTTTTGACTTTTAATGCCTTTGACACAAAAGGACCTATAATGTCTTGCATTATCACATGTATTTCCTTTGAGATTTTGAAATTTTGTTCAATAAAACATTTCAATTAGACATCTTAATATTTCCAATGCATTTGATCCCGCCTCAAAATCATAAAAAATGAATGAGTTATGTCCTTGGGAAGTTGACCCAAAATTAGGGTTTCAGTCAAAATGACCTATAATGTATTTGAATGGAAGATGGTTTTCCAAGCTTCAAATCAAATTTTGATTAACATGAAAGTTGTTCATATTGTCCTTAAGAACATTTTTACTTTTGGAACCATAACCATTTGACAAACACATAAAAAGTTAGGTCTTAGTGCATTTCAAAATAGTCAGATGAATTGACTAATCAACTTCTCAAATCCATGACTCATACTTTGATGAATTGATGATTGAGGATACTCAAATAAGTTCAAATATGCATGAAATGAAGAATTAAAGAACTTCCCTTGATTTTATTTGACCATGGGATGAGTTTGCTTCATGAGCAAGGCATTGTGGTGCACAAATGGATTAGGGTTTCTTTGAAGAACAAGGCCTCAAACCCTTTGACTTGCTTTGATCAAAATGATGAATTGAGATGCTAGGAAGGCATATTTGATGGATGAGAGCCTTGGGAATCATTACCATGCTTGCTTTCATCTTCTCTTGGCCATATCTTTGCACAAAGGATCTCCTAGAAGCTTTTGACCTTGTGATTGCTCAAGCTACAAACAGAAGATGTTAGTGACATATTTTTGTGCTTTTGGTTAGTAAATAAAATGAGAAAAGCAATGATAGGCAATTCAAGCATGCCTGGTGATCTCAAACCACTCACAAGGAGTCCCACCCAAAGGTAAAGGGGGCTAAGATGCTCAATGATCCTTGAGGCTATGCAATGCAATGTTATGATGCTATGAGGGATCTTAGGGATAAAATTGGGGTCTTACAGATGCCCCTATTTAAGGTCATTCTAGCTGGAGAAGGAAAGGTTAAAATCTTCGTCTCAACGAGGTAGAATGGGCTTAAATAATAACAAAGAGACGAATTTTGGTCCCTAAGAGACCTCATGATGCAAATGTATGTATGCAAAATGGTAACACTCTGTGGGGATATGTGTCCACAAAGGAGTAAAGAAAATCAGGAGACACCAACAATCCACATTCAATGGGACAAAATCTTGGGAACTCTTATGGGGATAAGAAAGAAATGCGTGAGCAGGGCACAACTCAAAACTTAGGGAACAGAATTCCAAAGGGAATAAACCAATGGAAAGACTCGAGCTGACTCGAAGACGCCCGTATTGGGGAATATGCCAATACCGCGAAACTATCCATAACGGATACTTCGGATAGAAATCCGGACGAAAACAATCCACTAAGGGATCTCACTGGGAATGTCTAAAAAGACTCTCCTAGGGGAGCAGCGAGATGAGGCGTTACCGGTTACTAGGTAACAAGCTCGATGAGATATGTGATCTGAACACAGACATAAGGGTCAAAGATACAACATGCTCGGGAAGAAATGAACATCTAAGCCCGGTATAAGGGTGAGAGATATCAAAACTTCGAATCATCTGAGGAAGACCTAAAAGGTATATTTCAACTCAGGGAAATCTGATCCCACAGGGGACAAAAGTTATTATAGGGAGCGGAAAGGGAGGAACACCAAGGATACCGGTTACTGGGCATATAATAGGTGACCAACCAAGGCGTGAATTGGGGAATATTCCCAAGACACTCATCATCCAAGAGAGGGCTAAAAGAAAACTCGATTATAGGATGGACACTCGACTCCACAAAGGGAATACGAATCTTACTCACCTGGGGAAGAACAAAAGGCCTCGACCGAAGAGTGCATGAGATATACTATCTATTACCGTCAGAACGTAGATAACATACTCGCATGGAAGATTATCCACAACCGATTACTGGGTTAATAAAGGATAAATCGAACGAAAAGAAAGGACATCAGGATACCGGCTACTGGGTATAAAATGATGACCAATTCAGGAGAGAAACAATCATTACCAACAACAACAGGGTAGATGAAAGATGACTCGCCGGGGATGAATTGCGTAAACAGGGCAATCATCCAGGCAAAAGAGGGAATATCAACATCGAATATTGGATGAAGATAACCACCAAGGAGGGGATTACACCTACCGGCTACTTGGTAGGAAACCACGGAAAAGTAACCGTCATCGATTATGATGAACTAAAGGTTAACTCTGTAAAGGGGAGGGAATAGGGTTTACAACTACCGGTATCAGGGTAGAAAACCACAGACTCCGCCGAGGATAAGTTGAATGATTACTAATTACTGAGCAATTATTCATTTATACCGCGGGGAAACAAAAGAAACGGCTTCGAGGGGCCAATTTAGGATCAAACCAAAAAGGCAGACTGAATCAAGACTTGTCCTAATGAGGATATAACTCAATAGGGAAACCCATCCCAATATATGTGTTGGGGGGAAACAGGAACAACCATCACCCACGAGGACATAGCTCGGTGGGGAATATGGAAGAAAGGATAGACGCTTTCTGCCTATGGAGCTGACTCTATGTGGAGGGATCAGACACACACATCTGCTTGGGGAGATCTATATCACAAAATAGCAGGAGACAATAAACAAACGATATATGGCAAAGAATGCAACATGAATATCTGAATGTTATGATTTATGCATGCATATGCGTGGTTTATGTATGATGAATGCTGACAAACAGATATATCTAACACATACAGGATCCAAGAATCTACCACCCGGTACTAACCCTCAAGAGGGAAAACCAAAATCATCAGAGAGAAAATGATCTGCCGGAGATCAGAGATACCAGGAAACAACAAAATCTCTGCAGGGGAGGAATCAATAATCATCCCGGCCGGGGATAGGAGTTACAATTAGACCACTTCCACCACATGAGCAGCTCTACTAGGGAGTCTATCTGATGGATAAAGGGATTATGGGGACCAACCTCCAAAAATCGAATCTTCCAGAGAGGACACACCTGCTGATGAGGAAAGAATCAACTGATCTGCTGAAGGGACGACTGGTGAACCTCTCAAAATCATACCACTCAGGGTTCCGGAGGTAGAAAATATAGTCATGCCAGGAATATGAACAAATGTCTTACCCTGTTGGAGATCATGCCACCCTTGGAAGAGCACTGAGGATCTCTTAAGTGTCCATTCGTCTTTGTGAATGTTCACTTTGTTTTAAAACAATTTATGAAGAAAATTTATTTGTTTTAAAACAATGATATTTTCTCAACTAAATTATGCAAAACATTTGTTGAATAGAAACAAATAAGAGTGCAAATAATTGGATAAAGGCTCAAATTTATTTGATGGAATGGCAGTCTACAAATGGCAAGACTCCATAGATCTTTACAAGTTTGAAATTGGTGATATATATTGGAAAAGGGCTACATTGAACATAATGACCATTTCTTCACCAATTCTGAATTCGATGTATTCGAAGCTTCGGTTGATGACGAATGAACGAGAATCTCTGACGGATGATAATTGTAGAATAAAGTCTTGTCAGGATGCAGTTACTTGCCAAAATCCCTAATTTTTGGCTAGATTGCCCCAGGATGAGGTACTCAACCTAGCGGGATACAAATATTCATCATTTTTTCATGTCTCTAACTTTTGCCTAGACCGCCCTTTCGGGTTTTCAATCCACCGAGACGCTCATTTTTGCCTAAGCCGCCCTTTCGGGTTTTCAACTTAGCGAGCTATTCTGTTTTTATTTTTAGGCAAATTATTTCTTGACTGCATCTGAATTCACAGGACGAGTGAAATCCTCCCCATCCATAGTTGTGAGTATCAAAGCACCGCCTGAAAAGGCTCTCTTAACAACATATGGACCTTCATAGTTTGGAGTCCACTTTCCCCTGGAATCGGGCGTGAAAGACAAGACTTTCTTGAGCACAAGGTCACCTTCTCGGAACACGCGAGGCTTGACCTTCTTATCAAAAGCTTTTTTCATTCTCTGCTGATATAAGTGACCATGGCACATGGCAGTCAATCTCTTCTCTTCAATTAAATTCAACTGGTCATAACGACTCTGAACCCACTCAGCATCACTCAACTTGGCCTTCATCAAGACTCTCATTGATGGGATCTCCACCTCTACTGGGAGCACGACCTCCATGCCATAAACAAGAGAGAAAGGGGTTGCCCCTGTTGAAGTGCGGACAGATGTACGATATCCATGTAAAGCAAATGGCAGCATCTCATGCCAATCTTTGTACATAACAACCAT
The DNA here is from genome assembly GCF_024323335.1 of Lathyrus oleraceus. Lineage (NCBI taxonomy): Eukaryota > Viridiplantae > Streptophyta > Magnoliopsida > Fabales > Fabaceae > Lathyrus > Lathyrus oleraceus. The sequence goes on along the minus strand of NC_066580.1, from coordinate 183,991,996 downwards.
CTTCTGGATAATCTTCTTGATGTTCTTGTTAGCAGCCTCAACAGCCCCATTCATCTTTGGTCTGTAAGGAGAAGAATTGTGATGCGCTATCTTGAACTCACTACACAGTTCTTTCATCATCTTATTGTTCAAGTTAGATCCATTATCAGTAATGATCTTATCTGGCACTCCATAGCGGCATATGAGTTGATTCTTGATAAACTTCACGACCACCTGCTTGGTCACGTTTGCGTATGACGCTGCTTCAACCCACTTGGTGAAGTAATTAATTGCTACGAGAATAAATCTGTGTCCATTGGACGCTTTCAGCTCAATCATGCCAATCATGTAAATTCCCCACATGGAGAAAGGCCATGGTGATGAAATCACATTCAGAAGTGTCGGGGGAATATGAATCTTATCCGCATAAATCTGACACTTGTGGCATTTCTTCACGTACTTGCAACAGTTAGACTCCATTGTCAGCCAATAGTAGCCTGCTCTCAACATCTTTCTAGCCATGGCATGTCCATTGGAATGAGTACCAAATGAACCCTCATGGACCTCAGTCATCAACAGGTCTGCCTCGTGTCTATCCACGCATCTAAGCAGAACAATGTCAAAATTTCTCTTGTAAAGCACTTCGCCATTGAGGTAGAAACTGCCTGACAATCTCCTCAAAGTCTTCCTATCTTTCGCAGATGCCCTAGGCGAGTAAACCTGGTTCTGAAGGAAACATTTAATGTCATAATACCATGGCTTATCATCTTTTACTTCTTCAACCGCAAATACATGAGCTGGTCTGTCCAGGCGCATCATAGTGATATTGGGAACTTCATTCCAATATTTAACCACAATCATTTAAGCTAGCGTAGCAAGAGCATCTACCATCCGATTCTCATCTCGAGGAATATGATGGAAGTCAACCTCAGTAAAGAACGTTGAAATCCTCCTCGCATAATCCCTATACGGAATGAGGCCAGGCTGATTCGTCTCCCATTCACCCTTAATCTGATTAACAACGAGGGCCGAATCACCATAAACATCAAGATGCTTGATCCTTAGATCAATGCATTCTTCCAATCCCATAATACAGGCCTCATATTCAGCCATATTATTCGTGCATTTGAAAGTTAGTCTTGCTGTAAAAGGAATATGTGTACCCTGAGGAGTAATGATTACTTCCCCAATACCATTTCCATACTGATTTACAGCGCCATCAAACACCATACTCCATCTGGAACGAGGCTCTCGCCCTTCATCGAGTGTAGGCTCATCACAATCTTTCATTTTTAAATATAGAATCTCCTCATCTGGGAAATCGTATTGAACTGACTTATAATCCTTAATCGGCTGGTGTGCCAAGTGGTCAGCCAAGATACTACCTTTAATAGCTTTCTAAGCCCGATACTCAATATCATACTCAGATAACAACATCTGCCAACGGGGAATCCTCCCAGTTAAAGCAGGCTTCTCAAATATGTACTTGATTGGATCCATTCTGGATATCAACCAAGTTGTATGATTTAACATATACTGGCCTAAGCGCTTAGCTGCCCAAGCCAGAGCACAACATGTCTTCTCAAGCATTGCATATCGAGACTCGCAATCAGTGAACTTCTTACTCAAGTAGTATATATCATACTCTTTCTTTCCTGATTCATCTTGCTGACCAAGGACACAACCCATTGAATCTTCAAGAACAGTCAGGTACATGATCAAGGGTCTCCCTTCCACAGGTGGGGACAAAATATGAGGCTTAGACAGATACTCTTTAATACCGTCAAAGGCTTTCTGGAAATCCTCGGTCCAATCATGAGACTGATCTTTTCGGAGGAGCTTGAATATCGGCGCACATGTGGCAGTCATGTGGGATATGAATCTGGAAATTTAATTCAAGCGGCCAAGAAAACCTCGAACTTGCTTATCAGTTTTGGGCGCAGGCATTTCCTGTATTGCTTTGACCTTTGCAGGATCAACCTCAATACCTCTTTCACTGACGATAAAGCCCAATAACTTGCCAGAACGGACTCCAGATGTACACTTGTTGGGATATAGACGAAGCTTACACTTTCTCAAACGCTGAAAAAGCTTCAACAGGTTCTCTACATGTTCAACTTCCGTTCTTGACTTAGCAATCATATCATCAACATATACCTCAATCTCCTTGTGCATCATATCATGAAACAAGGTAGTCAGAGCTCGTTGATACGTGGCTCCGGCGTTCTTCAAACCGAAGGACATCACTCGATAACAGAATGTTCCCCAAGGTGTGATGAATGTTGTCTTCTCCATATCCTCGTGTGCCATCTTAATCTGATTATATCCGGAAAATCCATCCATAAACGAGAAGACTTTGAATTTAGCTGTATTGTCTACCAACATATCAATATGTGGTAGAGGAAAATCATCTTTCGGACTAGCTTTATTCAAGTCTCTATAATCCACACACATCCGGACTTTTCCATCTTTCTTAGGCACGGGCACAATATTGGCCACCCATTGAGGATATGTAGAAGTCACCAGAAACCCCACATCAATTTGCTTATGAACTTCCGCTTTGATCTTCACTGCCATATCAGGATGAGTTCTTCTGAGCTTCTACTTTACAGGCACGCACTCAGGCTTTAGAGGTAGGAAATGTAGCACAATATAAGTATCTAGACCAGGCATGTCTTCATATGACCAGGCGAAGACATCGACGTATTCTCGTAGCAATTCAATCAACCCCTTCTTAACAGATTCTTCTAGGAGTGCCCCAATCTTCACTTCTCGCACGCAATCCTCAGACCCCAAGTTGACTGTTTCCAGATTCTCAGGATGTGGCTGAATGATCTTCTCTTCATGCTCAAGTAAACGGGTGATCTCATCAGGAATCTCTTCAACATCATCTTCTTCCGCCTCAAATATAGGGAAATCAAAATTGGGAGATGGCGTTGGGTCATTATGTTCAATGGGTCTAGAAATTAACCTGCATAATGATTTTAGATATGAAAAGCTTTAGAATTCAAACAAGGAAAATCATTATGCAGATGAAAGGATTGATTTTATTCTTATTTAGGGTTTTATGCGATCACTGATTTCATGTAAAAAGCGAAAAGGGAAAATAATTTGGAAAAACAAACATTTAACATGAATTTATTGAATGAAAATATCATTGTATTTATGTTGCCAACAATGTCATCACTCCTCCTTTTGGCATGGGAGAAGGGTTTTTAAACAAAGTGATTATTACGTTGACTTGTGGACAACTGTAGGGATATCCACAGTGACCCAATTGTTGCAGATCCCTCCAGGGATGATGAAATTGTCTGAATCCTCTGCATCCTCTTCCAAGACAGCAGCAGCTTCTTCATCCTGACCAGTGTGGATGAAACTTCCACTCTTGAATAACCCTTGCGCGTTGAATACCCCAGAAGAAAAGCCAATGCCCGCCTGGGACCTATTGTCTTCTAACTCAATCATTTTTCCCAAACCAGCAGTTGCACCACACTTAATGGCCAACTTCACATCTCTATAGGAAGTAAATGAAGGAGTTCTCTTCTCAATAGGCTCAACTATAGATAAAGCTTGGAAAGGATTTCCAACTTCATCCTTAGCATCTATGTATGAGAAGGAAAACAAGTGGCTAACTAGGAGAGCCTTTTCTCCCCCTACCACTACCAATTTCTTATTCTTCACAAATTTCAGTTTCTGATGTAGGGTGGATGTTACGACATCAGCCTCGTGAATCCATGGTCTGCCTAAGAGACAGTTGTACGATGGGTGGATGTCCATAACCTGGAAGGTAATTTGGAAATCACTTGGTCCAATCTTGATTGGGAGATCAACTTCCCCAATTACAGTTTTACGCGACCCATCGTAAGCTTTCACAATAACTCCACTCTGCCTCATGGGAGGCCCTTGATAAGACAGTTTTGAGAGAGTGGACTTTGGCAATACATTCAGGGATGACCCAGTGTCCACCAACACATTGGACATGGCGTCGTCTCTGCAATTCATAGATATGTGTAAAGCCAAGTTGTGGTCTCTTCCCTCCTCAGGGAGATCAGAGTCACAGAAACTCAAATTGTTACAAGCAGTAATGTTTGCAACAATGCTATCGAACTGTTCTATTGTGACATCATGATCTACATATGCCACATCCAAAACTTTCTGTAGTGCCTCTCTATGTGGTTCTGAATTCAAAAGTAATGATAACACTGATATTTTGGATGCCGTTTGTAGAAGCTGGTCTACAACATTGTACTCACTCTTCTTGATGCGCCTCAGCATCTCATCACAGTCTTCTTTCCCATTGCCACTTGGGCCAACAAAAGTAGGAGTTTTCAGTACAGAGGAGGGTTTAACAGCAAGTACCGGATTCGGAGAATTCACTACATTCCCAATCGGGCGTTCAACAAAATCAGCATTAGCTTGAGGCTTCGGTGGCGCTGAAAATACACGACCACTGTGGGTCAAACCACTTACGTCAGCAATATTCAAAACAGAGGAAGAAGGCAAAGGCACCTTTTTTCCATCTTCTACAGCAACAGCGTTGTAACGAAAGGGAATCGTCTTTTCGGAAGAGTATGGCATAGGACCGGCAGGCTTAATGATCCAGGAAGGAGAAACCTTCTGCTTGCTACCATTGTATTTAATGATAACAGGTTCGGGCATCCGGAACACCGGGGAAATTACGTTGACCTCAGGCTCATCTTCATCAACATTCCTATTCTGAAGGATCTCAATAACTCCTTCATCCAGCATTTCCTGAAGATCTTTGCGCACCTGGCGATAACCCAATTGGTTAACAGGGCATATTCGACATCTATCATGATCGTGCTCATAGTGACTGTATTCGCATAGCAAACGATGCAACTCGACCAGAGACTGTCGGATATGACTGACATATTTGACCTTATATTTGCCAGGGCAGCCCTGGACCATGTTAACAGATTTCCCATGCTCGGGCAATGGGTTCTTCTTCAAGTTAGGACCTATGCCCTCAAAATACAGAATGCCACACCTCACAAGGTCTTGAACCTTGGTCTTCAAAGGATAGCAATTCTCCACGTCGTGGCCGGGAGCACCAGAATGGTATACACAATGCAATTCGGGCTTATACCACCACTGGGGGTTAGCAGGTATAGTCGGTGGGTCTCTCGGAGTAATCTACTTCCTCTCTATCAAACAGGAATACAATTCTGCGTACGTCATCGGAATAGGATCAAAAGTGACCCTTTTCCTCTCGTAACTAGTGTTGGTTTGATTACTGTTTCGAGGCTGGTAGGCCAGCTGTTGCGGACGGTGCTGTTGCTGATATTGCTGAGGTGGTTGCTGATTGTCGCTATGTTGATTGTCTCTGAACACAGGTGCTATATGAGCCACCTGGTGCTGGTTACTGGCGGGACGCACAGTCTTCCTCCTCACAGAGGGTCTTCTTGATTTCACAAAAGAGGTCACAGCATGCGCCTCTCCATCTTTCTTCTTTGCAAATGCCCCATAGCGCTTGGCAGAAGAGCCTTCTTCTTTGGTTAGACATCCTTCCCTAACCCCTTCTTCTAAACGCATCCCCATACTCACCATCTCGGTGAAGTCAGAAGGAGTGCTAGCAATCATCCGCTCATAATAGAATGAACTCAAGGTCTTCAGAAAGATCTTGGTCATTTCCTTCTCTTTTAGCGGAGGCACGATCTGTGCTGCCACCTCTCGCCACCTCTGGGCATACTCTTTGAATGTTTCCTTGTCCTTCTGGGACTTGGCCCTCAATTGAACTCTATCGGGAGCCATATCCACATTGTACTTATATTGCTTGACGAAGGCCTCGCCAAGATCATTGAAGGATCGGATGTTCGCACTGTCTAACCCCATGTACCATCTCAGGGCAGCACCAGACAAACTGTCCTGAAAGTAGTGGATGAGCAACTGGTCGTTATCAGTTTGAGTAGACATCTTCCTGGCATACATGACCAGGTCGCTGAGAGGACAAGTATTTCCTTTGTATTTTTCAAAGTCAGGGACCTTGAATTTCACGGGAATCTTCACGTTGGGAACCAAACACAGTTCGGCAGCAGACTTACCGAAGAGATCCTTTCCTCTAAGAGTCTTCAATTCCTTGCGAAGCTCAAGAAATTGATCGTTCATAGCGTCCATCTTCTCATAGACATCTGAGCCCTCAGACGGCTCAGAATGATAGATGGTGTCGTCTACCCTAGGCATGGTATGCACGACAGGAGGAGGAACAACAAGGACCGGGCTAGATGCCGGCATAGTAGAGGAGACAATCTCGGAGATGACTGTCCTATGGGGAGGAGTTGAAGGCATCAAAGAAAACTGGCTATGGGCAGCCAGAAATGATTCCATCAAAGCACTCAGTCTGGCCACTTCCTCTTTGAGTTTACGGTTCTCTTGCTCTAGTTGATCCATCAGCCTTGCAGAGTTGGCTATAGTGTAGTACCGGTGAGTCAGCTTGTCTTCAAAATAAATGAAGAACACAGAATTAGACCACGGGACAAGAGGCCGGAAACAAAACCTGCTTATGCCCATGATGCATGTAATGCTTGTGCATATGATTTGTTTTTTTTTATTTCAAAGGAACTCTAGGGTTTTATTTGCGAATTTTGGGAAATATTAATCATTTATCACATATGAAAACATCTCATCAAATAATACCAGGGAAAAGAAGTACAACATTGTCAATCATATACAAGAGAAAAGGAAAATAATCATCCTATGGATCCCTAGAAACAATCATCTAATGCTCGGGACACAGGAAGATAAGTTGCACGAAGCCTCTTTACTTCCTCCTCATAGGCTGCCTCCATATCTGCCTTCTCCTTGGCGAGCCGATCATACTTCCTCTTCCAAAACTTGGAAGACTGAGGAAGTAGAGAAGTCCATGTATCATTAGGGTCATCAATAACTTGATGCTCGAGGAACTCAATCAAAGCATCCTTCTCCTTAATCTGCTGAAGCAACTCCTCACGTTCACGGATCCAAGCACGTGAACAGTCTTCGTCTTTCAACTCCTCTAATCCTTGATTAGGGAGGGTTTAAGGCCCAGCCACAATCATAGGTGTAGGTCTCAGATACTCGTAAGGCATGAGATACTCAGACGCTCTCTTCCTAACCCAAGCAGTGTAAGGCTCCAAAGCGATGCAATTCTTAGGACCCAACCCCTTCCTTCCTTTCTTATGAATCTTGCGCCAAGCGCGTACCATCCTAGCTTTCAAGCCTTGGGGATCTTTACCCTCCTGAAAGAACACACCCTCTAACAGAATGTTATTAGGTTTATCCTTTAGGGGGAACCCAAGCTGACGACGTGCCAAAACAGGGTTGTAGTTAATCCCACCACATGTACCAAGAAGAGGTACATTGGAGAATTCACCACAAGAGTCGATAATCTGCACACCATCATACACACGATTGTACCAAGAGATATCATCATTAGTGAGAGATGTAACACCCCAATTAAAATAAGCTAATTATTTAATTTAAATTAATATTTTATTTATTAATTTAATTGAATAATTGGAAGTTTGGATTAATATTATTATTTTGGAATAATAATTTTTGGGATTTTTATTATTGGATTATTATTTTATAATTGGAATAAGTGGAAAATCAGTAAAAAAGGTCCCATTTGGTAAAAAGGTTATTGTTTTCACGTGAAAAGGTAAAAAAGAGACAGAACGTGGAAAAGGGCAAAAAGAGAACCAGAGAACGAAGGTTGAAGGAAGGAGAAGCTTGGAGCTCAGAGGCTGCCGGATTAACTCAGGTAAGGGGGGTTTATCGTTGATTGACGGGTATTATATGATAATATGTCATGGGTAGTGATAGACCTTTAATTTACCTTTGAATTGGATGATTATGATGAATTTGTGGAAATAATTGATGAACGAAATTGAGCGATAATCGAAAGAAATTCGTAGGAATTGTATGTGATAATGTCAGGAGTTGTGAAATCGAATAGGGAATGATTCGGGTTAGATGATATGAGTGATTTCTGTGTAAATTTGGACTGTGGAAGGTGAGATCGAATAGAACTCGTAGCAGGAAAAACCATAGCAGATCTGGAAATCTGGTTTCTGGTCATACGCGTATGGCACTAGGCAATACGCGTATGGGATGGCTGGTACGCGTATGGCGCTAGGCAATACGCGTATGGATGAGGAAGATGAAATTTTGAACGTAAAATGGTCTCTGGTGGTACGCGTATGGGGAAGTGATACGCGTAGCATACGCGTATGGAATTGGGCAATACGCGTATGGCTTGGTCAGGATTTAGGCAATACGCGTATGAGCATAGGCAATACGCGTATGGGCAGGGTTGTGATTTCCTGTGCTGTTGTCGTACAGTTTTTGACTGTTTAGGCTGAGTAGTGAGACTTAGCTGAGGTATGATGAAATAGGGATCAATTCCCGTTGTTTTGAGTAGTATAGTTATTAGTAGAGTGTGCTAATACTGTATTTGATTTATAGCATGTTGTGATATGCTTTTGTGATAAATGTATTGACAATGTGTGTTGGTTGGTATGCATTATACTATAAATGTATCAGTGATGTATGCATCTGTGAATAGACTGTCATATGTTTATTCTTGAGTTGTTGTTGTTGTTGCATTGCTAGGTGATTAGCATGCATAGTCTAGCCTTTGGGGCTGTAGCTAATTCCCATTGTGAGGAATTAGTGAGTTGTGGATTGTTGTTGATGTTTGCATACTAGATGAGTAGCGTGCATAGTCTAGCCTTCGGGGCTGTAGCTAATTCCCATGGTGAGGAATTAGTGAGTGAGTCACCAGATCTCAATGAGTGGGACTAGTGAGCTCAGTAGCCGTATCCAGAGGGATCGGTGAGCTTGAACTATATGTTCGAGATCAGTCGGTACCGCGTGTGTAGAGTCTCATTGCATAATGAATGCATAGTTTAGCCTTTGGGGCTGTAGCTAATTCCCATTGTGAGGAATTAGTGAGTAAATCGTTGTGTTGAGTTGTTGGTATGGAGTATGGGTTGAGATTATATATAGATATATATGCTATATGTTATTGCTGAGTATGATGTTGCGTTGATACTGCCGTTATGGAGTGTGTAGTCTGGTTGGGGTGATTTGATGCGTCATTTACTTAACATTACATGTTGTTGTATAATGCTTGTTATATTGATTGAGGAACTCACCCTTACAACTATTTTTCAGGTAACGAGCAGTGAGTTGAGTAGAAGATAATGTCGGAGTCTAGTGTAGTCTCCTAGTGGGTCATGCTCTGGTAGATGTAACATCGGGATGGGATGTTTGAATATTTTATTGATTGGTTGTGAATCATTTTGCATGTAATATGTTACATGTTTGGAATAATTGAATTGATTTCTATCCGCTGCGTATTATGCAGATACTTTATATTTTGAATTGGATAAATGAGCATGACAGGACACTTTGATGATTAGTGTGTGATGTTTGTGTGACACCCTTCGGGGCATAATTACTCTGATTAATATGTTATTATTTTTTTTATTTAAATCATTTGGGGTATTTTAGAAGGGTGTTACATTAGTGGTATCAGAGCATAGTCGGTCGTGTCGAGTCGTAATTATTCTGTTTTCCCTGTACGGGATAGGAGTTGTGTAACCCTATCAGTACTTATTGTTTTAGTTTGTTGGGTTTTCAGAATAGAGATGGCTGGAAGAGGCAGAGATGATGCTGCGATTGCTGAGGCTCTGGGTATGCTGGCTGGAGTACTTGGAGGGAATCCAAATGTTGTAGGAATGGGAGCTGCTCGTCAACTGAGTGAGTTCCAGAAGAACAATCCTCCAATGTTCAAGGGAGCATACGATCCAGATGGTGCTCAGAAGTGGTTGAAGGAGATCGAGAGGATCTTCAGAGTAACTGAGTGTGCTGATAACCAGAAGGTCAGGTTCGGTACGCATATGCTGTCGGAGGAGGCTGATGATTGGTGGGTTGCTACCCGCACTGAGTTGGAAACTGCTGGAAATGCTGATATTTCTTGGGCTGTGTTCAGAGAGAGATTTCTGAGGAAGTATTTTCCCGAGGATGTCAGAGGAAAGAAAGAGATAGAATTCTTGGAATTGAAGCAGGGTAACAGGTCCGTTACGGAGTATGCTGCGAAGTTCACAGAGCTGTCAAAGTACTATACTCCTTATAGTGAGGCTGCTGGAGAATTTTCGAAGTGTGTGAAGTTTGAGAACGGGTTGCGTCCCGAGATCAAGCAGGCAATTGGATACCAGCGAATCAGGGTGTTTTCTGATTTGGTTGACTGTTGCAGGATTTTTGAACAGGATTCCAAAGCCAGAGCAGAGAGCTATCAGCAGAGGGTTGATAGGAAGGGTAAGAATCAGGTTGATCGTGGGAAACCGTATGCAGCTGGCAAAGGTTTTCAGAGGCAGAGTGGGATGAAGAGGCCTAGTGGGGGAGACTTCAGTGCTCCTGTTAAGTGTTACAGATGTGGTCGGGCTGGACATCGTGTTCATGAGTGTACCAGTGCTGAGATGAAATGTTTCAAGTGTGGAAAAGGTGGTCATTTGGCTGCAGAGTGTCGGTTGAAGACTGTGACTTGTTTCAACTGTGGAGAGTTGGGTCATATCAGTCCACAGTGTCCAAAGCCAAAGAAAGAGAATCAGTCGGGAGGCAAGGTTTTTGCTTTATCGGGTTCTGAGACTTCTGCAGATGATCGTTTGATCCGAGGTACGTGTTATATTAATGGCTTTCCTCTTATAGCTATTATTGACACAGGTGCTACTCATTCTTTTATATCTGTGGATTGTGCTGTGAAGCTTAAATTAGAGATATCTGAGATGCGTGGAAGTATGGTGATTGATACTCCTGCAAAGGGTTCAGTGACTACTACTTCGGTTTGTTTGAGTTGTCCTTTGAATATTTTTGGTAGAGATTTTGGGATAGACCTTGTGTGTCTTCCATTAGTGCAGATTGACGTTATCTTGGGTATGAACTGGTTGGTGTTTAACCGAGTTTATATCAACTGTTTTGATAAGACGGTGATATTTCCTGAGACTGAGGAAGGGCAGAGTCTGTTTCTATCAGCCAGGCAGGTGAATGAGGAAGTGGCAGATGGGGCAGAGTTGTTTATGCTGTTGGCAACTTTAGAGGCTAAAGATAAACTAGTGATTCGTGATCTAGCAGTGGTGTGTGATTTTCCTGATGTGTTTCCGGAAGAAGTGAATGAGTTACCGCCAGAGCGTGAAGTTGAGTTCTCGATTGAATTGGTACCTGGTACTAGACCGATATCGATGGCTCCGTACCGTATGTCTGCTGTTGAGTTAGCTGAATTGAAAAGTCAGTTGGAAGATTTGTTGGATAAGAAGTTTATTCGTCCAAGTGTGTCACCGTGGGGTGCACCAGTGTTGTTGGTTAAGAAGAAGGAAGGTACTATGAGGTTGTGTGTGGACTACAGGCAACTGAATAAAGTGACGATCAAGAATCGGTATCCTTTGCCGAGGATTGATGATTTGATGGATTAGTTGGTTGGTGCGAGTGTGTTCAGCAAGATAGATTTGAGATCTGGGTATCATCAGATACGTGTGAAAACTGAGGATATTCAGAAGACTGCTTTCAGAACAAGGTATGGACATTATGAGTATTCTGTAATGCCTTTTGGAGTGACTAATGCGCCTGGAGTATTTATGGAGTGTATGAATAGGATTTTTCATCCGTATCTAGATCAGTTTGTTGTGGTGTTTATTGATGACATTTTGGTGTATTCGAAATCTGAAGAAGAACATGCTGAGCATTTGAGAGTGGTTTTGGGAGTTCTACGAGAAAAGAAGTTATTTGCTAAACTGTCGAAGTGTGAATTTTGGTTAGAAGAAGTTAGTTTTCTTGGCCATGTGATTTCCAGAGGTGGTGTTGCCGTTGATCCTTCTAAGATAGAAGCGGTATCTAAGTGGGAAGCTCCGAAGTCAGTTTCTGAGATAAGGAGTTTTCTTGGTTTGGCTGGTTATTATAGGAAGTTTATCGAAGGATTTTCTAAGTTGGCGTTACCGTTGACAATGTTGACTAGAAAGGGGCAAGCATTTGTTTGGGATTCAAAATGTGAAGAAGGTTTCCAAGAGTTAAAGAGAAGGTTAACTACTGCTCCTATTCTGATATTACCGAGTTCGTCGGAACTATTTGAGGTTTATTGTGATGCTTCATTGTTGGGTTTAGGTGGTGTGTTGATGCAGAATAAGCAGGTGATAGCTTATGCTTCGAGACAACTAAGGGTTCATGAGAGGAACTATCCGACACATGATTTAGAGTTGGCAGCTGTGGTATTTGTTCTGAAGTTGTGGAGGCATTATTTGTATGGGTCAAGATTTGAAGTTTTCAGTGACCATAAGAGTTTAAAGTATTTGTTCGATCAGAAAGAGCTGAATATGAGACAGAGAAGATGGTTAGAGTTTCTGAAGGATTATGACTTTGGTTTGAATTACCATCCGGGTAAAGCAAATGTAGTGGCTGATGCATTGAGTCGGAAATCATTGCATATGTCTATGTTGATGGTTAAGGAATTGGATTTAATTGAACAGTTTAGAGACTTGAGTTTGGTGTGTGAGAGTACTCACAATAGTGTTAAACTGGGAATGTTGAGATTAACAAGTGGTATTCTGGATGAGATCAGAGAGGGTCAGAAATCCGATATGCTTTTGGTGGATAAGATGACTGTAGTGAATCGAGGTCAAGGTGGTGAATTCAGAGTTGATGAGAATGGTGTTTTGAGATTTGGTGATCGGGTGTGTATTCCGGATGTTACTGAGCTTAAGAAGAGTATTCTTGAAGAAGGACATCGTAGTGGTTTGAGTATTCATCCTGGAGCTACGAAGATGTATCATGATTTGAAAAGGTTATTTTGGTGGCCGGGAATGAAAAGAGAAATTTCAAGTTTTGTGTATTCCTGTTTGACTTGCCAAAAGTCGAAGATTGAGCATCAGAAGCCGTCTGGGCTAATGCAACCGTTGGCTATTCCAGAGTGGAAGTGGGACAGTATCAGTATGGATTTTGTTGCTGGTTTGCCGAGGACAAATAAGAATTTTGAGGCTATTTGGGTGATTGTTGATAGATTGACGAAGTCGGCTCATTTCATTCCGATCAGAATGGATTATCCGTTAGAGAGGTTGGCTGAGTTGTATATTGAGAAGATTGTAAGTTTGCATGGTATTCCGTCGAGTATTGTTTCGGACAGAGATCCTAGATTTACATCAAAGTTTTGGGATGGGTTGCAGAGAGCTTTGGGAACTAAGCTGAGATTGAGTTCTGCATATCACCCGCAGACTGATGGTCAGACTGAGAGGACGATTCAGTCATTAGAAGATCTTTTGAGAGCTTGTGTTTTGGAAAAAGGAGGCGCTTGGGATTGTTATTTGCCTTTGATTGAATTTACCTACAACAATAGTTTTCATTCGAGCATCGGTATGGCACCGTTTGAAGCTTTGTATGGTAGGAGATGTCGGACACCTTTGTGTTGGTATGAGTCCGGTGAGAGTGCTGTGGTTGGACCGGAGATTGTTCAACAAACTACGGAAAAGATTAAGATGATTCAGGAGAAGATGAGAATTGCTCAGAGTCGTCAGAAGAGTTATCATGATAAGAGGAGGAAGTCACTTGAATTCCAAGAGGGAGATCACGTGTTTCTTCGTGTTACTCCGATAACTGGTGTTGGTCGAGCTTTGAAATCGAAGAAGTTGACACCTCGATTTATTGGTCCTTATCAGATTTTGGAGAGGATAGGAGAGGTAGCCTATCGTATCGCTTTACCGCCGTCGCTTGCGAATTTGCATGAGGTTTTTCATGTGTCTCAGTTGAGGAGATACATTCATGATCCGTCGCATGTTGTCCAAATAGATGATGTACAGGTGCGAGATAACCTGACTGTTGAGACATCACCTATGAGGATTGAGGATCGAGAGCTGAAGCAGTTGCGGGGTAAGGAGATTGCCTTAGTGAAGGTAGCTTGGGGAGGACCAGCAGGTGGCAATGTGACTTGGGAACTTGAGAGTCAGATGAAGGAGTCTTATCCGGAGTTGTTCGCTTGAGGTATGTTTTCGAGGACGAAAACTCTTTTAGTGGGGGAGAGTTGTAACACCCCAATTAAAATAAGCTAATTATTTAATTTAAATTAATATTTTATTTATTAATTTAATTGAATAATTGGAAGTTTGGATTAATATTATTATTTTGGAATAATAATTTTTGGGATTTTTATTATTGGATTATTATTTTATAATTGGAATAAGTGGAAAATCAGTAAAAAAGGTCCCATTTGGTAAAAAGGTTATTGTTTTCACGTGAAAAGGTAAAAAAGAGACAGAACGTGGAAAAGGGCAAAAAGAGAACCAGAGAACGAAGGTTGAAGGAAGGAGAAGCTTGGAGCTCAGAGGCTGCCGGATTAACTCAGGTAAGGGGGGTTTATCGTTGATTGACGGGTATTATATGATAATATGTCATGGGTAGTGATAGACCTTTAATTTACCTTTGAATTGGATGATTATGATGAATTTGTGGAAATAATTGATGAACGAAATTGAGCGATAATCGAAAGAAATTCGTAGGAATTGTATGTGATAATGTCAGGAGTTGTGAAATCGAATAGGGAATGATTCGGGTTAGATGATATGAGTGATTTTTGTGTAAATTTGGACTGTGGAAGGTGAGATCGAATAGAACTCGTAGCAGGAAAAACCATAGCAGATCTGGAAATCTGGTTTCTGGTCATACGCGTATGGCACTAGGCAATACGCGTATGGGATGGCTGGTACGCGTATGGCGCTAGGCAATACGCGTATGGATGAGGAAGATGAAATTTTGAACGTAAAATGGTCTCTGGTGGTACGCGTATGGGGAAGTGATACACGTAGCATACGCGTATGGAATTGGGCAATACGCGTATGGCTTGGTCAGGATTTAGGCAATACGCGTATGAGCATAGGCAATACGCGTATGGGCAGGGTTGTGATTTCCTGTGCTGTTGTCGTACAGTTTTTGACTGTTTAGGCTGAGTAGTGAGACTTAGCTGAGGTATGATGAAATAGGGATCAATTCCCGTTGTTTTGAGTAGTATAGTTATTAGTAGAGTGTGCTAATACTGTATTTGATTTATAGCATGTTGTGATATGCTTTTGTGATAAATGTATTGACAATGTGTGTTGGTTGGTATGCATTATACTGTAAATGTATCAGTGATGTATGCATCTGTGAATAGACTGTCATATGTTTATTCTTGAGTTGTTGTTGTTGTTGCATTGCTAGGTGATTAGCATGCATAGTCTAGCCTTTGGGACTGTAGCTAATTCCCATTGTGAGGAATTAGTGAGTTGTGGATTGTTGTTGATGTTTGCATACTAGATGAGTAGCGTGCATAGTCTAGCCTTCGGGGCTGTAGCTAATTCCCATGGTGAGGAATTAGTGAGTGAGTCACCAGATCTCAATGAGTGGGACTAGTGAGCTCAGTAGCCGTATCCAGAGGGATCGGTGAGCTTGAACTATATGTTCGAGATCAGTCGGTACCGCGTGTAGTCCAAGTAGATGATGTACAGGTGAGAGATAACCTGACTGTTGAAACATCACCTATGAGGATCGAGGATCGAGAGTTGAAGCAGTTGCGGGGTAAAGAGATTGCCTTGGTGAAGGTAGCTTGGGGAGGACCAGCAGGTGGCAATGTGACTTGGGAACTGGAGAGTAAGATGAAGGAGTATTACCCGGAGTTGTTCGCTTGAGGTATGTTTTCGAGGACGAAAACTCTTTTAGTGGGGGAGAGTTGTAACACCCCGATAATAATAAAATAATTATTTAAATTGAGTTAATAATTTATTTATTAATTTAATTAAATAATTGGAAATTTTATTATTATTATTTTTGGATTATTATTATTTTTGGATTATTATTATTATTATTCGGAAAATATATATATGTTGGAAATAAGAGAAAGAATCCCATTTGGTAAAAAGAAAGTTTCACGTGGAAACAGAGAACGATCGTGAAAGAGGAAAAGGGCACAGAGACAGAGCAAGGGCTGAAGGTTGAAGAGAGAAAAGCTTGGAGCTCAAAGATTTGCCGGATTAATCAGGTAAGGGGGGTTTATCGTCGATTAATGGGTATTATGGGATAATATGTGATGGGTAGTGATAAGCCGTTAATTTGACCCTAATTGAGATTGTTGATGCTGAAGAATTATGTTGGATAAATTGTATTTAGACTGTAATTGAATCTGTGTTTGGGTTAGTAATGAAATTCCGAACGTATAGCTTTTTACGGGATCGGAATCGGAGGTCCGGAAGTCCTCCAACGGCGGAAAATGCGGAGAATTCTGCATTCTGCCTTGTGTTAGCGCAGGAATTGCTGTTTTGTCTGCGTTAACCGGTTAACCCAGGGTGTTAACCGGTTAACACTGTTTTGAATTGTGAAAAGGTGCTGTTTTGCCTGCGTTAACCGGTTAACCCAGGGCGTTAACCGGTTAACACTGTTGCAGAGTGGAAAAATTGGCTTTTTAATGTTGTGTACATAATTGAGAGTTGGCCTATGTTGGCGTATGATGTAATAGGGATTATTTCCCGCTGTTTGAGCAGTATAGGTATTAGTAGAGCGTGCTAATACTGTGTTTAATTGATTTACATGATAATGATGTGTTGATACATGTGTTGATGATGTATGATGGTATGCATAATGATGTGAATGTATGTATTATACATGTATGTGTGAATGGACTGTTGTATGGCTTAGAGTGTGAGCATATGTCCGTTGTGAATTGTTGTTGATGCTGCATTGCTAGATGATTAGCGTGCATAGCATAGCCTTTGGGGCTGTAGCTAATTCCCATGGTGAGGAATTAGTGAGTGAATCATTGTGGATTTGTTGTTGATATTTGCATGCTAGATGATTAGTGTGCATAGTCTAGCCTTCGGGGCTGTAGCTAATTCCCATGGTGAGGAATTAGTGAGTGAGTCATTAGATCTCAAATGAGTGGGACTAGTGAGCTTAGTAGCCGTATCTGGAGGGATCGGTGAGCTTGAACTATATGTTCAAGAATAGTCGGTACCGCATGTGTAGAGTCTCATTGCATAAAAATATGTATGGCGTATAATATGAATGGGTGTGTTCCAATATTATACGTGTGTTGTGTTGTTGTTAAGTATGATTTGAGATTATACTGGTATTGTATATTGATGTTGAGTATGATGTTTAAGCCAATGAGCTATTACTGAATGTGTATTGCAATTAGGGTGATTGATGTGTTAATTACTTGGCATTACATGTTGTTTTATAATGCTTATTATATTGATTGAGGAACTCACCCTTACAACTATTTTTCAGGTAACGAGAAATGAGTTGAGTAGAAGCAAATGCTTGGAGTCTAGTGTAGTCTCCCTAGTGGGTCATGCTGTGATAGATGTAACATCGGGCGGGAACACTTTGATTATTATTGTTGTTGTGGTTGAACTAAATTACATGTGATGTTACATGTTTTGCATGATTGAGTTGATCTCTATCCGCTGCGTAATTGTGCAAATACTTTATATTTAAATTAAATAAAAGAGCATGATTGTTATATTGTTTAAATGGTGTGAATAATTGTGTGACACCCTTGAATGGCATAATTACTCTGAGTTGTTATATGTTTATTATTTAATTAATTTTTGGGGTATTTTAGAAGGGTGTTACAAGAGACATAAGTCTCGTGGACCACCGTAGACATCCCTTGTTCTCCTTGAAAGCGACCGTCTGAGGAAAGTGAGAAATAAACCGCTTATACAACAGAGGCAAACAGCACACAATGGCACCACCACCCTTTTCATTCCTCATATGCAAAGAGAAATAGGTATCACCCAACAGAGTCGGAACGGGATTAAGAGTAGAAAAGATCCTAATAGCGTTCACATCCACAAACTTGTCGATGTTGGGGAACAACACTAACCCATAGATGTGAAGTACAAATATGGCTTTAAAGGCATCCTCACTCATGGCCTTCCCATAGATAGTAGCTTGAGCAATGAGGAACTCAGAAGGGAGACCTTGAATTCCACCTTTGGTAGTCATATGAGCACCAACCAAAGATTCATCTATGTGCAACATGTCAGTTATCTCTTGAGAAGTGGGAATACTCTCCAAGCCACTGAACGACAACTGGTCTAGGATAGGTATACCCACAAGATAGGCATACTCCTCAAGCGTAGGCAAAAGCTAGAAATCCGGAAATGTGAAGCAACGGTACAAGGGATCATAAAACTGCACCAATACACTCATCAATCCTTCGTCCACCTGAGTAGTCAGAAGAGGAAGAAGCTTCCCAAAACGAGCTTTGAAACCCAAGGGGTCTAATACATAGGATGTCAGATTCCTTAGCTCTTTCAAGTCTGACTGTATGAAGCTGTACTTCTTTGTATTCCTTCTTTGTCTTTCCATGTCTGAAAATTTTGCAAATAAACCCCTTAAGTTCCTTGAGAATTTTCTTCATTATTGATGATATGGATGCAAATGAGTGCATGAATGCATGGATGCAACAATCACACTCAAGGATCAAGCAAAGCACACCAAAAAAAGGTCATGGGATGGATCATGTTATCCTTAATATCAATCATCCATTTTGGTGGATTATGGTTTTCACCTTATCAACACCCAAGTTCCATTTATATTAAGGATATATGAACGGATCAACCATGAATCAAGGGTTTGTTACAAGTCACGAGCATGGAGTCTTGGTTAAGAACCACCCGAAGGGAGTGTACTAGGGTTTAAACCTGCCGAACATGTTCTACAAGAGGTTCCCATAGTCATCATCCCATCTTTCGGATATTATCGGAGAAACGACTACTCGTATTCCAAAAATATTCTCAAGAGAGACTCTTATGAGTGTAGTATCGCGTAACAATCGTATCAAATCTTACACTTGAACGATTTTTACACTACATCTTAAAAATAGGACAAGATGGGCTTGGTAAACTAAGCTCCTTGGCTTCTAAGGTCTATATTGGAAAGAGTAATGTCTAACCACAACTTACTTGTGTGACATTATTGATCCCAACATGACCTCCACCAAGTGAATGGACTTGCAAGTCAACTTGCTAAGGAATAACTCCACACAAGTCAACAAGACTATGCCATTCTCCTATCCTAAGTGCACTCGAGTTCGGGTATAGAACTCCTCTCACAAAGATCACCAAGCATACAAGGAATTAACATCAAGCAAATCAATCATTACATTTAATACAGTAATCCCAAATTTGCAACACCCAAGTTCCATTTATATTAAGGATATATGAACGGATCAACCATGAATCAAGGGTTTGTTACAAGTCACGAGCATGGAGTCTTGGTTAAGAACCACCCGAAGGGAGTGTACTAGGGTTTAAACCTGCCGAACATGTTCTACAAGAGGTTCCCATAGTCATCATCCCATCTTTCGGATATTATCGGAGAAACGACTACTCGTATTCCAAAAATATTCTCAAGAGAGACTCTTATGAGTGTAGTATCGCGTAACAATCGTATCAAATCTTACACTTGAACGATTTTTACACTACATCTTAAAAATAGGACAAGATGGGCTTGGTAAACTAAGCTCCTTGGCTTCTAAGGTCTATATTGGAAAGAGTAATGTCTAACCACAACTTACTTGTGTGACATTATTGATCCCAACATGACCTCCACCAAGTGAATGGACTTGCAAGTCAACTTGCTAAGGAATAACTCCACACAAGTCAACAAGACTATGCCATTCTCCTATCCTAAGTGCACTCGAGTTCGGGTATAGAACTCCTCTCACAAAGATCACCAAGCATACAAGGAATTAACATCAAGCAAATCAATCATTATATACAATACAGTAATCCCAAATTTGCAAAAAAATATGTCACAAAACCATACAATACAACAAGCATGAAAAGTTGGCACAACCCACTAGGCAAATCTATCCCCAGCAGAGTCGCCATTTTTCTGTAGCGGGGTATTCGTTACCATTAGAGATATTGACTAAATCCAAGGTAAATCATACAAGTCGAGTCGCCACCGTCTTTTCCGGTGAGCTTCTAGATTCCGGCCAAAATGCAGAACTTCAAAAGGCAACCAAATCATGCGATCTATACATCAATAGAAAGCTGGGATGATGTCTAGCATCCTTATACCATCCATTTTCATTCTAGATCTCTATGATTTGAGAAATCAGAAGTTGAAAAATCTGGTGTTCATCATGAACTCAATGAATTGCAAAAATTAAAAGCATAAACATGATGCCTCCATTGAGAGGACTTCAGCCAACACAAAATCACAACCAATAGGTCCAAGGATTAGGAGAATCGAAGAAAATATCAATTGGAGTTCAAGTTTGAGTTATGGTGATTCGAGCTTGAAACCTTGCTTGCTTTATCAAAATAGAAGTTCAATGAAGTGTATGGTGAAGGTTTAGAAGCATTAGATCTATAATTACAGCCAGATGAAGCTGAATTTGAGATCTGAAAATTTTAAGAGAAATGAAACTTGCTTCTTTAGTGATGGTTGGGGAATGAATTCTGCAGCATTTCAGGTTGAATTGTGTGTAAAATGGAGGGAATGAAGTCTCTATTTATAGAGAAATTGGCAAGGAAAGGGTGGAATGATCCGTGTGCATAAATTTGGATACCACTTGCATGGGCTTGCATGATCATGCACAAGGCCCAAAAGCATTTCCAAATGCAAGATGAGTTCAAATGCCAAGGGTTTGGACGTGTAATTTGCTCTGAATTGGCTTGTGCAACAAGATTTCAACATGAATTCCACAATTGAACCTAATCATTCACCTCTTCGAAAATACCATTTAGAAAATCCAAGCATAGGCATATGGGTAATGGTTGGAAAGGTCTTTGTATGAGGAACAAATGTTATGTTGGCCAAAAGTCCATTTGGAATGTGGAAATTTATGAAATTTGAGTTCAAAGTGTGATGTGCAAAACATGTCAAGGCAAGGTTTCTAAAATTGGCCAACTTTCAAGCCCTTCTGTTTTGATGATGCAAGCTTCAAATGAAAAAACATCAAACATCAGAGTTGTATATCTTTTTAAGACAATCAAAATGGACTTACATTTTGCATCATTTGGATTTTTGATGAAGAAGTTATGGGCACTTGAAGTTGGACTTTTTTGACTTTTAATGCCTTTGACACAAAAGGACCTATAATGTCTTGCATTATCACATGTATTTCCTTTGCATTTTGAAATTTTGTTCAACATAACATTTGAAGTATACAACTTAAGCTTTTCCAATGCATTTTATACCACCTCAAAATCATAAAAAATGAATGAGTTATGTCCTTGGGAAGTTGACCCAAAATTAGGGTTTCAGTCAAAATGACCTATAATGTATTGGAATGGAATATGGTTTTCTAAGATTCAAATCAAATTTTGATGAACATGAAAGTTGTTCATATTGTCCTTAAGAACAATTTTACTTTTGGAACCATCTCCATTTGACCAACACATAAAAAGTTAGGTCTCAGTGCATTTCAAAATAGTTAGATGAATTGATTGATCAACTTCTCAAATCCATGACTCATACTTTGATGAATTGATGATTGAGGATACTCAAATAAGTTTAAATATGAATTAAATGAAGAATTAAAGAACTTCCCTTGATTGTATTTGACCATGGGATGAGGTTGCTTCATGAGCAAGGCATTGTGGTGCACAGATGGATTAGGGTTTCTTTGAAGAACAAGGCCTCAAACTCTTTGACTTGCTTTGATCAAAATGATGAATTGAGATGCTAGGAAGGCATATTTGATGGATGAGAGCCTTGGGAATCATTACCATGCTTGCTTTCATCTTCTCTTGGCCATATCTTTGCACAAAGGATCTCCTAGAAGCTTTTGACCTTGTGATTGCACAAGCTACAAACAAAAGATGTTAGTGACATATTTTTGTGCTTTTAGTTAGTAAATAAAATGAGAAAAGCAATGATAGGCAATTCAAGCATGCCTGGTGATCTCAAACCACTCACAAGGAGTCCCACCCAAAGGTAAAGGGGGCTAAGATGCTCAATGATCCTTGAGGCTATGCAATGCAATGTTATGATGCTTTGAGGGATCTTAGGGACAAAATTGGGGTCTTACACTTGGTCAGCAAGACGAATCAGGAAAGAAAGAATATGCTATTTACTACTTGAGCAATAAGTTCAGTAATTGTGAGTCTTGATACTCAATGCTTGAGAAGACATGCTGTGCTTTGGCTTGGGCTGCTAAGCGCTTACGCTAGTATATGTTGAATCATACGACTTGGTTGATATCCAGAATGGATCCAATCAAGTATATCTTCGAGAAGCCTGCTTTAACTGGGAGGATTGCCCGTTGGCAGATGTTTTTATCCGAGTATGATATTGAGTATCGAGCTCGGAAAGCTATTAAAGGTAGTATCTTGGCTGACCATTTGGCACATCAGCCGATTGAGGATTATCAGTCAGTTCAGGATGACTTCCCAGATGAGGAGATTCTGTATTTGAAAATGAAAGATTGCGATGAGCCTACACTCGATGAAGGGCCAGAACCTGGTTCCAGATGGAGTATGGTATTTGATGGCGCTGTAAATCAATGTGGAAATGGTATTGGGGCAGTAATTATTACTCCTCAGGGCACACATATTCCTTTTACAGCCAGGCTAACTTTCAAATGCACGAATAATATGGCTGAGTATGAGGCCTGTATTATGGGATTGGAGGAATGCATTGATCTAAGGATCAAGCATCTTGATGTGTATGGTGATTCGGCCCTCGTTGTTAATCAGATTAAGGGAGAATGGGAAACGAATCAGCCTGGCCTCATTCCATATAGGGATTATGCGAGGAGGATTTCGACATTCTTTACTGAGGTTGACTATCATCACATTCCTCGAGATGAGAATCGGATGGCAGATGCTCCTGCTACACTTGCTTCGATGATTGTAGTTAAACTTTGGAATGAAATTCCCAATATCACTATGATGCGCTTGGATAGACCAGCTCATGTATTTGCAGTAGAAGAAGTAAAAGATGATAAGCCATGGTATTATGATATCAAATGTTTCCTTCAGAATCAGTCTTACCCGCCTGGGGCATCTGTGAAAGATAAGAAGACTCTGAGGAGATTATCTGGTAGTTTTTACCTCAAAGGTGATGTGCTTTATAAGAGAAATTTTGACATGGTTCTGCTCAGATGCGTGGGTAGACACGAAGCAGACCTGTTAATGATTGAGGTCCATTTGCTTTGAGATGTTGCCATTTGCTTTGCATGGATATCGTACATCTGTCCGCACTTCAACAGGGGCAACCCCTTTCTCTCTTGTTTATGGCATGGAGGTTATACTCCCAGTAGAGGTGGAGATCCCATCAATGAGAATCTTGATGGAAGCCAAGTTGACTGATGCTGAATGGGTTCAGAGTCGTTATGACCAGTTGAATTTGATTGAAGAGAAGAGACTGACTGCTATGTGCCACGGTCAATTATATCAGCAAAGGATGAAGAAAGCTTTTGATAAGAAGGTCAAGCCTCGTGTTTTCCGAGAAGGTGACCTTGTGCTCAAGAAAGTCTTGTCTTTCGCGCCCGATTCCAGGGGCAAGTGGACTCCAAACTAGGAAGGTCCATATGTTGTTAAAAGATCCTTTTCAGGCGGTGCTTTGATACTTACAACTATGGATGGGGAGGATTTCACTCGTCCTGTGTATTCAGATGCAGTCAAGAAATACTTCGCCTAAAAATAAAAACAGAATAGCTCGCTAAGTTGAAAACCCGAAAGTGCGGCTTAGGCAAAAATGAGCGTCTCGGTGGATTGAAAACCCGAAAGGGTGGTCCAGAAAAAAGTTAGAGACATAAAAAATATATCTATCCCGCTAGATTGAGTACCTCATCCTGGGGCAATCTAGGCAAAAATTAGGGATTTGGCAAGTAACTGCATCCCGACAAGACTTTGTTCTACAACTGTCATCCGTCAGAGATTCTTTCTCATTCGTCACCAGCCGAAGCATCAAATACATCGGATTCAGAATTGGTGGAGAAATGGTCATTATGTTCAATGTAGCCCTTTTCCAATATATATCACCAATTTCAAATTTGTAAAGATCTATGGAGTCTTGCCATTTGCAGACTACCATCCCATCAAATAAATTTGAGCCTTTTATCCAATTATTTGCACTATTATTTGTTTCTATTCAACAAATGTTTTACATGTTTTAATTGAAAAAATATCATTGTTTTGAATAATCGAATTTTTCATAATTTGTTTTTAAACAAAGTGAACATTCACAATGATATAAGGATACTTAGGAGATCTTCAGTGCTTTCCCAAGGATGGTATGATCCCCAACAGGGTAATACATTTGTCCATATTCCTGGCATGTTTGTATTCTCTTCGTGCCGAAGCCTTTTGGTTTCTTCTACCAAGAAGGGTGTTTGGTAAGGTGTTCACCATTTTTCCCTTCAACAGAGTAGCGACCTTTCCTCCTCAGCAGATGTGATCTCTTTGGTAGTATGGTATTTGGTGGTGACCTTGGAAGCTTCCTGTTTGGTGGTTGATCCCCAGTATCCCTTCACCTCCTCGGATAGATTCCCTAGTGGAGTGGCTTATGCGGCGGATTTTATCCGTGCAATAACTCCTTTCCCAGCTGGAATGACTGATGTTTATTCCCCTGCAGAGATTTTTGTTTCCTGGTATCTCTTGCCCTCATCAGATTTGGATACTCTCTGGTGAACTTGGCTTTCTCTCTTGAGATGTAGTACCAGATGTTTGTGTCCTTCAGAGCTGTTTGTGTTAGAAATGTCTGTTTGTCAGCATTCATCATACATAAAACATGCATGCGTGCATATAGTTTTCAAACATTCAGATATTCATGATTAGATTCTTTGCCATATATCTTTGTTTGTAATCCCTGCTAGTGGGGAATACGCTTCCCAAGCAGATGTCGGTGTCTGATCCCTCAATGTAGAGTCAGCCCCTTAAGCAGAAAGTGTTTATCTTTCCTTTCATACTCCCCACCGAGTTATATCCTCGTGGATGATGCTTGTTTTTGGTTCCTTCCCAACACATATATTGGGATGGGTTTCCCTATTGAGTTATATCCTCACTAGGATGAGTCTTGATTCAGTCTGCCTCTTTAGTTTGATCCTAGATTGGCCTTCTGTGATTTGTTTCCCACACTCCCCTGTGATAAATGAGTAATTGCTCAGTAATTAGTAATCATTCTCCTTATCCCCGGCGGAGTCTGTGGTTTTCTACCCTTATACCGGTAGTTGTAAACACTGTTTCATCCCCTTGCAAAGTTAACCTGATTGATCACAGTTACTCCCCCATGGTTTTCTACCCAATATCTAGTAGATGTAATCCCTTCCTTGACGGTTATCTTCATCCAATATTCGGTGTTGATATTCCCTCATTTTGTTGGATAATTGCTCTAATTAGGGAATTTATCCCCTAGCAAGTCATCTTTCATTTACTGGTTGCCGGTAATGTTTCTTGCTCCTCTTGAATGGTCATCATCATATACCTAGTTTCGGTATCCCGATGCCTTTCTCTCGGTTGATTTATCCTTTATTAACCCAGTAACCGGTTGTGGATAATCTTCCATGCGAGTATATTATCTATGTTCTGACGGTAATAGATAATATATCTCATGCACTCTTTGGTCGAAGCCTTTTATTCTTCCCCGGTTGAGTAAGATTCGTATCCTTTTTTTGGAAGCGAATGTCCATCCCATAAGTGAGTTTGCTTTCATCCCTCTTTTGGATGATGAGTGTTTGGGGAATATTCCCCAATTCACGTTTTGGTTGGTCACCTATTATATGCCTAGTAACCGGCATCCCTGGTGTTCCCTCCTTCTGCTCCCTATTATGACTTTTTGTCCCCTGTGGAGTCAGATTTTCCTGAGTTGAAATATACCTTTTAGGTCTTCCTCTGATGATTTGGTTGATTGATATATCTCACCCTTATATTGGTCTTAGATATTCATTCTCCCGGAGCATGTTTTTCCTCACCCTTATACCGTGGAATCGCATGATCTCTTTTTGAGCTTATTACCCAGTAACCGGTAATACCTCATCTGTTATTTCCTCAGCTGAGTCCTTAGTGGACGTCCACACCTGAGTCCGGATTTCTATCTGAAGTATCCATTGCGGATAATTTTGTTGTATTGGCATAATCCCCAATACATGCATCTTCGAGTAAGCTCGAGTCCTTCCATTGATTTATTTCATGGATTCTATCCGTGTCTCTCGGCAAGTTTCAAGTCGTGACCTTCACACGCGTTTTCATCCCTTTACTCCCCGGTAGAGTCTCTGTTTCATTTAGGAGTGTCTTACTCCAGTGGATTTTCAATTGTTCCTGATCTCTTTCTTTCTTTGTGGACACATATCCCCACAGAGTATTACCATTTGCATGCATACATCTGCATCATGAGGTCTCTTAGGGACCAAAATTCGTTTCTTTGTTATTATTTAACCTCATTCTTCTCCGTCGAGACGAAGATTTTAACATTCACTTCTCCAGCTAGAATGACCTTAAATAGGGGCATCTGTAAGACCCTAATTTTTTCCCTAAGATCCCTCATGGCATCATAACATTGCATTTGCATTGCCTCAAGGATCATTAGCATCTTGGTTCCCTTTGCCCTTGGGTGGGACCTTCTTGAGTGGTTTGAGATCACCAAGCATGCTTGATTTGTATATCATTGCTTTTCTTATTTTGTTTACTAACCAAAAGCACAAAATATGAGTCATGGACTTGAGAAGTTGATCAGTCAATTTATCTGACTATTTTGAAATGCACTACGACCTAACGTGTTATGTGTTGGTCAAATGGAGATTATCCCAAAATAAAAAATGTTCTTAAGGACAATATGAACAACTTTCATGTTCCTCAAAAATTGTTTTGAAGCTTGGAAGGTCATCTCCCATTCCAATACATTATAGGTCATTTTGACTGGAACCCTAATTTTGGGTCAACTACCCAAGGACATAACGCATTCATTTTTTATCATTTTGAGGTGGGATCAAATGCATTGGAAAGATTAGGATGTCTACTTAATATGTTATGTTGAACAAAATTTCAAAATCTCAAAGGAAATACATGTGATAATGCAAGACATTATAGGTCCTTTTGGACCAAATGCATTGGAAGACAAAAAAGTCCAACTTCAAGTGCCCATAAATCTTTCATCAAAAATCCAAATGATACAAAATTTAAGTCCATTTTGATTGTATTGAAGAGATCTACAACTTTGATGTTGGAGGTTTTTTCATTTGGGACTTGCATCATCAAAACAGATGGGCTTGAACATTGGCCAAATTTAGAAACTTTGCCTTTACATGCTTTGCACCTTGCACTTTAAACTCCAATTTCACCAATTTCCACACTTCAAATGGATTTTTGCCCAACATAACAATTGTTCCTTACATCAATACCTTTCCAACCATTACTCACATGATCATGTTTGGAGTTGGCAAATGGTATTTTCGAAGAGGAGAAGCTTTTGGTTCAATTATGCATAACACTTCAAAATTCCATGCACAAGCAATTACCATTCAGATTACACGTCCATTTCACTTTGGTATGATTTCAGATTGCATTTGGCATTGATTTTTGTCCTTTTACATGATCATACAAGCCCATGCAATGAATGTCCAATTTCATGCACACGGATTGAATCGCACTCTCCTTGCCATTCCCTCTATAAATAAGAGCTCTATTCCATTCAAAATCCATCCATGAATCAACCTGAAATGCTGCAGAACTGAAAACCTAACCTCTCACCAAAGAAGCTATTTCACTTTTCTTCAAATTTTTCAGATCTAAAATTCAACTACATCTGGTTGAATCTTTGGATCTAAAGCTTCTAAACCTTCATCCTTTAGTTCATTGATCTTCTGTTTTGATAAAGGAAGCAAGGAAGCAAGCTCAAATCTCCAGAATCCAAGGTTGCTCGTCAACTGGTTTTTTCTTAGAATCTCATCAATTGTGGATCTATTTGCTTGGATTTTGTGTTGGCTGAAGTCCTCTCAATAGAGGCATCATTACTGTGCATTTAATTTTTGAAATCCATCAAGTTCTCATGAACATCACAGAATTTCCATCTCTGATTTCTCTCAATATAGAGATCTAGAGAGGAATTGAGTGATACAGGGTTGATGTACATCATCCCAGCTTTCCAATGATGTATGGTTCGTGTATTTTGGTTAAGCTTTTGAAACCTGCAAAATTGGTCGGAATCTTCATGCTCACCGGAGAAGAAGGTGGCTCCGGTGGCCGTCCCATTCCCAAATCCAATCTGGATCGTTGGATGCATTTTCCAGATCTAATCCTGGCCTTCGCGTGTTATGACTCATTTTAATTCACGGTGTTACGCGTGGACTTTTGTCTATGGTGGAAGCGCGCTTCTGGAGCGTATGATCTAACGCTCCTTGTTTTTTTGAATTTCTTAATTTCTGATTTTATTTTCTTTATTTCCATTTATTTCAAAAATTCATATCTCTTTTATTATTGGTCCAAAAAATATGGGACCAACTGCATTCTTCTTCAAATAATTTCTAGTTTCTAATTCTGATTTTTAATATTTTTTATTTTGTCAGTTGATATTTTTTGTGAATTTTCTCTTTTCTGGTTATTTTTAATTCATTTTAAATAGTTTTTGATATTCAAAAAATTACAAAAATATTTTCCTAACCTATTTGAATGATGATGGATCTATGAAAAATATTCTCATCAATTTTTAATTGATTTGAGATTTATTTGAGATTTTAGTTCAATTAGGTTATTTTTATTCATTTTTAATTGATTGAAAATAGTTGCTGACTTTTAAAAATGCTGAAATTTTTTGTCAAACTTTGTTTGACCTTGTTGAACTTGGGATAAATCACTTGGACCTTTCAAGGTTGATTTGAAGTGATTTTGAAGTTTGACGTTTCTTTTATTTTTAATTCAAGTTTATTTTAATATTAAAAAGAAATACCAAAAACATTTTGTTTATTGTTTAATCTCCAATCTTCATCTCATTTCTGATTTCTAATTGTTTGACTTTGACCTTCAATATCATTTGGTCAATACACATGGATTGGTACATTTTTATTTCACCTTATGCATTTTGATCTTTCCATTTCCTTATCCATTCTTCATCTCCTTCTTCTTCTTCTTCTTTCTTTTTGATCAATGAGTTGAAGGTTGATAAGTTAGCATTGGTTAGGGAGACTTAATCTTCCTTGATTCAAATCTAATTCATCTTGATCAATTGATCAAGTGAATGGCTTTGCATTAAGGATAGGTTGTTTCCTAAATCATGCAAAAGGCTTAAACCAATACAAGATCAATTCTCTTTTCTTTTTTGGCATGGCAAGTTGTTGGAACTTGGTTCACTAATCAAGACTTCTAACTTGTGTTGTTGCTTACATTATTATTGACCGGCCTCAGATAGTTGTGACTTCTACATAAGTCCAATTACAATTGCTTAACATAGCGCTAAATTTGCCTTATGGCACAGTAACTACTAACACTAACCATTAACAATTAACATTTACTTTTTCCTCTTTACTTTTATGCAATTTACCATTCTTGTACATATTATTCATTTGCTTTTTCCTTTTCTCACTTGAGCACATGTTTATGTTAATGCCATTTGCCTTTTGCTCACTTGAGCACATAATTGTGTATATACTATTGTGCTTGTGTTTTGTTTTGATTGTTGTGAACCAAATGCAAAGAATTGGACAAAATGGACTTAGACTTTAGGATCTTCCCAATGCAAATTTGGAGTCAAAGAGCAACCAGGCATTGAGCCTTTAGAATGCTTAAGCTTGAAGATGAATATTGAAAGGACCATATTCTAAACTCCCTCTTGTCCAGTCTTTGATTGTGTTATAGAACCTTTTGATGTGTGTTTTCTTTGTGCTAGGAGTTCCAACTTGAGCTTAATTGAGGAACCATTACCACGAGCTTCCAAGAGAGAGAGATCCAAGATACATTGAGGAGTCTTTCCAAGAGTTCATTTGATTGTTGATTGTTTGAGTTTATTGCTTTGTGATTGCTTATTCCAAAGGATGGGAGCTACTTGGATCATCAATATGATCTCAAGAGAGGAACTCCATTGTGGTTTTGTTTCTTTTCCCTCACCTTTTTGCTTTACTTAGGACTTTAGCCCTTCTTCTTCTTCTCTCCATTCTAACCCAAGCCAAAACTTTTGTGCAAACATCTAACTCTTGTTTTCAACATTAGAAACCTAAGCCTTGTGCTTTTGATTTTCAAACTTTCGTTTCATAATACTTATTTTTAATTGAATCTTTAAGTTCACTTTGACCACTTTGAATATACTTCTAATTGGTAAATATAACCCATTCAAAAGTCTTTTTGTGGTTTCAATGGCCACTTTATAATCAAAACTTTTTCATAACCTTTAGCTATTAGGTTTGAGTTATCTTTGTGGTAGATGTAATGCTCACCTATATCCTTAGTGATGGACAATGAGTCTTCCATGCTTATTTTAGGGTTAACCCCTCACTAGCATGTTGAAGCTATCCTCACATAGTGGATTTGTTGTTTTTGGTTGAGTTTTCGCCCTTTGGTAACAAAAGACCTTAAGGCTTTTTGTACCAATCAATTCACCAACTCATTTTGAGATTTTTACCCCGAACTACGAGGTTTTAATCCTAATCTTTTCTTAGATGGTACGTAGGAAATGGGTTTATCCATCCAAACACAAAATGTAAATAACTTGTATATTCTCTTATCATCTCTTCAATCATGTTTGCACAAATAAACTTTCACAAAACAACAACCTTTACAACAAGTATGAAAAGGGCTCCCTAGGAGTACCTAGGATGTTTTGGGTGCCTAACACCTTCCCATTGCATAACCAACCCCCTTACCCAGATCTCTGACTCTCTTTTACTAGTTTTTGTTAAAACTTTTAGGTTTTTGTTCGCTTTCTAACCATTCCTTTGGATAAATAGAAGTGCGGTGGCGACTCGACTTGTATGATTTACCTTGGATTTAGTCAATATCTCTAATGGTAACGAATACCCCGTTACATCGGGTATTCTGAATACATGTGATATAACATTAACTTCATCCTCATCACGATTCTGAATTATCTCGATCACACCTTGACCCAGTATCTCTTGGATGTCCTTCCTGACTTGGCGACATCCTCTCTCATTGACAGTGCACACACGGCAGCTGTCACGGTCATGCTCGTAATGACTGTATCCACATAACAGTCTATGCATCTCGACCAACGATTTCCTGATATGACTGACATACCGGACTTTGTACTTGCCAGGGCATCCCTGAACCATATTAACAGCAGATTTTCCATGCTCGGGCAATGGGTTCTTCTTAACATTTGGACCTACGTCCTCGAAAAACAAGATCCCACTTCTAACAAGGTCTTGAACCTTGGTCTTCAGGGGATAACAGTTCTCCATATCATGTTCGGGAGCACCGGAATGATAAACACCATGAAGCTCGGGCTTGTACCACCACTGAGGATTGACCGGTACAGCAGGTGGGTCACGTGGAGTAATCAGCTTGCGGTCTATCAATGAAGGATAGAGCTCAACATAGGTCATTGGAATTGGATCAAAAGTGACCCTCTTCATATCATAGCTAGTGTTGGTACTGTTGTTGTTTCGAGGCTGGTACGCCTGCTGTTGCGGACGATGTTGTTGTTGTTGATATTGTTGATGTTGTTGTTGCTGATGCTGATAATGTTGAGTTTCCCTGAACGCAGGTGCTATGTGAGCCACCTGGTACTGGTTACTGGAAGGGCGCACAGTCTTCCTCTTCATAGAGGGTCTTCTTTTAGCATGGGAAGACACTGCATGTCCTCTCCCTCTTTCTTCTTTGCAAAAGCCCCATAGCGCTTTGCAGAAGAGCCTTCATCTCTGGTCAGGCGTCCTTCCCTGACTCCTTCCTCTAGTCACATCCCCATGTTCACCATTTCGGTGAAATTTGAGGGAGCACTAGAAATCATCCGCTCGTAGTAGAAAGAGCTTAAAGTCTTTAAAAAGATCTTCATCATTTCTTTCTCTTCGAGCGGGGGCACAATCTGTGCAGCCAATTCACGCCACCTCTCGGCGTACTCCTTGAATGTTTCCTTCTCCTCCTGGGACATAACCCTCAGCTGGTCCCTATCGGGAGCCATATCAAAGTTGTACTTGTACTGCTTGACGAAAGCTTCGCCAAGTTCGTTGAAGGAGCGGATGTTCACACTATCCAGACCCATATACCATCTTAATGCGGCACCGGACAGGCTGTCCTGGAAATAGTGGATGAGGAGTTGATCGTTGTCAGTCTGAGTTGACATCTTGCGTACGTACATCACAAGATGGCTGAGAGGGAAAGTGTTTCCTTTATATTTTTCAAAGTCAGGCACTTTGAACCTGATGGCAATCTTGGCATTTGGCAGAGGCACAACTCAACAGCAGATTTACCGAAGAGGTCCTTCCCTCTTAAAGTCGCTAGTTCTTTGCGTAGCTCAAGGAATTGGTCATTCATAAAATCCATTTTCTCATAAACATATGGGCCCTCAGATGGCTCAGAATGATAAATGGTGTCATCAACTTTCGGTAACGTGTGCACAACTGGAGGTGGAACAACAAGGACCGAGCTAGATGCCGGCATAGAAGCAAAGGTCAGAGCGAGACCCTCTGGCACAAAATGAGCGGGCATCCCCCAGGGAAACCCGTCTAGCATAGCAAACGGAGCAAAATGAGTGGTGGCTGCAGGCACGGTAGAGGAAGCTACCTCTGAGATGACCGTCCTCTGGGTAGAAGTTGCAGGCGTCGGAGAAGACTGACTTTGGACGGCCAGGAATGACTCCATCAGGGAAGTCAGCCTAGCCACTTCCTCCTTAAGTTCTATGTTCTCTTGTTCAAGATGATCCATCAGCTTTGAAGAATTGGCCCTGGTGTTGTACCGGTGCGTCAGCTTGTCTTCAAAATAAATGAAGAACACAAAGTTAAACCACTGATCAAGAAGCCCTTAACAAAACCTGCTTATGCACATGATGCATGCAATGCTTGTGCATAAGATTTATTTTTTATCAAACGAACTTTTAGAGATTTATTTGCAAATATTTGGAAAATATTAATCATTTAGACATATATAGAATATTCATATCAATAATATCTGGAAAAAAAAATTACACCAAAGAAGTACAGTCTTGGTAACCAAATAAGATAGGTATACCCATAAGGATAGGCATACTCCTCAAGTGTAGGCAAAAGCTGGAAATCTGGGAAAGTGAAGCAACGGTACAAGGGATCATAGAACTGCACCAACACACTCATCAAACCTTCATCCACCTGAGTAGCAAGAATATACAGAAGCTTCCCATGGCGAGCCTTGAACTCCAAGGGATCTAATACATAGGATGTCAAACTCCTTAACTCTTTCAAGTCGGGTTGTCTGAAACTGTATTTCTTTGTATTCCTTCTTTGCTTATCCATGTCTTAAAATTTGCAAATAGACCTCTTAAGTTCCTTGAAATTTTCTCATTGTTGATGATATGGATGTGTATGAATGCATGAATGCATGGATGCATGGATGCAATAATCACACTCAAGGATCAAGCAAGTCACACCACACAAAGGTCACGGGATGGATCAAGTCATCCGTAATATCAATCATCCATTTTGGTGGATTATGGTTTACACCTTATCAACACCCAAGTTCCATTGATATTAAGGATATACGAGAACGGATCAACCACGAATCAAGGGTCTCTTGCAAGTCACGAGCATGAAGTCTCGGTTAAGAACTACCCAATGGGAGTGTACTATGGTT
The DNA here is from genome assembly GCF_024323335.1 of Lathyrus oleraceus. NCBI lineage: Eukaryota > Viridiplantae > Streptophyta > Magnoliopsida > Fabales > Fabaceae > Lathyrus > Lathyrus oleraceus. The sequence goes on along the minus strand of NC_066580.1, from coordinate 183,958,277 downwards.
AAACCTGGAAATCGTGTTCTACGAGAGGTTCCCATAGTCATCATTCCATCATTCGGATATTATCGGATAAACAACTACTCGTATTCCAAAAATATTCTTAAGAGAGACTCTTATGAGTGTAGTATCGCGTAACAATCGTATCGAATCTTACACTTGAACAACCTTCACACTACGTCCTAAAATAGGCCAAGATGGGCTAGGTAATCTAAGGTCCTTGGTTTCTAAGGTCTATATTGGAAAGAGTAATGCCTAACCACGACTACTCGTGTGACATTATTGATCCCAACATAACCTCCACCAAGTGAATGGGCTTGCAAGTCAACTTGCTAAGGAATAACTCCACATAAGTCAACAAGACTATGCCATTCTCCTATCATAAGTTCACTCGAGTTCGGGTATAGAACTCATCTCACAAGAGACCACCAAGCACACAAGCAATTGATATATATATCAAGCAAATCAATCATTACAAGAAATACAGTCATCCCAAATTTGCATAAAAATATGTCACAAATAATATAAGCATACAATACAACCAAGGCAAAAAGTAGGCTAAACCCACTAGGAAGCAAGTGTTATCCCCAGTAGAGTCGCCACTTTTCTGTAGTGGGGTATTCGTTACCTTTAGATTTATTGACTAAATCAAAAGTAAATCATACAACTCGAGTCGCCACCGCACTTCTATTTATCCAAAGGAAAGGTTAGAAAGCGAATAAAAACCGATAAGTTTTATCAAATCAAAAAACTAATAAAAATGTCAGAGATCTGGGTAAGGGGGTAGGTTATGCAATGGGAAGGTTTTAAGCACCCAAGACATCCTTAGTACTCTAAGGGAGCCCTTTTTGCAAAGTTGTATGGTAGGTTGGTATTTGTGAAAATATTTGTGCAAACATGATTGTGGAGATGAGAAAAAGAATATATAAATTATTTACAATTTTGTTGTTTGAATGGATAAACCCATTGTCTACGTACCATCACAAAGGTAGGATCAAAACCTTGTAATTCGGGGTAAAAATCTCAAAATAAGTTGGTGAATTGATTGGTCAAAAGCCTTAAGATATTTTGTTATCAAAGGGAGAAAACTCAACCTAAACCACAATCCACCATGTGAGGAGAGCTTCAACATACTAGTGAGGGTTCCACCCTATAATAAGTAGGGAAGACTTATAGTCCAATCACTAAGGATAAGGTGAGGTTTACATCAACCACTATGATAACTCAAACCTAATAGCTAATGTTTATGAAAAGCTTTGGCAAAGATGGCCATTGGAACCACAAAAAAAACAATTTGAGTGAGTTGTATTTACAAATTAGAAGTATTCACAAAATAAAGTCAAAGTTGACTTAAGGTTCAATTCAAAATAAGTATTAATGAAAAGAATTTGAAAAAAAATCAAAGGCATAATGCCTAGGTTTCTAGTTTTGAAAACAATGTCAATGTTTGCACAAAATGAGTTTGGCTTGGGTTAGAGCGAAGAGAAGAAGATAAGGGCTAGTTCTAAACATGCAAAGATGAGAGAAGAGAATAAAACCCTTGGAGTTCCTTTCTTGAGATCATAAAGATGATCCAAGTAGCTCCTTTCCTTTGGACTTAGCAATAAACTCAAGCAATCAAACAAATATTCAATCAAGCTCCTAAGATCTTCCAATTGGACTTGTCTCTCTTAACTTGGATGCTCATGACAATGGTCCTTCTAAATAGCTCAAGTTTGGAATCCCTATCACACAAGAACAAACAATCAAAAAGTTCACAATGCAATAAGAGGAATGGAGAAAGAGAGTTTAGATTAGGGGTCCTTTCAAGTCAACATCAAGATGTAAGCATTCTAAAGGCATGAGGCCTAGTTGCTCTGGAACAATTTTAGCATTCTAAAGGCATGAGGCCTAGTTGCTCTGGAACAATTTTAGCATTCTAAAGGCATGAGGCCTAGTTGCTCTTGAATTCCATTAAGCATATGTGAGGTCCTAATTCTAAGTCCTTTCTCCTTTTTGAATTGGGTTCACACAAACAAAACAAACACAAGGCAATAGTATATTTACACAATAATGTGCTCAAGTGAGCAAAAGGCAAATGGTATAAACATAAACATGAGCTCAAGCGAGCAAAGGGCAAAGGCAATATGAATAAATGAGCAATAAATTAAATTGTACTAAAGTAAATTGCAAGAATTAAATGCTTGAATTAAACGTTAGTGATAAGTAGTTAGTGTTAGTGTGTCATAAGGCAATTTAGCGCTATGTTAAGCAATCATAAGTGGACTAATGTAGTAGTCACACCTATCTGAGGCCGGTCAATAAAACTATAGGCAAATAAACACAAGTTAGATACCATGACTAGTAAGCCAAGCTCCTACAACTTGCCATGCCAAAAGAAAAGAAGAATGACCTTGTATGGATTTCAGGTTTTTTGCATGACCAAGAAGCAACCTATCTTGGACACAAAGCAATTCACTTGATCTTTGATCAAGTTGAATTTGCTTTGGATTAAAGAAGGTTAAGCCTCTCATATGTCAAGGCTAACCACAAATCATTAACTCATTGGTCAAAAGAAAAAGATGAAGAAATGAGATGAAAATGAAATGTACAAAATGGAAATTCAAATGACATAACAAAAACACATTGATCAAACATGAATGGAATCAACATCAATCAATGGTAAACAGAAGTGAAATGAAGATTAGAAGTCAAGAAAGGTGAAACATATTTTTGTATTTTTGGAATTAAAATAATACATAAAATAAAATGAACAAATCAAGGTCAAATTTCAAATCCAATTCAAATCAACTTGGATAAGTCCAATTGGATCATCATAAGTCTAACATGGTCAAACAAGGTTTGACAAATTTCCTCAACATTTTTTGAAAACAGAAACTAATTTTAAACAATTAAAAATGAAGAAAAATAACATATATGAACTAAAATCTCAAATAAATCTCAAATCAATTAAGAAAATTGATGAGAATATTTTTCATCGACTTATCATAATTCATACATGTTAAGAAAATATTTTTGGAATTTTTGAATACTTAAAAGCATTTAAAATGAATTAAAAACAATTAAAAACAAAACAATTCACAAAAAATATTAAATGGAATCATAAAAATAATTAAAAATCAGATTATGAAACTAGAATTCAAGAGAAAAAATTTGCAATTGGTCCCATATATTTATGATTCCAAATAAAGAAGTTATGAATTTTTGAAAATAAATGGAATAAAAGAAATTGAAACAAAAATTAAGAAATTAGAAAAATCCACAGGCGTCTGATCAGAGTTCATTAATTGACGTGCCTGATCAAAAGGTCATGAGACGCGCGGGCATGCTGTGGACAAGTCAACAACATCACATGTTGAATTAAAAAAAGTAAACATAAGCAAAGGTCAAGATTAGATCGTGGCTAATGGATCCAAGGGACATAAGGTCAGCCACGTGTGGACGGTGGTGGAAACCACCGTCTTCTCCGGTGAGAAGCCAAAATTCGGCCACCAGTTGCAGGTTTTGCAACTTTAACCAAACCACACGATCCATACACCAAATTAAAGCTGGGGTGATGTACATCACCCCTGTAACCTTGGACTGTGCTCTAGATCTCTATGGAAAGAGAAATCAGAGATGGAAAATCTAGGTACTTGATCTAAAAGTCAACAATTCACAAAATTAAAGACACCATTGGCTTGCCTCTCACATGAGGACTTCAGAAAATCAAACCAACACAAGCAATGCACAATATTCAGTGAGATTCGAAGCAAAACAGTTGAGTTATAAACCTTTGTAGTGCAACTTTTATGAGCTCGATCCAACCAATCCTTTGCTTGCAGCTTGATCTTGATGTATGATATGAGAGCTAGGCTTAGGAATTAGTGTTGATAATCAACTGAAGTTGTTGAAAATCACACTTGAAAAATGAAATGAAAACTCAAAATTCCTTTGGTGTGAGGTTGGGAAATGAATTCAGCAGGGATTCAGGCGCCTTCAGGTTACCAATCAATGAAGCAAGCATATTTATTTATAGCCACAGCTGCAAGGAATATGTGAGCAAACTCGTGTGCATGAAATTGGGTCCTCCATGCATGGGCCTATACAGGCGCATGTGAGGCCTAAAAGCTAATGAAAATGCAAGATGAAATGATAATGGAATGGTTTGGACGTGCAGTTTGCAAGGCAATGGCTTATGCATGAAGATTTAACATGAAATGCATAAATGGTCATAAAAGTTCTCCTCTTCGAAAGTCACATTTGAAAAATCCAAACATAGGCATGTGAGTAATGGTTGGAAAGGTCCTGACATAAGGAACAAAATCTATGCTGAACAAAAATCCATTTGGAGTTTGGAAAATTGTGAAAACTGGCCATGAAGTTCAAGGTACAAAACATGTATTTGAAAAATTAGCCAAAAATGAACAACTTCAAGCCCTTCTGTTTCAATGATGCAAGCCTTAAATGACAAAACCTTCAACATCAAAGTTTTGGATCGTTTCAAGACAATCAATTTTGACTTAAATTTTGCATCATTTGGATTTTTAATGAGAAAGTTATAGGCACTTGAAGTTGGACTTTTTCAAGATTCAACGGCTTTGGTCCAAATATTTTGTATTATCACATGTGTTTCTTTTAGGATTATAAAAATTTCCAATGCACTTGGTATCACCTCAAAATCATAAAAAATAAAGGAGTTAGGTCCTTGGGAAGTTGACCCAAAATTAGGGTTTCAGTCAAAATGACCTATAACATTTTGAAATGAATGATGACTTTACAAGTTTCAAACGAATTTTTGATGAACATGAAAGTGGTTCATATGGTTCTTAAGAACATTATTGCTCTTGGGGTTATCATCATTTAACAAACACATCAAAAGTTAGGTCTCAGTGGACAACTTTTGGTTAGTACACAAAATAAGAAAAGCAATAATATACAATTCAAGCATGCTAGGTGGTCTCAAACCAACTTACACAAGTCCCAACCCAAGGGTTAAGGAGCCAAGATGCTATGATCCTTGAGGCAAATGCATATGAACAATGATATGATGTCATGAGGGATCTTAGGGTCAAAATTAGGGTCTTACATGAATGTTTGAAGAGTATGGTTCATTATACCATATCTCTAACATGCATTAAAACCAATATTTCTATTGTCCGACCATAGATAGTTGTGAATTCTACATAAGTCCAATTACGATTGCTAAACATAGCTCTAAATTTTGACACAAAAGCATAGCATTCTAGTAAGTGAGATTCTAAGTCTCCCCCCTTTCATGGTATTGTGTGGAAACTTTGCCTTTTTTCCTTCCTTTGGAAGATTTCTTGGTTCAAGGATCCATGCTTCTGAATAGAGGGTTAAGTGTTCTCCAAAGAATGACTTAAACAATTGAAAATCAAATCCCCACTAACACCTAATCAACTAACATTTGACTAACTCTTATTATTAATTGCTTTTAATTTTAAGTCATTTACTTTATGCCATTTAAATTCAACCCATTTATCATTTGCCATTATACATATCATTTAACTTGTTTATTTTAATTTCATTTTCTCTTTTCTCACTTGAGCCATGTCTTATGATTGTATATATTTGTTTGTATTATTTTGTTTGTGCTTGTGGTCTTAGGACCTTAAAATACTTAATAAACAACAAAAACCCCTAAACATGTTTGTGTGGACTGTTGGATTTGATCTGAGCTTTGGACTTAGAATTATGCAATATTCCCTATGCAAAAGGACTTGGCCAATACCAATATTTCTGAAACCAAGTTCTTGTGATTTGAATTTTTCATCTGATGCATGTATTGAGATCCACTTGAGTTCATCTGCTAGATGGTCTTGATGAAAATGTTACTTTGAACCTGTGTCTAATGCCTTATTCTGAGCCAATCAAGGAGTATGTCATCTGATACATGGGGAAGATTATGAAGAAGAATATGAAGTTGTTAGATTGGATATGGCTATCTTTATTTGATGCCTTGCTCTTCATTGTGTTGCTTGCTTATTGATATTGCTAGATTTAAAGTCCAAAGGAAAAATGAGTTTCTATATGACATTCTTGTCTATTGGATTGCATCCCATTGGTCAGATCTTTTCAACTCTTAACTTTTATATTTTTTCTTAGGATTAGTCTCTTCATCTCATCCCGCTTCTTAAATTTCAAATCTCTTCCCCTTTTCAAAACCTTCTTTGCTTGTGATTTCTAAACTTAGAATTTATTGCAAACTAGAAACTTTGACCTTATCCCGTTGCATCTTTTGAACTCTTTTCTTAATCAAACTTGTAAATGAACTTAACCATGTTGACTTAAAATTTCAAAAGACAAAAAGAACTAACACTCATTTCAAAATCAAAACCCCACTAACATCTAATCAACTAACATTTGACTAACTCTTATTATTAATTTCTTTTAATTTCAATTCATTTACTTTATGCCATTTAAATTCAAGCCATTTATCATTTTCCATTATACATATCATTTAACTTGTTTATTTTAATGTCATTTTCCCTTTGCTCACTTGAGCCATGTCTTGTGATTGTATATATTTGTTTGTATTATTTTGTTTATGCTTATGGTCTTAGGACCTTAAAATACTTAATAAACAACAAAAACCCCTAAAAATGTTTGTGCGGACTGTTGGATTTGATCTGAGCTTTGGACATAGAATTATGCAATATTACCTATCCAAAAGGACTTGGCCAATGCCAATATTTCTGAAACCAAGTTCTTGTGATTTGAATTTTTCACCTGAAGCAAGTATTGAGATCCACTTGAGTTCATATGCTCCATGGTCTTGATGCAAATGTTACTTTGAACCTGTGCCTAATGCATTATTCTGAGCCATTCAAGGAGTATGTCATCTGATACATGGGGAAGATTATGAAGAAGACTATGAAGTTGTTAGCTTAGATGTGACTATCTTTATTTGATGCCTTGGTCTTCATTGTGTTGCTTGCTTATTGATATTGCTTTAGTTCTAGTCCAAAGGAAAAATGGGTTTCTATATGACATTCTTGTCTATTGGATTGCATCCCATTGGATAGATCTTTTGAGCTCTTAACTTTTAAATTTTTTCCTAGGATTTGTCTCTTCATCTCCTCCCACTTCTTAAATTTCAAATCGATTCGCCTTTTCAAAACCTTCTTTTCTTGTGATTTCTAAACATAAACTTTATTGCAAACTAGAAACTTTGGCCTTATGCCATTGCATCTTTTAAACTCTTTTCTTAATCAAACTTGTAAATGAACTTAACCATGTTGACTTAAAATTTCAAAAGACAAAAAAAACTAACACTCATTCAAACTCCTTTAGGCCTTTTGTTCCTCTTTTAAACTTAAATATTTGTTAAAAGAAATTCACTCACTTTGAAATTGATACCACGAACTACAAGGTTTTGATCCCTCATTTTTATGTTCGTACATAGGCACAAGTCCGATGGTCTTGTCAAAGACAAAAATATAATTAATGAATTCTTTTCTCATACCCACACTCTATTTATTGCAAAAATCATTTTATACCAAAAACACATACACACATAAAAAAAAGGGCTTCCTAGGAGTACCTAGGACAATTTGGGTGCTAACACCTTCCCTCTATGTAACCAACCCCCTTACTTGTAATCTCTGGCATTTTATTAGTTTTGATTTGAATACTTCTTATCTTTGGGTTTTATTCGTACTTTTCCCTTTTCCTTTGGAAACAATAAAAACACGGTGGCGACTCTGGTTTTATAGACGTTAAGTTTATCCATAGCTTAATGATCATGAATTTACCGCTACATAAATTTAGTGCCGACTCTGCTGGGGAGTAATACCAAGTGTGTTTAACCTACTTTTTTTATGTGTATATATTTGTGTACTCGATGTTTGTATATTTGTTTGTGTGATATAATCTGCTTGTTGTGCTTGGTGATCTATGAGTGGTGAGATAAGTTCTAACCCGAACTTGAGTGCAATTAAAATAGGAGGATGGTATAGTCATGTTCGACTTGTGTGGTGTAGTCCTTAACAAGTTGGCTTGAGATCCATCTACTCAGTGGAACCCTTTTGGAGTTATCGATGTCACACAAGTTATTTGTGGTTAGGCATTACTTTCTTTGATTTGGGTTCCGAGAAGCTGAGGACCGTAGAACATTTAACCCAACTTGGCCTATTTAGGACGTAGTGCGGTGACTGTTCAGGTGTAGACCTGATAATAGTTGTTACATGATACTACACTCAGACGAGTTTCTCTTGAGAATATTATGGGTTGATGAGTTAGTCATCCTAACCTGTAATATCCCATAGATGGAATTAAGACTCTGGGAGCTTTTTAGAACATGATCTACAGGTTTTATCCTTAGTACACTCCTTTGGGATGGTTCTTAACCAGACTCCATGCTCGTGACTCACAACATGTTGGGTAGGGATTACATGGTAATTGTAGTGATAGGAATGGAAACTGGAGGTTTCTATCTAGGAGTGCCTAGGTATAGATTGCATTGGGTAGGGATTAAGTGAAGAGTTGTAAACGGGGGAGTTTAACTCTGAATTAATACTGCTAATAGTGGATCTTCTTCCTGGCTTGGTATGCCCCCAGAGTAGGTAATGTTGTACCAAACTGGGTTAACAATTACTGGTGTTTTTACCTTCTGCACACTATATTTTGTCTGTTATAACTCAGTCTGTTTCTAGTCTGTTTATGAAGAGAATAACAGACTTGACACATAGCCTGCAGTCTGATTGCAAAACAGAATGTTATGACATTCATTATTGACTGCTGTTACTGATAGACTGGTTGGTCTGTTACAGTTCATCCTTCTGTAATGTTGGAACAAGTGATGTTCAAATCAATGTTGAGACATCATGCTGTTAACTGGGCAGGATCAATAAACATAAGTGCTATGTTTGATCTCTACTGTGTCTTTGCACTAGATGGACAAAACTGGATGTTCTTCCTTCCATGGTGGTATATTCACAGATGTCTTGACAACTGTGACTGAGTGCATATGAGTACTGGGTTTTAGTTGTTATAACTGTCTTGCTGTATTAGTAACAATGTTGGATCAGATGTCATGACTTAGTGTAGAACATCTGAACTCTGACTATACCAGGATTTCAATTGGTATCAGAGCAGGCATCCTGTTCTGGTTCTGGATGAGATCCATGGGTGATGCTTTCTGGTATCTTGCAAGGAGTTATGTTAGTACTGATGGTGGAACCTTTGGAAGGTTCTGTGATTCCCCTGAATGGTCCCTTGAAGTAGATGGTTGGACTATTCATGACAGGAACTGTGTATACCTGTCTCTGGTGGTTGGCAATTGGCCTTTGTGTGGAACAGCTGTGCTAGTATTGAAACATACTAAAACTTGGTATGCTCTTGGAGGCTGATCTGGTGAAGTGCATTGTCATAGGTTGAGTTGTATTATGATTTCCGCTGCATAATACCTGGCTAAACTCAAACTCTGATGAAGGTTCCCCTCATGTGGATGAAAGGCTGCTGTATTAAAGATTTCATCATAATCTACTGAAGATGTCAAAGATACTTGAGTCTCCTCAAGTCCACTCATCATGACGTTCTCACGACAGGATGGTAAGAATCACCTGATCACTGATTCTTTTACTCTCTTGGGTAGTGTATATGAAGACCTTGAAGATTTTCAAAGAGGGTCTGTTACAAGGAGATGGAACTAATGTTCTATATAATGTTAGAACATGTTGTTCAACAAGTATGCAGCCACTGGTTGAAGAGCAGATGTGTTTAGGTGTCAAACAAAGGGATACTTTTTTTTTGGAACCTACTCCTGACCTGGAAGAGGAGACATCCGTGGGTGCTAAGTTGACAAGGGTAGGGTCAACTGTTTGTGTTCTCAAGAAGGTCACTTTTAGACTTCCGATCTCTAGAAGTGGAGCTGGTTGAGATGTGACACAGTGCAATTTCCCGCTGTCTGTCTTATTCCTATAGATTGATCAGGATTGGATAGTTGTTCCGTGAAGTACTATGCTGTGTTGGAAGGCAAGTTCCCTGGATGTTAGAAGCCAATGATGGGGTAACCTAATTGCAGAGGATTGGAACCATGAATCTTGTTATTCAAATACCACGCTCAGAAGTGGCAGTTCTTTCAAGGAGTGACAATATGAAGATTCAGAGGTTGGTTGACTGGTGTTGTTTTCTTTCACTAGTACTGATGGCCAGCTGGAGTATGTATAGGTGTAACTCATAGAGTTACGTGCCACTGGTAGGGATGGTGTATGCCATGTTGAGACATGTGTGTATAATGCATGGATATTGGTGTGGAGCTTCCATGATTGTTAATTTGAGGGGGAGTTTTGGTTAACCTCCTCATGTTCGGTCAACCTAGGGTCTGGTTGGCTGTCGACCTATGTCACATGGGTTCTAGTGGGTGTTTGACACATTTGCAAGGAAGAATTCATCTATCTCATTCCTAAGGGTGAATTTAATCTGGGAAGAATTTCAAATCTGTTGAGGTGTTTGCAAGCAGAAGATGTTGACACTAGAAGAGTACTTTCAAAGTATTCTTATGGTAGAAGTATCTGAAAGGAATATTGGGAAAGGATTTAAGATCAATGTCTAATTGTGCCAAGTACAAGTATTTAATTGATTATCCTTGGAGATCAAGATAAATGATGTTTTAAAAGATGTTGGAACATCTCATCTTCAAGATCCTGTGCAGAATCACAGGAAGGATAGTACATTGGTTTATGATCTAGCACTTTGGTGGCAGCAAAAGCATATGATCAATGAAAAGGTTTCCTGGAAAGAAACATGCTCAGCCCTGGTATGTACAAGAAGAAGAAAACATTATAGTCCTGATGGTGGTTACGTGGATCAGTTTTCATCTGATCTAGGTAAGGAAGTGCATTAGCTAATGCAAACTATGGAGTCAAGAACAAGTGGCAGCAGTCTTGACATCATGGAAACAACTTTGCTTTAGGAAGTGGAATCCTCGGTATAGCTGAAGGGATAGTTACTAACTGGTCCTTCTGAAGACTCATGCATCAGAGTGGCTGATGTCTTTGGAGAAGAAGCAGGGATTCATCAAGGTGTGAGCTTGGATGACTTAACTGCAGACCTGCAGGATGGAGGATGTTTACTCAAACTTGGTTCCACAATCAAGTCTATGAGAACATTGAACTCTTGTTCTGTGAAGGGAGGAAGTTCTTTCAAGTGGCAGAAGAAGGAGCTGAATTCAACAGCTAGATGTCAAAACACAATGTTATGACATTTGGTTCAACATCAGAATCTTAGTTGGTGAAGTGGCACATCAACTTGAGATAGAAGGGTCTACAGGGTTGTAGATTGGATACTTCAAAAAGGTCATTCTCGTTGTAGTTCTTTGGAGTTGCTGGATAGAAATGATGTTACATGTTTTGTTCAACATGTAGCTTGAAGTTCAAGTCACACTTGTAGGGTCAGAATATCTTTGGGAGAGGTCTGATAAACATGGAGAGGTCAAAGTAGGGAATTTGACTTTTTCATATGAGGATTCATGAAGGAGGTAATCAACTAGTGGCATTTGATCTATCTCAGAAGTGAGTTCGAAGAATCAAGACAATCAACTTATGGCAGCTGATTATTCTTGAGGAAGGTCTGAGACAAATTCCCTTGAGCAGAAAAGGAGTAAGCTGAAGACAAAAGGAGGTGTTTTCTATTCATCTCTTGGAGCTTGTGGAAGGAGTTCTGAGCTACCTATGGAAGATTATCTCTTGTAATGGGATGAGAATGTATATGTCCAAATTTGTGTCTGGATCAAGCTTGTGATTCAGTGATATCTGAAGAATATCAGATGGTGCTATGTTGTGAAGTGGTTTTCTGTTCTGGTTAGAAGAGAGATTGTCACAGGGTGTGGATGTGTTCACCCAAGAAGGTTGAACAGGGAGTGTGCTCTTGAAGACATGAAGATGCGTCTTATGTTTTCCATTCATCAAGCTGTCTAGGTTCTCTTTGAATCAGGAAGTATTGGAAGGTCCAACTTTGGGGTGTTGGATATGTTCATCTCCAAGTTTCAAGATGAGAGTTGGTTGTTCATGACAGGGGGAGTTCTGTCTTTGCACTGCAAGTATTCATCAAGCTTGTGGTCTTTGGGTTCTCAAACAACAAGGTATGGCACCTTGTTAGTTAGTGAGATGATGGGGCGTATGTCAAGGTTGCGTGAGCAGAAGAATGTCTGACCGGATGTCATGACATTGCCTTGGACAATATTGTTATTTCCTTCTGAAACTTACAGTCATAAGGAAATATGGTAGCAGATGCCAGCATGACATTCTGGCTGGTACAGGTGCTGGAGTCACAATAGCTGTTTTTTTTAATGCACAAATTTAGGGGGAGAAGAAGTACCCTGGTGCATTGTGCATTTGTGTGTCTTACTAGTTGCATCCATAACTAGTAATTCTGTTGATTGTTGCACAAATTTAGGGGGAGGAGAAGTACCCTTGTGCATGTGTGTATTACTAGTAGCCATAGCTAGTAATTGTTTTGCTTCTGCTACTGATTAAACTACTGTTATGGGGTTTAACTGCTGATAGTTTTCCTTGTGAACAAAAAGGACAGATTGTTCACAAGATGTCATATGTGATGTCTTAGCATAAGATATCCTATGTACCTGTTGGAAGTTATATAAGGAAATGTGGAGGTGTGGTGCTAGTTGTCAAGCTACCATTGGAGGTGAGAAAGTGGATTTAGAAAACGGTGATAGGGAGAATATATGAAGAATGCCGACAAAAGCAGTGTCAAATGTTAAGGCATAGCTTGTAACGTGTCTGACAGCATTTATGGAATAGTCTTGCAACTACTGTTTCTGGAAACAGTCAAGAGCTGTAAAAGGTATTCAAAGATAGTCTGGGATATTGGTGGTGATTCTCTGACTGATTCTCAGCAAATATTTATGGATCCTGACCAAGCATTTACTCCTACCGTTAATTCCTAAGCATGGTCTGGCCTATTTAAAGGATGTATCAACACTCCTCTTCTCACAAGAGCGACATTTCTTTCCCACTAAACAATGGCGTTTGTTAAGATCTGGGCATACTGCTCCTGGATCTGGTTTTGTGAAGGTGTCATTTATAAATCTTTAGCTAAAAAGGGAGAGAGAAATATTGTCCTGAGGATGCACCAGAAGCAAGCAATATCTGGTAGCAAGGAAAAGATGGATTCAGACACAAAAGTCACTAACTAGGTATATCAGTTGTGTCTTGTGATCCGAGTTAAGAAGACAGTTGTGTCTTGTGATCTGAGTTACATTATCTATGTACTTAGCATTACATATTCTTCAGGAAGCCCTACTGTTGAGGGGAAGGGTTGTGGTGGAGCTGATCCTTGTACATCTTCTTCCTCATGTACACCAACAGTGGTGGTGGCATTGGGGCTGTCAAAAACAAAGAGGAAGTGCAGACCCATATTGGGATTATTTGTTTTAGCTAAAATTTGCCAAAGGGGGAGATTGTTAGTACCATAGGATTGACATTAATTTTGTAAAACAAATAATGTAATCACCTCTGTTGTTTCAATATGTTGGGTTGAAGAAGTTCAACATCTGGACCAACATGTCATGTAAGATGTCACGACATCGGGACTGTGACATCTCACATGTGTATCAAACTGAATCAGTTAATTCTGGTTTGGTTTGTGATTAATTAGGAGATCTGGTGAATATCCTATCTCCTATGTGAAGATCTTGAAGATTCAATCAGAAGATTTGGTAAATATATTTGGTGAATATACAGTTCCCAAATATGGAGATCTTTTAGGAAATAAAAGATTGAAGACCATGGTTGTAGCAGAAGAATTCTGCCAGCTCTGTAACAGCAAAGGAAAGATTTGCTGCGATTTCTGAAGGCCCAAATTCAGTTGGGTGGTTAGGTTATAAATAGTAGATTGTAACCTAGGATTTGTAAGCCTCAAACAATGTAAAAATTAGGGGTATGTATGAGGTAAACCTCCCAACCTGTGGGAAGGTTACCAAGTGTTTCTCAGTGCTTGAAAGCATGAGATTATGTGTAACTCAAAGCCTGTAGGCAAGAGTTGTTATGTTCTTGAACGAAGCTGTGAAGCATGTCCAAGTTGTCTAAGGATTACATGGTAATTGTAGTGATAGGAATCGAAACTGGAGGTTTCTATCTAGGAGTGCCTAGGTATAGATTGCATTGGGTAGAGATTAAGTGAAGAGTTGTAAACGGGGGAGTTTAACTCTGAATTAATACTACTAATAGTGGATCTTCTTCCTGGCTTGGTATGCCCCCATAGTAGGTAATGTTGTACCGAACTGGGTTAACAATTACTGGTGTTTTTACCTTCTGCACACTATATTTTGTCTGTTATAACTCAGTCTGTTTCTAGTCTGTTTATGAAGAGAATAACAGACTTGACACATAGCCTGCAGTCTGATTGCAAAACAGAATGTTATGACATTCATTATTGACTACTGTTACTGATAGACTGGTTGGTCTGTTACAGTTCATCCTTCTGTAATGTTGGAACAGGTGATGTTCAAATCAATGTTGAGACATCATGCTGTTAACTGGGCAGGATCAATAAACATAAGTGCTATGTTTGATCTCTATTGTGTCTTTGCACTAGATGGACAAAACTGGATGTTCTTCCTTCCATGGTGGTATATTCAAAGATGTCTTGACATCTGTGACTGAGTGCATATGAGTACTGGGTTTTAATTGTTATAATTGTCTTGCTTTATTAGTAACAATTTTGGATCAGATATCATGACTTAGTGTAGAACATCTGAACTCTGACTATACCAGAATTTCAAAAACCATAATCCACCAAAATGGATGATTGATCTTGACAATGACTTGATTCATCCCTTGACCTTTGGTTGTTTTCCTTGTGTGTGATCCCTTATGTGTGGTTGTTGCATTCATGCATTCATGCGCATCATTACATTCATCACACGAAAAATAACTTCAAGGAACTGAGGTTTTATTTGCAAATATTTTCAGACCATGGATTATGGACGAAGGAACACTAAGAAGTACAGTTTCAGATGTCCCGATTTAAAAGAGTTAAGGAAGTTATCATCCTTTGTATTAGATCCCTTGGACTTCAAACAACTTCATGGGAAGCTTCTATCTGTATTGTCTGCTGATGTGGTTGAAGGACTCTTGAGTGTGTTGGTTCACTTTTATGATCCTCTCTACCGTTGCTTCACTTTTCCCGATTATCAGCTTGTGCATACGTTAGAGGAGTATGCCCATCGCTTGGGAACACCTATTTCTGAAAAGGCGCCTTTTAATGGATTGGAAGAGATTCCCATATCTCATCTTATAGCTGAAGCTCTTCATCTTAAGAAGTATGAGATTGAGGCTCATTGGGTGAAGAAAGGAGGAATATTTGGTTTGACTTCTAAGTTCCTTATTAGGAAGGAAACTACTTTTACTCAAGCCGGCAGTATGGATGCTTTTAAAGCTATCTTTGTATTGCTCATCTATGGTTTGGCTTTGTTCCCTAACATTGACGGTTTTGTTGATGTTAACGCCATTAGAATCTTCTTGATTGGGAATCCTGTGCCTATTCAATTGGGTGATATGTACTTCTCTTTACATTTGAGGAATTCTAAAGGTGGTGGGACTATTGTGTGTTGTGTTCCTCTTCTGTACAAGTGGTTTATTTCGCACTTGCCTCAGACACCTGCTTTTATGGAAAACAAACAATGTATATGGTGGTCTCAGAGACTTATGTCTCTCACTAATGATGATATAGTTTGGTATAATTCTTCATTGAGTAGCTTGGATATTATTGATAATTGCGGTGAATTCTCTAATGTGCCTCTCATTGGTACACAAGGAGGAATCAACTACAACCCTGCTTTGGTTCTTCGTCAACTTGGGTTCCCCTTGAGAGACAAACCTAATAACATTCAGTTAGAAGGTATTTTCTATTAAGAGGGTAGAGATCCCCAATATTTGAAGCAAAAGATGGTACATGCTTGGCATAATGTGCATAGGAAAGGAAGATCCGAGCTTGGTCCGTGCAACTGTGTAGCTTTGGAAGCTTACACTCTTTGGGTGACGAAGAGATATTTGGAATTAAAGATGTTGTATGCTTGTGAAAGACCTATGTCTATGGTTGTGGTTGAGCCATTAAATTTCCCTAACCAATATGTAGAGTAGTTGGAAGACGCACTCGCCAAGATGAAGCAAGAGAAGGATATGTTGGAAGAGCGGTTCCATGCTTTGAGCCGAAAGCATGAGGAGTTGCAGCTTGAGTCTAAGGATAAAGACGCGCTTATTGAACTTCTTGAAGACCGAGAAGTGAATAGACATAGAGAACTAGAGGTCCCACCTTCCTCTAGTATGCCTCAGCCTTCTGGTGCTTGGAAGAAGATTGTTGATCGGCTTGTCCTCAAGAAGGCTCAGATGAATACTTCTTTTCAGTCCGAGATTCGACGCATCCAAAGGAATTATGTGCCTGCAGCTAGATGATCTGACACTGTTGTTAAGGGATCCTTAGAGGAGTAGTTCCCTTTTCTCTTGTATTTCTATTTTGGTTTCCGAAATTGTACTCAGTGTAATCCTTCCAAAATTATATGAATAAAAGAGATTTTTATGGTCAATCAATTTGTTATTATTATATATTTGCAAACAAAATAGTATGTTCCTTGATAATAAAAACAATCAAAACATTGCATTTCATGCATCATTTGCATAACAGGTTTTCTTCTGCCAAATGTCTTATTGGTTATTCTTATGTGCTTCAGCCAAGCTGACTCACCGATACAACACTCGCGCCTATCAACCGAGAATCATGGAACATTTGTCACAAGAGAACCGAGAGTTGAAGGAAGAGATTGCTCGTTTGACTTCCATGATGGAGTCTGTTTAGCTGCTCAGAATCAGTCGTCTCCAACGCCTACAACTCCTCATCCTCAGAGGACTGTTATCTCAGAGGTTGCTACCGCAATTGTGCCAGCTACTCAACCTGGTCCATCCATGCCTGCTGGATTCCCATGGGGAATGCCACTAAACGTTTTGCCTGAAGGGTTTGCGCCTACTTTTTTTTCCATCTATGCCTGCTACTCAGTCATGTCTGTTCCGCCTCCAGTTGTTCACACTATGCCTCGTGTTAAGGACACCATCTATCATTCTGAGCCGTCTGAGGGCCCCGATGTTTATGAAAAGATGGATGAAATGAAAGATCGGTTCATTGAGTTACGAATGGAATTGAAGACTCTGAGAGGTAAGGACTTGTTCGGTAAGAGTTTCGCTGAACTCTGTTTGGTTCCCAATGTCAAGATCCTGATGAAGTTCGAAGTCCTTGACTTTGAAAAGTATAAGGGAAGTACCTGTCCACTTATCCATCTCGTCATGTTTGCCAGGAAAATGTCGACGCAAACTGATAATGATCAGTTATTGATTCACTATTTCCAAGACAGTCTGACTGGTGCCGCTCTGAGGTGGTACATGGGGCTAGACAGTGCAATTGTTCGCACATTCGATGATTTGGGCGAAGCTTTCGTGAAACAGTATAAGTACAACGTGGACATGGAACCTGATAGAGACCAGCTGAGGTCTATGTCTCAGAAGGACAAAGAGACATTCAAAGAGTATGCCCAGAGGTGGAGAGAGCTTGCTGCTCAGATCAATCCTCCGTTGGAAGAGAAGGAGATGACCAAGATTTTCCTTAAGACCCTGAGTTCGTTTTATTACGAACGCATGATTGCTAGTTCCCCTAGTGATTTTACCGAAATTGTAAACATGGGGATGCGGTTAGAAGAAGGTGTCTGTGAGGGACGTTTGTATAAGGAAGAGGTATCGTCGAGCAAGAAGTATAGGAGCAATTTCTCCAGAAAGAAGGAAGGTGAAACCAATGCAGTGTCAGTAGGGAGGCAGAGGAGGCCTCATGTCAAAAGAAATCTGCAACCACGTCAACATCATCATCATGTTTCATCTGTTATTCCAGTGTTTTCAAACAATCAATCAGTTCCAGTTCAACAACAACGTCAACAACAGCCACAACAAAGGACAAACAACTACAACAACAACACCAGTAATCAACAACAACAACAGAATTTTGAGAGGAAGAAGGTCTCTTTCGACCCTATTCCCATGTCATACGCCGAACTCTACCCGTCTTTGGTTCTCATGAACCTACTCCAACCAAGAAATCCTCCACAAATTCCAAAACCACTTCCATAGTGGTATAAGCCAAAACTCCGTTGTGCCTTTCATCAAGGAGCTCCCAGCCACGATATTGAAAACTGCTACCCTTTGAAGTATGAGGTCCAAAAGTTAGTGAAGAGTAGGATGGTGCCGTTTGAGGACCGTGCGCCGAATGTAAAAGCTAACTCATTGTCTGCCCATGGTAATTCCTCTATTAATATGGTAGATGGTTGTCCAGGAAGTTTCCGAGTGTTCGATGTGCGACGTATTCTTCGGTCCTTGGTAGAGATGCTTAAGACTTTGTGTACTGTCAGTGATTGTGAGCACGACCATGACGGTTGTGCAATTTGCAGTGTAAACCCCTGTGGGTGTTCAATCGTCAAGAGAAATATCCAGAAGTTGATGGATGAGAATGTAATCCAGATTCAACAATCGAGGGATATAGATGATGCCAATGTTATAGTACTAGTGTTTAAGACCCCTGAGCGGGTAGTGATTCAGTTTGATAGAAGCAATAGTAACAACGTCAATAGATTGGTATCGCCGTTAGTAATACGATTAGAGGGGCCCGTGACGTATGCATCCGATAGAGTTGTTCTGTACCAGTATAATGCTACTATGGTGGAGAATGGTCAAGAGGTTCCGTTGCCTACGACCAATTCTATTGTAAACATTGCCAATATATAGCAAAGGTGACCCGTAGCGGTCGTGTGTTTGGTCCTGTCTTTCCAGAGGTGGTAGAATATGTGTTTGTTGGTAAGAAGGTTGATGTGCTAGTAACAAATATGGTTAGTGCTCCAAAGTGTCAGTCTGGTGAATCCAACAATTTGAAGCCTAGTAATGATGATGGGGTACTGAGATTGATCAAGAAGAGTGAATTTAATATGGTGGAGCAGCTGCTCCAAACTCCTTCGAAGATTTTAGTCTTGTCTCTGCTAATGAATTCCGAAGCACACAAAGAAGCATTACAAAAAGTATTGGAGCAAGCTTACGTAGATCATGATGTTACTGTGGATCAATTTGACCACATTGTGGCTTACATCACTTTATGCAACAACTTGAGCTTTTGTGGTGAAGAACTTCCCGAGGAAGGCAGAAATCACAACCTAGTGTTGCACATATTGATGAATTGCAAGGAAGACGCATTGTCAAATGTGTTGGTTGATACCAGTTCTTCTTTAAATGTACTCCCCAAGTCAACTCTATCAAGGTTAACATATCAAGGCGCCCATGTGAGGTACAATGGCGTGATCGTCAAAGCTTTTGATGGTTTTCGCAAGACTGTTATAGGAGAAGTGAACCTTCTAGTGATGATAGGTCCGAGTGATTTCAAGATTACTTTCCAAGTAATGGACATCCGCCCGGCCTATAGTTTCTTGTTGGGAAGGCCATGGATACATGAGGCTGGAGTTTTGACATCCACTTTGCACCAAAAGTTGAAATTTGTGAAGAATGGCAAGCTTGTCATTGTTGGTGGAGAGAAAGCACTGTTAGTAAGTCACCTGTCGTCTTTTAACTATGTGGAAGCTGAGGATGAGAATGGAAATCCATTCCAAGATATATCTATTGATGAAGTGAAGAAAGCCGGGGAACCTATGTCCTTTTTCAAAGACGCTCATAAAATTGTTGAAGATGGAAGTTCAGATCAGTGGGGCCGTATGGTAGAGGTCGCCGAGAACAAGAGTAGAGCTGGTTTAGGATTCCAATGAGGGATGTCTAATGTTAGAACTGAAGATGTGCAACCTAGTTTCCGTAGAGGAGGGTTCATCCATGGTAATGAACAACACTCAGCTGTTGTGATCGAGGGTGATGAAGATGAAGATTGCGCCAATTTGGTGACGCATGGAATGGCTTGCAATAATTGGATTGTTGTTGATGTTCCTATTATCGTCCATTGCTCTATGTAATTTTTTTTTATCATTTTAGAAAAAATCCTTCTCTTATGCCTAAGGGAGAAGTGAACATTGTTGGGCATTTTTCAAATTAATCATCAATCAAATGCAATTTTGTTCATCCACATCTATGATGTTTTATTTTTACTTTTTCCTTTCCCGAAAATGGTAATCACATAAAACATGATTGAATAAATAATAATTGTCCATCTGCATAATATTTGGTCATAATTCCTTTCTCTAAAATAAAAATATCAAATCATTATACAGGTTGGTTTCTAAACCCATTGAATACAATGATCCTACTCCTTCTCTAAACTTTGAATTCCTTGTGTTTGAGGCTAAGGAAGAAAGTGATGAAGAATTGTCTCGTCTACTTGAGTACGAGGAAAAAGCCATTCATCCATTCGAAGAGAAAATTGAGTTAGTCAAGTTGGGCTCCGAAGATGATGTGAAGGAAGTCAAGATTGGGTCTCAACTGTGTCCAGAGGTTAAGAAGGGGTTGATTGATCTTCTTCGAGAGTATTTAGATGTGTTTGCCTGGTCCTATCAAGACATGCTTGGTTTAGATTCTGAGATTGTGGAGCATAGATTTTCGTTGAAGCCAGAATGCCCGCCAGTCAAGCAGAAGTTGAAAAGAACTCATCC
Source organism: Lathyrus oleraceus (assembly GCF_024323335.1). Lineage (NCBI taxonomy): Eukaryota > Viridiplantae > Streptophyta > Magnoliopsida > Fabales > Fabaceae > Lathyrus > Lathyrus oleraceus. Next base: position 183,937,648 of record NC_066580.1, on the reverse strand, counting down.
TGATATGGTAGTAAAGATCAAAGGAGAAGTGCAAAATCAAATTGATGCTTGTTTCCTTGTTACTGCTGAGTATCCGCAGTGATTGGCCAATATTGTGTTTGTTCCGAAGAAGGATGGAAAAGTCCGCATGTGTGTCGATTATAGAGATTTGAACAAAGTTAGTCCGAAAGATGATTTCCCTCTGCCACACATTGACATGTTGGTAGACAATACAACTAAATTCAAAGTCTTTTCATTTATGGACGGATTTTCCGGTTATAACCAGATCAAGATGACACCTGAAGATATGGAGAAGACCATATTCATTACACCCTAGGGAACATCCTATTATAGAGTGATGCCTTTCGGTTTAAAGAATGCTGGTGTAACTTACTAGAGAGCTATGACCACTCTTTTTCATGATATGATGCATAAAGAGATTGAAGTCTATGTTGATGATATGATTTCTAAGTCCAGTGATGAAGAAGAGCATGTTGAGCATTTGTTGAAGTTATTCCAACATTTGAGGAAGTACAAACTCCGCTTGAATCCTAATAAGTGTACATTTGGTGTTCGTTATGGTAAGTTGTTGGGCTTTATTGTCAGCGAGAAGGGTATTGATGTTGATCCTGCCAAGGTCAAAGCATTATAAGAAATGCATGCGCCCAAAACTAAGAAGAAAGTCAGAGGTTTTCTGGGTCGCTTGAATTATATCTTGAGATTTATATCGCATATGACTGCCATAGGTGCGCCTATATTCAAGCTTCTTCGAAAAGATCAATCTTGTGATTGGACCGAGGATTTCCAGAAAGCTTTTGACAGTATCAAAGAATATCTGCTCGAGCCTCCGATTCTGTCTCCATCTGTTGAAGGAAGACCGTTGATCATGTATTTGACTATGCTTGAAGATAGTATGGATTGTGTTCTAGGTCAGCAAGACAAACTTGGAAAGAAAGAATATGCTATTTACTACCTAAGTAAGAAATTCACCGACTGTGAGACCCGATATTATGTGCTTGAAAAGACTTGTTGCGCATTGGCTTGGGCTGCTAAGCATCTACGTAAATATATGTTAAATTATACCACTTGGTTGATATCCAAAATGGATCCAATCAAGTATATTTTTGCGAAGCCTGCTTTAACTGGGAGGATTTCCCGTTGGGAGATGTTGTTATCAGAGTATGATATTGAGTACTGATCTCAGAAAGCGATCAAGGGTAGTGTCTTGGCTGACCATTTGGCTCACCAACCTAATGAAGATTATCAGTTAGTGCAGTATGATTTTCCCCACGAAGAGATCTTGTACCTGAAGAGTAAGGATTATGATGAGCCATTGCTTGATGAAGGGCCAGAACCTAGTTCTCGTTGGGGCATGGTATTTGATGGAGATGTTAATCAGTACAGTAATGGCATTGGGGCATTGATTATTAATCCTCAAGGCATGCATTTTCCGTTTACAACTAGATTGAGTTTCAAGTGTACAAATAATATGGCTGAGTATGAAGCTTGCATTATGGGGCTTGAAAAGGCCATTGATCTCAGAATCAAGTATCTTGACGTCTATGGAGATTCAGCTTTAGTTGTGAATCAAATCAAAGGTGAATGGGAGACGAATCAACCTTGTTTGATACCATATAGAGATTATGCGAGGAGGATTTCAACTTTCTTTACTAAGGTTGAATTTCATCATATCCCTCGAGATGAAAACTGGATGGCAGATGCTTTTGCAATGTTGGCTTCGATGATTGTGGTAAAGTTTTGAAATGAAGTTCCCAATTTGACTGTGATGCGTCTTGATAGGCCAACTCATGTGTTTGATGTTGATGAGATCAATGATGAAAAGCCATGGTATTTTGATATCAAGTGTTTTCTCTAAAGTCAGATTTACCCGCCTGGGCATCTTTGAAAGATAAGAAGACTTTGAGAAGATTACCTGGAAACTTCTACCTGAATGGTGATGTGTTGTACAAGAGAAATTTCGATATGGTACTGCTCAAATGCGTGGATAGACACGAAGCAGACTTATTGATGAGTGAAGTTCATGAAGGTTCCTTTGGTACTAATTTCAATGGGCATGTTATGGCTAAAAATATATTGAGAGCAGGTTACTATTGGCTGCCAATGGAATCTGATTGTTGCAAGTTTATGAAGAAATGCCACAAGTGTCAAATTTATGGAGATAAAGTTCATGTTCCACCGACACTATTGAATGTCATTTCTTCCCCATGGCCCTTCTCCATGTGCGGAATTGATATGGTTGGCATGATTGAGCCCAAAGCTTCAAACGGACATCGTTTCATTTTGGTGGCTACTGACTACTTCACAAAGTGGGATGAAGTGGCATCGTATGCAAATGTAACTGTCATACCCCAATTTTGTCCGGCCATATTTAAATTTTCGTAAATCTGATTTCATTTTTTATTTGCATCATACGCACATCATGACATGCATTTCATCATGAATAAAACCTAATATATCATTCAGAATAAATTTATTGAAATACAGACAAATTGGTTAAATCATTTCTCAAGAACATGTAAAATCAGCGGGTAAAAAGTTTCAGAATTAAAATTACAGACGCCAGTATTATTAATCTACGGTTCATGTAGTTTAACCTGTTGTGCTCGTTGTATTTTTCAGCGGCTGTTTCAGTTGCGTTTTGACCCGCCTTAGCCTTTTAACCGGTGCAAACTTATTTTAGAATTTGAAGAGACGCTGTATTTTTTCAATAAGTATATTTTGTGCTGATTATTTTAGTGTGTTCGATCTATTTTTTTTTAGTCAATTTTTATTCGATTTCTATTTTTAATCAGATCATTTTATTTCTTTATTCAAAATATCACATTAAACAATTAGAGTTTTCATTATTATTATTATTACTATTATCTAACTTAAATTACTCTTTAAGATTTTTTTTAATAACTAATTTTTAATAATAAATAATAAAAATGCTTGCAAATAAAGATATTTTATCAGCATTGGATTCTTTCTGTTTTCCTGGCAATTGGACAACTCAGTCATAAATACACTCACATGTTACCTCTCCACACACTCCAACGGTAACAAAGAAGAGAGAGAAATAAAAGCACACGTGATCTCTCTCTTTTTTCTAACACACCACTCAGTCACTGTCAAAAGAAAAACAAGAAAAGAAAAGAGAGGATTACTGTTCCTCTTCTCCATTCACCATCAACAACCAACGTCTCTCTCCTTCAAACCCCACCGTAGACCACCTTTAATCAAAACCCCTTTCTTCAACCTCTTAACTAACTCCGACCACTGTGCGAATCGCCCTCCGGCGAGGTTCTACCGCCGTCACAACACCGCATCCAACCGACAACACTCTTCTCTTTCGCATTTCCGTCCAAATCGCGAAGCCACCACACGAGCCCAACCTCCGATCCACTAACTTTCTCTTCCGGCAACCTTCACCTTTCCGATAAACTTCACCGGCACGACCCACACCAAATCCTCCAACAACCGTCGATACTCCCTCCGATCTAAAATAATCAACTCAACAACTATCATCTCCATAATAAACTCACTTCATCTATGCACAATCTTTGATAGCCACCATCAAAACGTTCAACTCGTGTAACCGTCGCCTCCATAGCAATGCAACGAAGCCTTGATTCTTCCTATTTTTTTATATATATATAAGTCAGAAGCAGCATATTCCATCTGCTTTTGGTTCGATATTATCTTGTAAGGAGGGTTGAAGGAGCACCGTTTGGAGTTCATCCGAACCGTTTGTGAAGCTTCGTGTACAAGGGTAACATGGCTGGTGGGATATGTCGGTTTGGTCAATCGGTTGCTGCTGTGTTTGATTTATGACAGTTACACGAGGTTTCGATAGCATTCCGGATCATGTTTTCTCTCTAAAGTAAGCAATAAATGATGACCATTTGAATTTGATACTGATAATTTTGAGATTACTTCTTTTAATTTTGTTGATCTGTAAAAACTATATCATGCTAAAAATCATTTTGAATATGCTAGGTGTCTTGTTAAAACTAATGTTAATATCTCATTATTTTTGGTTTAAAGAAGGTGTGCTACTTTGAGGGAGTCTTGGCTTTTGTTATGTCTCAAGTATTAATTGGATTTAGTTTTATGTTGTCTGAACATTAAGCTTGTTAGCACCTGGGAATTGTAGAAACTTAAATATTTTAGACTTTTTGGTTGGATGCATATTTCTCACACTGAACCGAAATCACCGAAAATGAAATAGGTGCATTGCATTTTCTTTTTCCTGGTTGTTTAGTTACGTGAAACATGTGTTTACAACATAAGGCATTGGAATGAATTATATAATATGTCATTTCTAAATGATTATTACTAGCCATGAGTTTCAATTATGATTGGATTTTGTTGATTAAGATTATTGTAGATTAAATGGCTTAAGCATATCATTAATTTTGATTATTGTAGATTATAAATGATATAAACATTGTATTGTAAATATAAGCTTGTTGTTTGTTTCTACTTCATTCAATTTTAATCGGATTAAATTTGTGGATTCGACAAGCTCATGTCGCTATGCCACCAACATTTCAATAAATTAAGGGAACATTTCGCCGCGTTTGGATTTTCGCGAATAACATTAAACGTTGTTATCTCGCATAAACCGGTTTGAGCACATACCACCAATTCAATTCAACTTTTTTAAACCGACATCGTCACCTACTTCTTTCTCTTTTAATTATAATTAATTAATTAATTAAATTTTGTTTAATTAGTTAATTATGATTAATTAATTTTAATTAACTTGATTATTTGATTCAATTAAATAATTTTGATAATTAATCTTAGTTAACTTTAATTAATCATTTTAATCAAGCTTTAATCAATTAATTTTGTTAATTAAAAATTGACCGACTTATTTCATCATCATTTTCCACTATTGTTTCATAATCATTTCCAAAACCATTTCAATTTCATCAATTCCAAACCACTAAAAATCACACAGTTCTTGATTCCAAGTTAAGCCCATTTTCAAACACCTTTGTAAGTCGATCGCTTTTAAAGCATCGCCATCAACCTCACATAGCTTACTCTTGGGCTTTCTTACAATGAGGCCTATTCGGTTATTAAATAATCGATTAGATGATTGATTCACTCAATAAAATACAATTTATTCATAAACACCAATTCAAACCTCGATCCAACATCAAGTATTTTTAAAATTAAATTAAAATGCGTAATCACAATTAAATACCATTTGGAAATGAAAAGGGGGATGGCTTTGAGTTTTCAACTCCTCTCCTCGATTATTTGAATACGAGTTCTCTTACTCGGTTAGTCAAATAGTCGTCACTTCTATCCACCTAAGCACAAACAAATCAAATCATTTTATGATAAGAAACCAGAAAAGGGAGATGACTTTGAGTTTTCAATTTTTCTCCTCAATTATTTGAATACAAGTTCTCTTACGTGGTTAGTCAAATAATTGTCGTTTCTCTACAAACTTCCAAATCCGATTAAATCAAAATATTCTCATAATAATGAAATGAAAAAGGAGATGACTTTGAGTCTTCAACTTCTCTCCTCAATTATTTGAATACGAGTTCTCTTACTTGGTCAGTCGAACAATTGTCATTTTTCCATCAACTTATACCATAAGTCAAATTATTCTCAAATCAAAACTATACAAAAAGGGAGATGGTCTTGAGTTTTCAATTTCTCTTCTCAAATGCTTGGATATGAGTTGTTTTACTCAGTCATTCAAGTATTTGTCGTTCTTTCAAAAATACGTCAACCATATACCACATTATTTTCATAAATACTCAGATGAAACAGAGAGTGGTTTAGAGTCTTCTATTCCTCTTCCCGACTATTAGGATACGAGTTGTCTTACTCGACCATCCGAGTAATCGTCATCCGTTCAAAACACCTTAATTATTATCCAATCCTTTTCATAATTACTCAGATGAAACAGAAAGCGGTCTAGAGTCTTCTATTCCCTTTCCCGACTGTTAGGATACGAGTTGTCTTACTCGAATATCCGAGTAATCGTCATCCAAAAAAATGTCTCAACACATCAAATATATATATATCTTCCGCGCCCCCGTGCGATCAAAACATCTTAACCAATCAAAACATCCAACATATTAATCCAGCTTGTCACCCTCGTGTGATCAAAACTCTTTTCAGAAAGAACACTGTTTAATCCTTTCTAATACGCACAACAAACTAGTGCTTAAGCCTCCGCCGAGAGTAGACAAGCCAGCGTTTAGCCTTTAGAACATGATCTAAACATTTGTTCGGTAAAAAACACCAACCAATCGTAGTCCCCGAACTACGAATGCTCTGATTTCCTTATTATACCATAAGGATACGTAGGCAGGAGATTGTTGTATCTTCGCGAGCACACTAATAAAAAACCTCCCCTTACTCCTTTCTGAGGCTCTCACCCATTTCTATTTTTTTCAATATTTTATAACCCAAAGATAACAAACAAACATAAATTAACACTCAAAACACACATTAGAACTAAAAGGTTCCCGTTGAGTACAACGGACGTAAGGGGTGCTAATACCTTCCCCTTACGTAATCCACTCCTGAACCCGAATATGGTTGCGACGACCATTATTCCATTTCCTAAGGGTTTTATCGATATTTTCCTATCCCTTCATTGGGATAAATAAAGTTTGGTGGCGACTCTGTTCGAACACTAAATTTTTTCCGCGACCATCGCGAGGAATTGTATTTTTCGAGATGCGACAGATGGCGACTCTGCTGGGGACTAGCTCCAAGCACAAGAGAGTGAAGCCTAATTTAGTTCAGTTTCTATACTGTGTGTTAATCTTGTTTGTTTGTCTGTTATTTTTCTATTCTGCTATTATTATCCTGTCATAATTATTATATTGTGATTTATTGACTATGTTTTATTTGGGGTTCTCTGGTTGGTGATACTTTGTGAGATAGGCTCTCCACCCGAGTCTGAGAAAAAAACCATAAGATTAAGTTGGTGGTTGTGTAGTGGGCGCCCACAAGGAGTCTTCCTTGTTGGGAAGATACGAGGACCCCGCCTAGAGGAGATTCTCTTGAGATATTATTTCCCGACGAGTTTTCGTCACGACGATAGTATTCTCAAGTTGGATCAATGACTCTAGGGACCTTTTAACCCATTATATCTGGTGGTTGTGTAGTATTTACCTGAAAAGTCCCGGACTTATTAGGTTAATACGAAAGCCCCAATCAGATGAGATCCCTTGGACGTATTACTATCTTACAGTAATATTTCCAACCTCGATCTATGACTCTGAGAACCTTGTTAGAACCCTGGACGCGAGAGTCGTGTAGTAGAATCCTCATGGAGTTTTCCTTGTTGGGATAATACAAAGACCTCACCTAGACGAGATCTTCTTAAGGATACTATTGTCCGACGAGTCTTCGTCACGGCAGTGACGTCCTCAAGAAATATCCATGACTCTGGGAACCTACCAACTGTAGAGCCTACCCATGGGGTTCCATTAATCAGAGATACCTGTCATTTACCCGTTATTCTGATCCATCTGAAAACACTTTGAACCTGTGATCCTGAACATGTCACTACAACTCATACACATATCATTGCATCTGCAATCGGCATGCATTGCATATCGCCTTTCATACAAAATATATACAAAAAAACTCATCCACCCTTCGTCCATAGCCTGCAGTTGATTTCCCGATACTCATATCAGACTTGAAGTAGCTCTTGAAAGATCATGGATCCGTTGGAGCAAAGTCATATTGCATTGGAAGGAGATGTGGACTCAATGAAAAATCAGCTAGACCAACTTGTGGAAGCTATGATAGTTTCATCAAAAAAGGAAGACATCCTCAACACTGGCAATCTTTGGGCTAATTTGTTTCTATTTTTGCATTTGCAGTTTCTTTGTTGTTAAAAGCTGCTTGTGTTTAAACATTGTTGTTTTTAATGGTAATATTGATGAAGTAATGATGCATGTTTTGAATTAATTATCTCGCATTCGCTCATTTTTCTTCTCTTATATCAAAAACAAAAATACATCAGTGTTTCTCCCATTCACTTTTCTTTATCATAACCTTTGTTTTAGCAAAGATTTGAGGGAGGATGACGAAAACAAGTTACCCATAATTGTTGACTATATGCTTTCGGATAAAATCCTGCTGATGATGTACATGCATTGTTTCAAATTCCCAAACACTGGAGAGATAAGGAGTTAATCCCTAGTCAACCACTTCGAGCCTGAAGTAGGAGTTTCTTTCGGATCTAAAAAAAACCTTACATTAAACCTGGGGCAGGGTAGTGTTCAGTTAATCTGACTATGCATTTAAATCACAAGATGAAATATCCAGTATGTGGATCAACTACATGACATTCTTCGCACATATCCTGAAGTGTAGAAGGAACCATGCAAAATCCAAAAGTTATGGCGTTTGTTCTTCAATGACCATTGACTTGGCAGTCACAATTCTAAAAATAAAATAAAAAATCCCGCTAAGTCGATACCCTAAAAGGAGACTTAGGCAAAAACCGGGGCAATCCTGATGGACTAAAGCTTCAAAAAGCGATCCATGCAAAAGTTAGGGATCAAAACAAAAATCAAAGGAGGTCACGAAAAACCCTCAACAAAACAAAATGAGATTCAGTGACCACCATATCCAAATCAAAAGGTCACCAACATCCATAAAGAGCGAAGTAAGTGACTGTCACTTCAAAAAGATCTTACACTGCTAAAATCTCGTAAGAGTAAGTGTGTGTCGAATTCATTGAACGTAGGATTGGAGATCATCATGAAGAAGGGGTGGGTTAAAATAAACTTCGAGCCTTATATCCTTTTGTTTCAATAAACATGAACCAAGCCACGTTATAACCCTCAAAAGACCTAATTGAGGTAGGGTTATTCCCGAAAGCATATTACAGCAAACTTGCGTAAACTGACTCCTAAAGATTTGCTAATATTTAACATCAATGTCATTATTCCCCATGTCTTTCACACTTTAAATTGTTAAATCAACATTACATTTGGACTCATGGTCCACTCGTCACACATTATCACATCATTCCAATAAATGATTCTTTTTCAAAACTTGCATGAGTATCGCATTAAAATTACCATTCCTGAATAAAAAATTTTAGCTGCAAGTCAGTACTTGACGTCAGGGAAATTTCAACAAAGAGCAATCAGAGAAGCTTGACCATTTATCAGAATCAAGACTACCTCTGAACCTATGAATATGGGGCATGCCACCAAAACATCAAGTTGATCATAGGAAAATTACTCCAAGAATTGGCCAGTCTTAAACAATCTCCAAACATTTGTTAATCAGGGGCAACTCATTTCAAGAATCATTTGATCTAGAGTAAATCATCTCAAAATTCTATTAACTGGGGAAGATCACCTAAAGGTTAGGTTGGCTAGGGGCAAACCCCTTCAATGTTCAGTCAGGGTGAGTTAAGTCGCTTTAACGCTCATACTGGGGCAAGCTACCTCAAAGGTATAGAATAGTAAACCACTCCGAGAGTCGGTTAACCAAGGATAAATCCTTTCATGGATCAAAATTCCGGGGCAATCCATCTCCAAATTATGGTACAATTTCTTTCCAAATCCTTTCGAGGTAAACATTTTGCATAGACCCATCATATTAGGGAAACATGAGGCATACAGGAGCGAGTCCTCTCCATGTTTTCAAGCAGTTTAAGCAAAAGCTTTTTCACACGTCATCAACTGCAGAGTTCAATATGAGTTTCGGGGAATCATGTTATCACCCCATAAAATAACCTTTAGAGAGACAAAAGCCTTTCTGCAAAAAAACCTTCTCTTTCAATACTCGCGCAGGGGCATTTTGGAAACCTTCCAATCATTACATAAATCATCATCATGCATTAGTCATGTCACTTGGTCTAAAATAAAACCATGCATAAAATTCATCGGGTCTAACCCCATAACATGAACCTAGCATCAAAAAGCCTTGAAACACAAAATCTGACACCAAAGCCCAACATCGCTTGGCCATTTCAAAGTCCAGTTCTCGTCTGGCAATTTATTTCAAAGTCCAGTACTCGCCTGGAAATTTATTTCAAAGCCCAGTTCCCGTCTGGAAATTTATTTCCAAAGTCCAGTTCTCGTCTGGCGATTTATCTCCAAAGTCCAGTTCTCGTTTGGCGAACTATATCAAAAATCAGTTCTTGCATGACAAATCATTTGCCAAATACCAATTCTCGTCTGGTAAATTATCTCTTAATACCAGTTCTCGTCTGGTAGGTCATCTATTTCAATACCAAATCTCGTCTGGTAGTCAATTATTTTAACCAGTTCTCGTCTGGTAGCCTATTTTAAAAGTCAGTTCCCGTCTGACAAACAAAAACAAAGTCAGTCTCGTTTGACATTTCATCTATTTTCACCAGTTCTCGTCTGGTGACATATCCTTCAAGTTCTGTTCTCATTTGACAGTTCAATATTGTTCACTAATTCTCACCTGGCAGTTCCCATTTAAAGTCCAACCTCATTGGCAATCAAGAATTAAACCTTACAAAAGCATCTAATTACCCAGTTGCATTCCTACATGCATCACACGAATCATCCATACATGGTTTTCCTACCAAACAGAAAATAAAAAAAAAACACAGTCATATCAATCATCAGCATACTTATGCATAACCTTTTACCAAAACAAAAATCATTCGCATTCATACATGCACAACCAAATATCCCCAGCAATTGCATATTTACATGCATCTCATGCATCATCCCATGCATGGTATTCCCACCCAAAGTGGAACATCATACAAAAATCAAATATAAAATATCAGGATCCAAGGTCATTCATGAATATCTTAGACATTCCTCATTTCCAAATAAAGTTATTACCCTGCATGTGCTCGTGGAATCATTTTCCAGTAAGCCATTTTCTTTCAACTTTATGATTAATAATGACAGTCCCAACGTTTTCTTTGCTATCATTGCTCCCCAAGCAGAGGTTACCCAAAAAAGTCTCTTAGGAGCTTTTTCCCCTGCAGAGCATTTCCAGTATGTCTCCCTCAAAAGGAGTCTTTTCAAAAAAAAATCCCCCAACAGACGAATATTCGAGATACTGCTTCATTTATCTGAAGAATCTCATTTCTCTGTTTGAGATACTGCTCTAATATCCTCGAAGAGTCTTAAATTCAATTAAGGTATCTTTCCCTTGTTGGAATATCTTAATTCTATCATATAAGATGTTGTTTCGACTCGATACAGAGAATCTCACTTTTTACTGTTTGAGATACTGCTTCATCAATATGAAGAGTCTCATTTCAGATTATTTTTAGAGATACTGCTCTAATATCCTCGGAGAGTCTTAGATTCAATTAAGGTATCTTTCCCATGCTGGAATATCTTAATTCTATCATATAAGATGCTGTTTCGACTCGATACAGAGAATCTCATTTTTACTGTTTGAGATACTGCTTCATCAATATGAAGAGTCTCATTTCAGATTTTTTAGAGGTACTGCTCTAAGTATCCTCGGAGAGTCTTAGATTCAATTAAGGTATCATTCCCTTGTTTGGAATAACTTAATTCTGTCATATAAGATGCTGCTTCGACTCGATACAGAGAATCTCATTTTTACTGTTTGAGATGCTGCTTCATCAATATGAAGAGTCTCATTTCAGGTTTTTTTAGAGATACTGCTCTAATATCCTCGGAGAGTCTTAGATTCAATCAAGATATTTTTCCCTTGCTGGAACATCTTAATTCTATCATATAAGATTTTGCTTCGACCCGATATAGAGAATCTCATTCTTACTGTTTGAGACGCTGCTTCATCAATATGAAAAGTCTCATTTCAGTTTTTTTTAGAGATACTGCTCTAATATCCTCGGAGAGTCTTAGATTCAATCAAGATATTTTTCCCTTGCTGGAACATCTTAATTCTATCATATAAGATGCTGCTTCGACCCGATACAGAGAATCTCATTCTTACTGTTTAAGATACTACTTCATCAATATGAAGAGTCTCATTTCAGATTTTTTAGAGGTACTGCTCTAAGTATCCTCGGAGAGTCTTAGATTCAATTAAGGTATTTTTCCCTTACTGGAACATCTTAATTCTATCATATAAGATGCTGCTTCGACCCGATACAGAGAATCTCACTTTTACTGTTTGAGATGCTGCTTCATCAATATGAAGAGTCTCATTTCAGTTTTTTTTAGAGATATTGCTCTAATATCCTCGGAGAGTCTTAGATTCAATTAAGGTATCATTTCCTTGCTAGGAATATCTTAATTCTATCATATAAGATACTGCTTCGATTTGATACAGAGAATCTCATTTTGCTGTTTGAGATACTACTTCATTTATCTGAAGAATCTCATTTATCTGTTTGAGATACTGCTTCATTTATCTGAAGAATCTCATTTTATCTGTTTGAGATACTGCTTCATTTACCTGAAGAATCTAATTTTATCTGTTTGAGGTACTGCTTCATTTATCTGAAGAATCTCATTTATCTATTTGAGATACTGTTTCATTAATTTGAAGAATCTCATTTGTTTTCAAGATACTACTCTAGTATCCTCGGAGAATCTTAGATACGACTGAGGTATCATTCCCTTGTTGGAATATCTCGATTATATCATGTAAGAAACTGCTCCGTTGATCCCCAGAGAATATTGTGTTTTCAGCTCAAGACATTGTTCTGCTGATTTTCCAGAAAGTCTTAGATGCAGTTGAGGTATCATCCTATTACCGGAATATCTCGATTATGACGTCCAGGATACTGTTCTGACAATTCCCAGAGAGTTTCGACTGTTTCATTTTACCTTTTTGATAATTTTTCTTACTGTATTTCTCACTGCATTTTCTTTTTTGCATTTCTTCCTTGAATTTCAAAGGATAAAATTTGGGTCTTTTCGTATTTAATTACCTTCCACTACGAATGTATGAAGACTGCTGTCATTCTTACCTTCTGGTTCAAGTTAATTAAATAGGGGCAGCTGTCAAACCCCAATTTTGTCCGGCCATATTTAAATTTTCGTAAATCTGATTTCATTTTTTATTTGCATCATACGCACATCATGACATGCATTTCATCATGAATAAAACCTAATATATCATTCAGAATAAATTTATTGAAATACAGACAAATTGGTTAAATCATTTCTCAAGAACATGTAAAATCAGCGGGTAAAAAGTTTCAGAATTAAAATTACAGACGCCAGTATTATTAATCTACGGTTCATGTAGTTTAACCTGGTGTGCTCGTTGTATTTTTCAGCGGCTGTTTCAGTTGCGTTTTGACCCGCCTGAGCCTTTTAACCGGTGCAAACTTATTTCAGAATTTGAAGAAACGCTGTATTTTTTCAATAAGTATATTTTGTGCTGATTATTTTAGTGTGTTCGATCTATTTTTTTTTAGTCAATTTTTATTCGATTTCTATTTTTAATCAGATCATTTTATTTCTTTATTCAAAATATCACATTAAACAATTAGAGTTTTCATTATTATTATTATTACTATTATCTAACTTAAATTACTCTTTAAGATTTTTTTTTAATAACTAATTTTTAATAATAAATAATAAAAATGCTTGCAAATAAAGATATTTTATCAGCATTGGATTCTTTCTGTTTTCCTGGCAATTGGACAACTCAGTCATAAATACACTCACATGTTACCTCTCCACACACTCCAACGGTAACAAAGAAGAGAGAGAAATAAAAGCACACGTGATCTCTCTCTTTTTTCTAACACACCACTCAGTCACTGTCAAAAGAAAAACAAGAAAAGAAAAGAGAGGATTACTGTTCCTCTTCTCCATTCACCATCAACAACCAACGTCTCTCTCCTTCAAACCCCACCGTAGACCACCTTTAATCAAAACCCCTTTCTTCAACCTCTTAACTAACTCCGACCACTGTGCGAATCGCCCTCCGGCGAGGTTCTACCGCCGTCACAACACCGCATCCAACCGACAACACTCTTCTCTTTCGCATTTCCGTCCAAATCGCGAAGCCACCACACGAGCCCAACCTCCGATCCACTAACTTTCTCTTCCGGCAACCTTCACCTTTCCGATAAACTTCACCGGCACGACCCACACCAAATCCTCCAACAACCGTCGATACTCCCTCCGATCTAAAATAATCAACTCAACAGCTATCATCTCCATAATAAACTCACTTCATCTATGCACAATCTTTGACAGCCACCATCAAAACGTTCAACTCGTATAACCGTCGCCTCCATAGCAATGCAACGAAGCCTTGATTCTTCCTATTTTTTTTTATATATATATAAGTCAGAAGCAGCTTATTGCATCTGCTTTTGGTTCGATATTATCTTGTAAGTAGGGTTGAAGGAGCACCGTTTGGAGTTCATCCGAACCGTTTGTGAAGCTTCGTGTACAAGGGTAACATGGCTGGTGGGATATGTCGGTTTGGTCAATCGGTTGCTGCTGTGTTTGATTTATGACAGTTACACGAGGTTTCGATAGCATTCCGGATCATGTTTTCTCTCTAAAGTAAGCAATAAATGATGACCATTTGAATTTGATACTGATAATTTTGAGATTACTTCTTTTAATTTTGTTGATCTGTAAAAACTATATCATGCTAAAAATCATTTTGAATATGCTAGGTGTCTTGTTAAAACTAATGTTAATATCTCATTATTTTTGGTTTAAAGAAGGTGTGCTACTTTGAGGGAGTCTTGGCTTTTGTTATGTCTAAAGTATTAATTGGATTTATTTTTATGTTGTCTGAACATTAAGCTTGTTAGCACCTGGGAATTGTAGAAACATAAATATTTTAGACTTTTTGCTTGGATGCATATTTCTCACACTGAACCGAAATCACCGAAAATGAAATAGGTGCATTGCATTTTCTTTTTCCTGGTTGTTTAGTTACGTGAAACATGTGTTTACAACATAAGGCATTGGAATGAATTATATAATATGTCATTTCTAAATGATTATTACTATCCATGAGTTTCAATTATGATTGGATTTTGTTGATTAAGATTATTGTAGATTAAATGGTATAAGCATATCATTAATTTTGATTATTGTAGATTATAAATGATATAAACATTGTATTGTAAATATAAGCTTGTTGTTTGTTTCTACTTCATTCAATTTTAATCGGATTAAATTTGTGGATTCGACAAGCTCATGTCGCTATGCCACCAACATTTCAATAAATTAAGGGAACATTTCGCCGCGTTTGGATTTTCGCGAATAACATTAAACGTTGTTATCTCGCATAAACCTGTTTGAGCACATACCACCAATTCAATTCAACTTTTTTAAACCGACATCGTCACCTACTTCTTTTTCTTTTAATTATAATTAATTAATTAATTAAATTTTGTTTAATTAGTTAATTATGATTAATTAATTTTAATTAACTTGATTATTTGATTCAATTAAATAATTTTGATAATTAATCTTAGTTAACTTTAATTAATCATTTTAATCAAGCTTTAATTAAAAATTGACCGACTTATTTCATCATCATTTTCCACTATTGTTTCATAATCATTTCCAAAACCATTTCAATTTCATCAATTCCAAACCACTAAAAATCACACAGTTCTTGATTCCAAGTTAAGCCCATTTTCAAACACCTTTGTAAGTCGATCGCTTTTAAAGCATCGCCATCAACCTCACATAGCTTACTCTTGGGCTTTCTTACAATGAGACCTATTCGGTTATTAAATAATCGATTAGATGATTGATTCACTAAATAAAATACAATTTATTCACAAACACCAATTCAAACCTCGATCCAACATCGAGTATTTTTAAAATTAAATTAAAATGCCTAATCACAATTAAATACCATTTGGAAATGAAAAGGGGGATGGCTTTGAGTTTTCAACTCCTCTCCTCGATTATTTGAATACGAGTTCTCTTACTCGGTTAGTCAAATAGTCGTCACTTCTATCCACCTAAGCACAAACAAATCAAATCATTTTATGATAAGAAACCAGAAAAGGGAGATGACTTTGAGTTTTCAATTTTTCTCCTCAATTATTTGAATACAAGTTCTCTTACGTGGTTAGTCAAATAATTGTCGTTTCTCTACAAACTTCCAAATCCGATTAAATCAAAATATTCTCATAATAATGAAATGAAAAAGGAGATGACTTTGAGTCTTCAACTTCTCTCCTCAATTATTTGAATACGAGTTCTCTTACTCGGTCAGTCGAACAATTGTCATTTTTCCATCAACTTATACCATAAGTCAAATTATTCTCAAATCAAAACTATACAAAAAGGGAGATGGTCTTGAGTTTTCAATTTCTCTTCTCAAATGCTTGGATATGAGTTGTTTTACTCAGTCATTCAAGTATTTGTCGTTCTTTCTAAAATACGTCAACCATATACCACATTATTTTCATAAATACTCAGATGAAACAGAGAGTGGTTTAGAGTCTTCTATTCCTCTTCCCGACTATTAGGATACGAGTTGTCTTACTCGACCATCCGAGTAATCGTCATCCGTTCAAAACACCTTAATTATTATCCAATCCTTTTCATAATTACTCAGATGAAACAGAAAGCGGTCTAGAGTCTTCTATTCCCTTTCCCGACTGTTAGGATACGAGTTGTCTTACTCGAAAATCCGAGTAATCGTCATCCAACAAAATGTCTCAACACATCAAATATATATATATCTTCCGCGCCCCCGTGCGATCAAAACATCTTAACCAATCAAAACATCCAACATATTAATCCAGCTTGTCACCCTCGTGTGATCAAAACTCTTTTCAGAAAGAACACTGTTTAATCCTTTCTAATACGCAAAACAAACTAGTGCTTAAGCCTCCGCCGAGAGTAGACAAGCCAGCGTTTAGCCTTTAGAACATGATCTAAACAGTTGTTCGGTAAAAAACACCAACCAATCGTAGTCCCCGAACTACGAATGCTCTGATTTCCTTATTATACCATAAGGATACGTAGGCAGGAGATTGTTGTATCTTCGCGAGCACACTAATAAAAAACCTCCCCTTTCTCCTTTCTGAGGCTCTCACCCATTTCTATTTTTCAATATTTTATAACCCAAAGATAACAAACAAACATAAATTAACACTCAAAACACACATTAGAACTAAAAGGTTCCCGTTGAGTACAACGGACGTAAGGGGTGCTAATACCTTCCCCTTACGTAATCCACTCCCGAACCCGAATATGGTTGCGACGACCATTATTCCATTTCCTAAGGGTTTTATCGATATTCTCCTATCCCTTCATTGGGATAAATAAAGTTCGGTGGCGACTCTGTTCGAACACTAAATTTTTTCCGCGACCATCACGAGGAATTGTATTTTTTGAGATGCGACAGTAACCAAGCAAGTCATTTTAAGGTTTATCAAGAATCAAATCATATGCCGATATGGAGTGTCAAGTAAGATCATTACTGATAATGGATCGAACTTGAACAATAATATGGTTGAAACTCTTTGCAAAGACTTCATGATTGCATATCATAATTCTTCTACCTACAGACCGAAGATGAATGGGGTTGTTGAAGCTGCAAATAAGAACATCAAGAAAATCATTTAGAAGATGGTTGTGACGTATAAAGATTGGCATGAGATGCTCCCATTTGCTTTGCATAGATATCATACATCCATCCGCACTTCAACAGGGGCAACCCCTTTCTCACTTGTCTATGGTATGGAAGTTGTGCTCCCGGTGGAGGTTGAGATCCCATCATTGCGTGTCTTGATGGAAGCCAAGTTGACAAAAGTTGAATGGTGTCATACCAGGTATGACCAACTGAATTTAATTGAAGAGAAGAGGTTGACTACCATGTGCCATGGTCATTCAATCAGCAAAGAATGAAGAAGGCATTTGATAAGAAGGTCAGACCTCGTGTGTTCAGAGAAGGTGACCTTGTGCTCAAGAAAATCTTATCTTTCAAACCAGATTCTAGGAGAAATGGACTCCTAATTATGAAGGCACGTATGTTGTTAAGAGAGCCTTTTCAAGCGGTGCTTTGATTCTTACAACTATGGGTGGTGAAGAGTTCATGCATCCTGTGAATGCCGATGCAGTCAAGAAATACTTCGCCTAAAAAGAAAAGAACAACCCGCTAAGTTGAAAACCCAAAAGGGAGGCTTAGGCAAAAATGAACGTCTCGGTGGATTGAAAACCTAAAAGGGAGATCCAAGCAAAAGTTAGAGACATAAAACAGAAAAATATATCCCGATAAATTGAGTACCCTACCTTGGGGTAATTTATGAAAAATTATGGATTATGGCAAGTAACTGCATCCTGTTGATCTTTAGTCTTGAAGGCATTCTTGAACATGACGTTTGGTTATGAGCCAAGAGCATAGTGGATATTGAAGCTAGTAGAAGGATTGGTGATCATTGTATTCAATGTAGCCATTTTCCATGTAAATTACCATTTTTCAACTTTTGTAAAGATCTATGGAGTCTTGTCATTTACAGATGTCATTCTATTAAATAAAGTTAAGCTTTTTATCCAATTGTTTCTATTCTTGTTTATTTCAGCTAAATAGAATTAAATTTTGATGATGATCATTTTTTAAATTGAATTTTAAAAATCAAAATCATGTTTTCTTAAAATATAAAAGCAGTTATTTTTTAAAAGCAATCGATTTCATTTAAGGGATTTCAACAGCGGTCTGAAAACAGGTGAGCCCTAAAATGCGAAGCATTGTTGGTTCTCCCCAAGAAGTTGATGTGATATCTGTTTCATCCTCAGCAGCATTTCAGCGTCTCCAGCCGAGTTTTGTTGGTTTCCCCAGTTGAGTTTCTAATTACCTCCTTTGATTTGTAGGTGCACTTTCTCAGCGGTCTGCATAGATTCAGCACATATTTTGTTTCCCCTGAAGCTGCCAGCAGATTTCACTCAGCACTAATTCTAGAGCAGTATGTCAGATCCTCTACAAGGTGGTCTCCCATTTGCTATGGCGTTGACCTAAAGTTCCCCGCAGAGTTGATGGGGCAGATCATCGGTAGATCTTTTCCTTTTCCCCAGCCAGGGTTGAGCCTCTTAGATGGATAATTCGCATTCGTCCTTTACCTCTCATTCTCCAGTTGATTCCCTCCTGTTGAGATTGGTTGAGTGTTGTATTGATGATTCAGGTCGACGACATTTGTATCCTTTGTGATCGCTTTGTCAGCAAATCATCATATACATATATACATATACATATACATACATAGATTTCATTATTGCATTATTAAATTTTGTGATTCATTACTTTTCTGATCCTCTGCTATGGTGGTATCCTTTTCTCCCGCGCAGATTCAGTGTGTATGTCCTCTTTCAAATTGTAGAGTGTCAGCCCCCCTTAAGCAGAAAGAATTTAACCTTTCTCATTCCCCACTGAGTTACTCCCTCGTGGATGATTATTATTTTAGCTTCCGCCCTAGTTGATTATCTAGATGGAATCACTCCCCCTAAGTTATGTCCTCATTGGGTTGAGTCATTGATCAACCGTTTCTTTTTAGATCTTTCCTAGATAGACGTTTTTGGTCCCTTGAGAGTCTATTGCCCAGTAATTGGTAATCTTCTCCTCGATTTATGAATATTTTACTTTTGCCCAATACCCGGTAAAAGTAATCTATTTCCTTTTTTCTCCCCAGCGGATCTGTTTTTACGTTTCCCCAGGAAGTCTATCCTTGATATGTTCATCCTAACCGATGACGGATATTTTCTTCCCCTGCCCTGAGTCTATCCTTGATATGTTCATCTTAATCGGTGACAGATATTCTCTTTTTGGTAGTATACCCAGTAAGAAATTAGTTGTAATCCCTATTTCTTTCCCCAGAGGGTTAATCCTTGATATGTTCATCCTAGTCGATGATAGGTTTCCTCCTCTTTGCGGTCTTCTGCCCAGTAACCGGTAGTTGTAAATCCTGCTTCCCCTTTTGCGGAGTCTATCCTTGATATGTTCATCTTAACCGGTGACAGATATTCTCTCTTTTCGGTTTTCTATCCAGTAACTGATAGATATAATTCCTATTTTTCTCCCCTCAGAGTCTATCCTTGATATGTTCATCTTAACCGATGACGAATATTCTTCCCTTTGATTTTATCCTTGATATGTTCACTTTAATTAGTGATGGATATTATCGCTTTTCAATCTTCTGCCTAGTAACCGGTAGTTGCAAACCCTATTAGGCTTTTCCACAGCAGGTTATTCTTACCCAATAACTTGTAACGAATACACCTCCTGGTTGCCCTCAGAAGGTCATCCTTGATATGTTTACCCTAACTGGTATAGGATGTCCTCTCTTACAGAATTTTGTTATCTCCTTACCCAGTAACCGGTAATAGATAATATACTTCTGTTACTCCTGAGTTGAAGATCATTTCTTCCCCAGTTGAGTTTGAGTGCTTATTTCCCCGGTGAAATCGTCGTTTCCTGTTTGGTTCATGCATTTCAGTTTTGTTCTGATTTACCAGTTTCCCCTATGGATTTTTCCTTTTATCCCTGGTTGAGTCTTTCCATTGATTTATTTTCATGGAATCCCTCGTGTCCCCCAGCAGTTTTAAGTCGTAGTCTGGCCTACGCACAACCTTTTTATCCCCTAGAGTCTATGTCTTCCTAGTGAGTGTTCCTTATGGAATGCATTATGCTCCTGCAGACTTTCAGTCTCTCTGGATTCTTTTCCTTTGTGATAACATTTTCCCCACAGAGATTATTTTTATTTCATATCATATACATCATGAGGTCTCTCAGGGACCAAAATTTGTTTCTATGTTGTTATTTAAGTCCATTCTACTGAGTCGATACAATAATTTTAACCTTCGTCTCCTCAACTAGAACGTCCTTAAATAGGGGCATCTGTAAGACCCCAATTTCGACCCTAAGATCCCTCATGCTATCTCATCATATGCATTAGCATCAGAATCACAACTTGGCATCCTCCTTACCCCTCATTCATTGGGTTTGCATTGGGAGAGGTCACCAAGCATATATGGTTGTATCATACTTCATTTTTCTTTGTTTACTGACCAAAATACCAAAAATATGTCAATGTATAGTTTGTTGCTTTTGTAGGTAGTGTACATGCTCACCTATGCTCTATCAAGTTCATATCTAGGGTTTGAGACCCTCAATGCAAGGAACTCAATCAAGAATTGGTTTAAATTGTCTCTAGACATCATATATGGGTCCCATTATCTTCACATGTCATTTTGGTCAAGAAATCATCAAGAGTTTGGAGTTGGTTTTCCTGGGAAACCCTAATTCATCTAGGTATCTTGTGTAACTTCTTCAACAAGTTTCTTCAACAATTGATCAAATATTTTAAGGGATACTTCACATTACATCCTCTTATGCATATATTATCCTCCATGAGTCCCAAAAGTCAAGATAATGTCAAGCTAGCAAGACGGTTCATGGTGGTTAACTAGAGGAAGTCAACCGGTCAAAACTGGGGTTCCCTAGACCCTATCTCCTACAATGTTTGTCATATGAAAATTATTCCAAGAGAAAAGTTACTCAAAATGACGATCCAAACAACTTTTATGTTGAAGTCAAGACCCAGTTTTGCTTGTAAAGTTATTTTGTATGGTGAAAGATTATAGGTCATTTTGTCTAAACCCTAGGTTGGAGGTCAACTTCCCAAGACCATAACTTGCTCAATTTTTATGCGATGAAATCCATTCAAATTGTATGGTCAAATTCAATATGTATAATTCAACTTTTACATTTGGAGGAAGTGCAAATTCAACTTGCAAATGCATGTGCCAAGAGGAAACATTATAGGTCATTTTGGGCCAATACCATTGAACATGTGATTTTCCTCAACTTCTAAAATGCATAACTCCATCATGCCAAATCCATATGAGGTAAAATTTGTAACCAAATTGAAGAGGTTTTAAATATCTACAACATTTATGAAGGAACAGTTCTCATTTGAAGTCCCTATAAAAAGTTATTTAAGGTGGAAGAAGTGAACATTTGACTTGGGACTTAGAAAATTTACAAATATGTGTGATTTCCCAAACTTCCACCTCAAAGTTCATCATGATCCAAGCTTCAAATGAAAATGTGTTCAACATGAAAGTTGTTCCCCTTAATCTCACCTTTATAAAAACATCCAAGATCATATCATTTGGATCAAAATTGAGGGACTTGCGTATGGCTTCATTATGGGAAGTGTTTTGGCAAGATTGGATTTCAAGTGATCAAATTCTTTTGCATGCTTACACATGATGCATTCAGCACACTTTGTACATGAATTGAGAGTGGATTTTATCATCCCTAAGGACCAAATGATTGCCCATGCATCCATGTAAAGGAGTTTCCAAATTTATCAAAAATTCAAGTGGTGCAAATATCAAGTGCATTGCCTATTTAAACAAGCTTAAGGCTCCAGATTCATAATCAACACCTTGCCCAAGCTTTGCTAGACCAATTCAAACCCTCACTTCCATAGAATTTCTAAAGGTTTCTCTTGAAATCGAGCTTGAACTTCATCTTCTCTTTGGAAGTTCAAACTCCAAAAATTTACTTCTCTTTTCATCTCATTTGGTTTCTGCAAGCAAGAGAAGGAGAAAGAAATCAAATCCAGATCAAGATCAAGTGGAATTAGATCAACTCGAAGGTGATTTTTCAGAAACTTCTTCTCTTCGATTTTCTTTTAATTCTTCACCATTCTTGTTGATTTTTGATTGTCTGAAGTCATATCAGTGAAGGCAAGAAGATTAAGTTGCTTTGAGGTCAAATCGAAGCAACTCAGTTCATGCTCCTCAATATTCAAATCCCTGTATCTTCTCATATACTTGGAATTGGACAAAATTGAGGCCATATTCGAGCTCTTAAGCATTTTTTCTTTAAATGCATGTCTTGCTTTTTCATTTTGGTGATGGTTGATGGTGGACCAGTCCGGTGAGGTCCACCAGAGAAGGAGACCAGAGCTCTGGCTCCGGTGTTGAGGTGTCTTGCTTCCCAGCCACATGATCCATTTAAAATGTTTTAATCTCAACCTTTGGTTCTGATTACAATTGTTGCAGCGCGCTTGACTTGGTGTATGGTGGAACGTGCGTTTTCATCCATCTGATATGCCACCTCAATTAATGAGGGAGATCAGATTGCTCTCCTTTTTTGAATTTCTGAATTTTCCATTGAATTTCTTATTTTTCATTAATTCATATTAATTTCATTATTGATCCAAAAAATATGAGACCTTCACCAAAAAAAATCAAATATTTTTCTCTTTCATTTTCTAAATTAAAAATTTTTTTTGGATCAATATTGATATTTTTCATGATTTAATTGTTTTTGTGCATATTTTTAATTCTTTAAAAATACTTTTGACTCTGAATTTTTTATTTATTTTTGTGCATATTGATATTTTTCATGATTTAATTGTTTTTGTACATATTTTTAATTGTTTTCTAACCTATGATAAATCTCTTGGCCATTTATTTGTTGTTTTGAAGAGGTTTTAGGTTTTTGATAAAACATAATTTAATTTAAATGCATTTTAATTTGATTTTTAATTGATTAAATGTGTATAAATTATGTTGAGCCATTTTTATTGACTTGTGAAGTTTGAGCCTTGGTCAAGGTTGGTTTGACTTTTGTTGGATTCAAATCATTGGATTTAGGGGATTAATGAAATTTACATTTGATCTCCCAAAATGAATGAATAATTTTAATTTGATAAAGTTCCTCCCATGACCAATTTGTGTTTCTCTCATTTCCCCTCCCTCTTCATCTTCAATCCCTTTCTATCCTATCCCTTCCATTGACCAATGAAGTCACAATATCCTAAGGCTAATTGGTTCTTCAATAACTTTGTGTTAGATGAACCAATACATGTATGGATGAGATTAGGTCCATACATTGATCATTTTCTTTTTGTGTGTGGTATGTTTTAGGAGTATGGTTCATTATATCATATCTTTAACATGCATTAACACTAATATTCCTATTGCCCAGCCTTAGATAGTTGTGACTTCTACATAAGTCCAATTACGATTGCTTAACATAACGCTAAATTTTGACACAAAAGAATAGCATTCTAGTAAGTGAGATTGTAAGTCTCCCCCCTTTCATGGTATTGTGTAGAAACTTGGCCTTTTTTCCTTACTTTGGAAGATGTCTTGGTTCAAGGATTCGTGCTTGTGAATAGAGGGTTGAGTGTTCTTCAAAGAATGACTTAAATAATTGAAAAGCAAAACCCCACTAACATCTAATCAACTAACATTTGAGTAACTCTTATTATTAATTGCTTTTAATTTCAAGTCATTTACTTTATGTCATTTAAATTTAAGTAATTTATCATTTGCCATTATACATATCGTTTAACTTGTTTATTTTAATTTCATTTTCCCTTTGCTCACTTGAGCCATGTCTTGTGATTGTATATATTTGTTTGTATTATTTTGTTTGTGCTTGTAGTCTTAGGACTCTAAAATACTTAATAAACAACAAAAACCCCTAAAAAATGTTTGTGTGGACAGTTGGATTTGATCTGAGCTTTGGACTTAGATTTAGGCAACATTCTCTATGAAAAAGGACTTGGCCAATGCCAATATTTCGGAAATCAAGTTCTTGTGATTTGAATTTTTCATCTAATGCAAGTATTGAGATCCACTTGAGTTCATCTGCTACATGGTCTTGATGAAAATGTTACTTTGAACCTGTGTCTAATGCCTTATTCTGAGACATTCAAGGAGTATGTCGTCTGATACATGGGGAAGATTATGTAGAAGACTATGAAGTTGTTAGCTTGGATATGAATATCTTTATTTGATGCCTTGCTCTTCATTGTGTTGCTTGCTTATTGATATTGCTTGATTTAAAGTCCAAAGGAAAAATGGGTTTCTATATGACATTCTTGTCTATTGGATTGCATCCCATTGGTCAGATCTTTTCAATTCTTAACTTTTAATTTTTTTCATAGGATTAGTCTCTGCATCTCCTCCCACTTCTTAAATTTCAAATCTCTTCCCCTTTTCAAAACCTTCTTTTCTTGCGATTTCTAAACTTAGACTTTATTGCAAACTAGAAACTTTGACCTTATGCCATTGCATCTTTTGAACTCTTTTCTTAATCAAACTTGTAAATGAACTTAACCATGTTGACTTAAAATTTCAAAAGATAAAAAGAACTAACACTCATTCAAACTCTTTTAGGCCTTTTAGGCGTCTTTTAAACTTAACTTTTTGTTAAAAGCAATTCACTCACTTTGAAATTGATACCACGAACTACGAGGTTTTGATCCCTCATTTTTATGTTTGTACCTAGGCGCAAGTCCGAAGGTCTTGTACAAACACAAAAATGTAATTAATGAATTCTTTTCTCATCCCCACACTGTATTTATTGCAAACATCATTTTATACCCAAAAAAAATACACACATAAAAAAAGGCCTCCCTAGGACACTTTGGGTGCTAACACCTTTCCTCTATGTAACCAACCCCCTTACCTGTAATCTATGGCATTTTATTTGTTTTGATTTGAAAACTTATTATCTTTGGGTTTTGTTCGTACTTTTCCCTTTTCCTTTGGAAACATAAAAGCGTGTAGCTTAATGATCATGAATTTAACGCTATAATATTTTTTTAATTGATTAATTCATTCTTTGGATAACACTCAACAATCCATTCACAAGCATGGATCCTTAAACCAAGACATCTTCCATGAGAAGGGCTCCAACTTGGATAGTTCAACAA
The DNA here is from genome assembly GCF_024323335.1 of Lathyrus oleraceus. NCBI lineage: Eukaryota > Viridiplantae > Streptophyta > Magnoliopsida > Fabales > Fabaceae > Lathyrus > Lathyrus oleraceus. Next base: position 183,912,039 of record NC_066580.1, on the reverse strand, counting down.
GTATGCCACTAGCTCTCATGAAAGGAAAAAAGGTCAAGTTTCCACACAGTACCATTAAGAATGGGAGACTTACAATCTCACTTACTAGAATGTTATGCCTTTAGGGTCAAATTTAGCTCTATGTTCAACAATCATAATTGGACTTGTGTAGAAGTCACAACTATCTGAGGCTGGGCAATAAAAATTTGGGTGTTAATGCATGTTAGATATTTGGTATAATGAACCAAACGCCTAAAACATACCACATACTAAAAGAAAAGATCAAGAGGGATGGACCTATCTCAATCATACTTGTATTGGCTCATCTGACACAAGGTCATTGGTGAACCAATTAACCTTAATGTAGCGGTAAATTCATGATCATCAAGCTATGAATAAGCTAGACATTAAATAACAAGAGTCGTCACTGCGCTTTTATTGTTTCCAAGGGAAAAGGGAAAAAGTACGAACAAAACCCAAAAGTAAGAAGTTTTCAAATCAAAACTAATAAAATGTCAGAGATTACAGGTAAGGGGGTTGGTTACACAAAGGGAAGGTGTTAGCACCCAAAGTGTCCTAGGTACTCCTAGGGAGCCTTTTTTGTGTGCATATGTATTTGGTACAAAATTATGTTTACAAACAAATAGAATGGGGGGATGAGAGAAGAATTCATTAATAATATTTTTGTGTTTGGCAAGACCTACAGTCTTGTGCCTACGTATCAACATAAATATGAGGGATCAAAACCTCGTAGTTCGTGTTACAAATTTAAAAGTGGATGCATTGCTTTTAACAAAATTAAGTTTGAAAGGAACAAAGGCCTAAAAATGGTTTGAATGAGTTAGTTCTTTTTGGATTTTTGAAAGTTTAAGTCAAGTATAGTTAAGTTTATTTACAAGTTTGATTTAAGAAAAGAAGTTTGAAAATGCAATGGCATAAGGCCAAAGTTTCTACCTTTTTTGCAAAGTGGTCAAAGTTTAGAACAAAACAAGTTCAATCAAAGAAGATTTGAAAAAGGGAGGAGAGATTTTTGAAATTAAAGAAATGGGGAGAAGATGAAGAGGCTAATCCTATGCACAAAATTAAAAGTTAAGAGTTGAAAAGATCTGAACAAATGGGTAGCAATCCAATAGACAAGAATGTCAATAGAAACTCAGAATTCTTGTACATTTAGAAACAAGCAACACACAAATGCACAATTATATTATCTTGAAGAGCAAAGGCATCAAATAAAGATAGCCACATCCAAGCTTTAGCCACTCCATGATCTTCTTCAAATTTAGACCATGTAGCAGATGAATTCCACAAGTCACAGGTTCAAAATAACAGCTTTACAATGATCATGTTGCAGATGAACTCAGAGGGATCTTGAATGATGTATCAGATGAAGTTTCAAATTGCAAGCACTTGGTTTCTCAATAAGTTGGCATTTGCCAAGTCCTTTAGCATTGGAATGTTGCCTAAGTTCTAATTCCATTTGTCCAAGATCAAGCCATCAGTCCACACAAAAGTTTTTTTCGGGTTTTTGTTGTTATATGTACATTAATGGTCAAAGACCACACAAACAAGCAAAGTATAGACAAACAATATATATCACACAATATGGTCCAAATGGATAAAGTGAAAATTGCATTAACATAAATAATTAGAATGGTATGAATAATGGAAAATGAATAAGACTAAGATTAAATGACATTAAAGTAAATGGCTTGGAATTAAAAGTTAATTGTTAGTGTATTAGAAGTTAGTATTGTTTTGCTTTTTCTTTTCATTTTTTAGACATTCTTTGGAGAACACTCAACCCACTTATCACAAGCATGGATCCTTGAGCCAAGACATCTTCCAAAGGAAGGAAAAAAGGCCAAGTTTCCACACAATACCATGAAAGAGGGGAGACTTACAATCTCACTAACTAGAATGATATGCCTTTTGTGTCACAAATTTAGTGCTATTTTAAGCAATCGTAATAGGACTTATGTAGAAGTCACAACTATTTGAGGTCGGGCAATAGAATTTTGGTATTAATGCATGTTAGAGACATAGTATATTGGACTATGCTCATGAAACATACCACACACAAAAATGAATATGCAAAAGAGGTGGCCTAATCGCATCCATACTCATGTTAATCTTTGAATCAACTAGCTTTAGGACTTTGAGATATCATAGGCCAAACGAGATGGATGCATAAAAAAGGAGAATGAGATGAAGAGGGAGGGAAATGGATCAAAACTCAAATTGGTCAAAGGAGGACTTTTACCAAATTAATATCATCCATTTATTTTGGGAGATGGAATGTACATTCCATCAATCCTCTAAATCCAATTATATTAACTTGACAAAGTCAAATCAACCTTGACTAAGGCCCAACAGCAAGAGTCAAACACAAACAAGTCATCAATATTGGTCAACAAAATTATTTGGCATTTATTCAAATTAAAAAAAAAAATACTAAAATCAGGCATTTAAATTAAATTTGGTTTGTCAAATTCCTAAAACCTCATCAAAACACCAAATAAATGACCATGAGATTTATCATAGGTCAAACAAGGTCAAAGGACCTTGGAGAAAAAATTTCAGAATTTTTAAAGACTTAAAAGTATTTTTAAACAATTAAAAACAAATGCAAAATAAATTAAAACATGAAAAATATTAATAATGATCCAAAAAATAATTTTAATCCAGAATATGAAAGTGGAAATTATTTGAAAATTTTTGGTGAAACTCTCATCTTTTTTGGATAAATATTAAAATTAATATGAATTATAGAAAATAAAAGGAATAAAAGAAAATTAGAAAATAACAAAAAAACATGGACCACTTGATCTCCCTCATTAATTGAGGTTGCATATCAAGTGGCCAGAAGCTTACCTTCCATGGTGCACTGCAGTCAACGCGGCATAGGCTTGGTATTTAAAAGCAACGCACGGGATTAAAACAATTTGAAACAGATCAATGGCTCTGAACACTTCCAGCGCATCGCCGGCGTCCAAAGGCCAATCATCTTCTCTGGTGACCCTGGCTGGACTGGTTCACTCATCACGATCAAGAAAATGAAAAAGGAGGACATGATCTAAAAGAAAAAATGGCATAGAGCACGAATCTAATCTCAAATTTAACTAACTCCACAAATATAGAAAGATATGAGGAGTTGAATTTTGAGGTGTGTCAACTGAGTTGCTTCGATTTGAGCTCAAAGTAACTCAATCTTCTTTTCTACATTTGCAGGACTTCAGACAACCAAAGATCCAAGAGAATTGAGTGGAATTGAGAGGGAATCAAATAGATGAAATTTTCTGGAAAATACCTGCAATGCAGGTCTGGATTCACTTGTTCTTGCTTTGGCTCAGGCTTGATCTTGCTCAGGATGCTTGCAGAAGTAGATTGGAATGCACAAAAGGTCTTGGATCCCTGGAGTTTTGAATCTCAAAACAGTGATATTCAAACTCAATTTCCAAAGGAAATTCTCAGGATTATCCTCTCAAATGGAAGGGGTTGGTGTTTGGGATCAAAGCTGGTGCGAAGGGGTCCTTAATTCTGAGCATATGGAGCTCTATTTATAGTCGGATCATGTGATATTTGCACCTTCCAAATGAGTTTCCAAAATTGGCAATGAGTGATGCATGTGTGCATAGGCGTGTATAGGCCCATGAGATCATTCCATTTGATCCATAATTGAGTGTGAACAAGTCTGAAATCAACTTGGAGTGCTAGGCAATTGTATATGGAAGCTTGAAGTTTGATCTTTGCCAATTGATGATGCAATGATCCAGTCATGCGCTGCCCTAACAAATCTTGTCCAAAATGGATGAAATTGGACTTTTTGGAAAGTTTAGATCAAGAGGAACAACTTTCATGTTCAAAACGTTTTCATTTGGAGCTTGGAACATGGAGAATTTTGAGGTGGAAGTTTGGAAATTTCAACATATTGAAAATTTTTCTAAGTGTCAAGCCATATATCTCAATATTCCATATTGCTTAACTTTTTATGTGAGCTTCAAATAAGAAAAGTGTCTTTATTCATAGTTGTAGCTATTTCAAATACCTTCAAAATAGTCACCAATTTCATGTCATTTGGATTTAGAATGATAGAGTTATGCATTTTTGAAGTTTGGAAAAATCACTTGTTCAATGGTATAGGTCAAAAGTGACCTATAATGTAACCTCATATCACATGCTCATAAAAGTTGAATTAGCTCTCACTCTAAACATAAACATTGAAGTAGACATCTTGAATTTGCCTGTGCAACTTGGAAATATTTCATCTCATAAAAATTGAGCAACTTATGGCCTTGGGAAGTTGACTTTCAAATTAGGGTTTAGACAAGATGACCTATAATGTTTCAACATAGAAAATGATTTTCCAAGCAAAACTAGCTCTAGGTCTCAACATGAAAGTTGTTTGGAATGTCATTTAAAGTAATCTTGCGCTTGGAATAATTATCATATGTGTCGCAACGCGAAAAACAACCGGCGGGAAAATTACAGAGCCGCCACCGACGCTATTCATCCTCTGACGGAAACGGAGCGCAGGACTAACTTAAGAAAGGGAAAGGAACGGTCTTACGACCAGAGATTGCAAGGTACGGGAGTCAGTTACGCAAGGGGAAGGTATTAGTACCCCTCACGTCCGCCGTACTCGACGGGATCCACGCTCAAATGAATAGGAAAAGGTTGCTAATAAACTGCTCAAAAAAACTGCACAAACTGGAATGACAAAAAAGGTGAAAGAGACGGAGGAAGGGGACTCGGCAGGATGTCGCATCCTAGGCCTACGTAGTTTGTCAGAAACAAACATCAGAGTCAACGTAGTTCGGGGAAATGGGAGACATGCTCGCTAGCACATCGCATCCTATGCCTACGTATCTTCTCTATCTAGAGGAGAATCAGAGCACTCGTAGCTCGGCTAACGCACGCCGAAACAAAACACTAAAAAGAGACGCTGAGACGTTAAAAGACACACCCAAAAGGAAACGGAATGCCAATACATGGACCTATATCTGACTCCAAACAAAGAAAAACAAACAAGGAAACAGAATGCCAATACATGGACTTATATCCGACTCCAAACAAATAAACAAACAAGGAAACAGAATGCCAATACATGGACTTATATCCGACTCCAAACAAATAAACACAAACAAGACGCTGAGACGTCAGAAGAAACAAAAACGTTGGACAAACACACACTCAAAAAAACAGGAAGCAACTCAGCTCAAACAGCAAATAAACATCAACCCGAGTGAACAAGCATCACACTCTATATACAAGCAAGAGGCTCAGACAAATGGTTGGGCTTTAGTCAAGAGGGGTCATATCAACCTCGACAAACAAGCCAAAATTGTAGGGGTATGCTGAAGCTCTTAACCACTAACATTGAGAGTTAGGGTGAAGCTGATGAAATATGGTAATGAGGATGAGACCTCATGCTCTTAACCCTGGCCAGGGTGAGCTCAAATCAAAGAAAGCGTGGGGATCCAGAAAGGGGGACCCTATTCCACTTGACTGACTCTATACAAGATCTTGGGTGTTTATTCAAAAGCATCAGCACGTAGTGCGAGCATAATGAACGACTCACTGAATAACAGGGGATTGATTGCTAATCCCTTCTATCTGTCAATTGCCTCATCACTTAGGAGGAATTATCAAGTAGCACATGCCTCATTTAGAGGTCTTTGGCACAAATGTAAACAATCACAATCAGAGCCTCTTATGGAGGACTTCAGCCAAATGCCTGCCAAAAAGGTGGCAGGACTTCTAGACTACATGGAGGAAGAGAGGTAACTACCTGAGTGGTGTACCAACCACACTCCACAGCTTAAGCAAAAGCTAGCTAGCAACTAATGTACCTGCACAAAAGCCAAATAGTTAATATTGTATTCAGAAAACCAACAGACAGACAGTGGAACTATTCAACAGTTTTACGCAATGCAAGTCACAAGTTCAAGCACTCAAGTGAGTTCATCACATCAAAGGACCTACAACACAACAAGAATTATTGATCAAAGCATTTTGCATCTCAAATAATGAGACCACCCAAACCATCAAAGTTAAATGCTCAAACCTAAAACACAAAGCACAGTTAGTCTATGTACAAAACAATAGTACAAAGACTAGGTTCAAAAGCAAGTCAAATGACCAAAACAGAACTCAATATTTCACATGATGCACATTCAAACATTCTAGAAAGTGTCCTCAAAAGGACCAGCACCAATTCATAAGGCAAAGGCATCAAATGATTCATGTCATGCAAAGGCAAACAATGTGCACAAAGTTGGACATCCCAATTAGAAAATCCAAATCAAAACAGAAATGCATCCAATGATCATGAAATTTTTTATACAAGTTTATCATGTTATGAATGATCATCAGGCAAAAAATTAAATCCAGAAGAGCTCAGATGGTATGTGAATGAAAATGCACAAATGCAAGGTCAAGAATGTGACACAAATTGTCACACTACATGTTCATGTGTCAAAAACAGGGATAGAATATGAGAAAAAATTCAAACCAAAGCTCAAAAATTCATATCACATGTGAGGATCAAGCATGCAAAATTTCAGATCAATTGGATTCACCATGAGCATTTCACAAAACATTTATCATGACATATCAAAATGACACCATGTTCAATCAAAAAATCACAAAATAGTAATCCAGAAACAAACAATTCATGAAATAAATCCTATAAAAAACTAGACATTAAAACAAAAATGTGAAAAAAAAATTGGGATCAATTTGAAGCATTCTACAATTTTTAATGATTTTTCAAAGTTGAATGAAATAAATGGTATATATGAAATAACGTGGAAAATGAAATTTGAATCAAATCAACATATGCACCAAGCCAGATTCGAACACATGCGCTGAAGGATCAAGGGAATATTCAAAAAATAAATTCAGACACACAAGCGGGGAATCGAACCCACGCAAGCAAGCTCAAGAGCACTCAAAGGAAATTCAGAAAAAACACATGAGCGGAGAATCGAACTCGCGCTTGGACGGTCAATGGCGCTCACACTCAAAACGCAGTGTTTTAAAGCAGAAACCCTAGGTGATTTGCAAACGGCGGCAAACGGCGGTAACAACCGTCTTCTCCGACCGTCTGCGGCAGAGCTCATGAAAAAATTTCCCAGAAACTTACAAATCATATACCGCTGGAAAGCTCTTACAATGCACAATCCAAATCCATGCTCAAAACATCCTAATTCGTGCTATATTTTACAGATCGAGCAGAAACATTTTCATCAACCAAACTTTAAATCAACATATCTAGCTCATTATTCATCCATTTTTAAAACAAATTATATCAGCATGCTCAGTGCAACAGGATCTACATGTCTATGGCAAGAAAAAGGCAAAAAGAGAGAATCGAATTTCACCTACTTGGAACTTGCAGTGATCGAATTCATGTCCTTAGATGCTATGGAGCTCCAGATCCACTCCTCTATGCGTGCCTTGAAGTTTGATGCAAGAATTAGCAATTGAAAGCACTCCAATCCAGCTCAAGTTCAGAATCCGATCTTCATGTTCATGCACTTGCTTTGCTCAAAATTGGACTGAATTCCTCAAACCACACGTTGATTCTTGCTCAGTGATGTTCCATGATCATGATTATGCAAAGAAATTCCAGAATTATGTGAAGAATTTTGAGTTTTGAAGAGAGAGAAAAATAGGGGGGAATGTGAATTTTCAGATCTGAATTTGTTCTCCTTAGCAAAAATAGTTATGGTTTGGCTTATATACCATCCACTAATCACACTATAAACACAATTAGGCATTGGTTAATTAGGATTAGGAAGAAATAAGGTGAATTGCAAAAAAATGCAAGTGTGCTTAGCATGTGGTCATGTGCACGTGAACAGTGCCCATGCAAGCTTCATCTTCACTTAAAACCAACCTATGAACATGATGGAAGTGGTATTTTGTTTGTAGCATCAACCAAATTTGAAATATCCATTTTCCCTCAAAAATGCACATGTATGGACACATGACCATATGAGCTTCTTTCATACAAGGAAATGATTCATTTGGAAAGTATTGGTCACAAGGAGCATTTTGCAAAAAGAGTGGACCAATTTGGAGTTTTGTAGCAAAAGTTATGCCACTTTGAACTTCCATGTATACTTTGTGATCATCTGACCATAACTTCTCAACCAATCATCAGATGATCATGAAATAGGACTTTTTGAAAAGGGGAGAGAAAGATCTTTAACTTTCATGTTCGCCAAAATTCCATTTGAAGCTTCTTTGATGTTGGAAAATCAAGTTGAATGTGAACCAGAAACTTGCCATTTTTGGAAACTTTGAATTACAGGTCATTTTCCATTTTTAGTAACTTTTGTCAGGACCTTTGAATCTTCAAGATAGATGTTTGAAATGACAAATGAACTTCTTTTGAACATGAATGAGGTGTTTAAATCATCTCCCCATCCTCAAAGTCCTCAGTTGACTTGCAGTTGACTATATTGATCTTCAGATGACTTGGAATGCCTTGATGAACTTGAACCTTAACCACCTGATGAAATGCTTCAAAATGAAACCCTAGCTCATATAAGATCTTCATAGAATGATCATGTGGTCTTCTTTTCAAGGAAAGACTTCCTCTTTTGCACAAAGGATTCTCTTGATGCTAATTCTGATTGCCCCGATGGAATGCAATATGGAATGTTAAATGATCTAAAAAAATGAATGCATGAATGAGGAGGGCAAATTTGAGGTGCTACAGCTGCCCCTATTCAATCAACTGAGAACCTGAACGGATGAAAGCAACGGCTATCAGACCTTCAAGGTAAACAGGGATTGAATACCAAAAGAACCAGAGAATTTGCACTCTGTAGGCGACGAATCAAAGAAAGCGGGGCCATTTACCGATGGCGGCTTCAAAACAGATTTTGATATTTACCGATATCAAGAAAAGTGAGGCCATTTACCGATGGCGGCCTTACTGGGGAGGAAAAAGATGTTATACCTGAAACAATACCAGAGATTTACCGATGACTCCACTGAGGAATTGATATTTACCGATATCAAAGAAAGCGCTTCACGACCAGACATTTACCAATGACTGGGAAGGAACTCGATGTTTACCGACATCGAACAAAGATGTTTATAAGTGAAACAAGACCAGACATTTACCAATGACTGGGAAGGAACTCGATGTTTACCGACATCGGAAGATGATGTTTACCGACACCAAAGAAAGCACTACACGACCAGACATTTACCAATGACTGGGACGAAACTCGATGCTTACCGACATCGAACAAGGATGTTTATAAGTGAAACAAGACTAGACATTTACCGATGACTGGGAAGGAACTCGATGTTTACCGACATCGAACAAAGGATACACAACCAGACATTTACCGATGACTGGGAAGGAACTCGATGTTTACCGACATCGAACAAAAATGTTTACAGACACCAAGGACAGAATACACTTATGATACGAAACCATTTACCGATGGTCGATATTTACGGATAGTGAATCTGCTGGGGAATCTTAAACGACAAAACCATTTACCGATGGTTAACAAGCGACCGATGTTTACCGATATCGAACAATGATGTTTACCGACATCAAAAAAGAAAACACAGACATGGGTGTCAACAGAACAAATTTTTTGTAGACACCATGAGAGGCATGCCATTTACTGATGGCAAACGATTGGAATTCGACATTTACCGACATCGAAAGATGATGTTTACCGACATAAAAAAAAACAGACATTACGGGGATCAACACGACACTCCAGTATCGGAAGGATGACATCTACATATGTCAAAACAAGGCAGACACTTGCCAGGGACTAAACTGGGGAGAGAATCAAGCTTTCCTTTCACGGACTGGTGAGGAAATAAATCTCACTAGGGATTATCGATCCTGAATGTTGCCAAGAGCAACTGCCGCAAATGTGTTATACAGATGTTGAAAAATGATCCGCCTCTGCTGAGGATATGATCCAATCTGGTTTAACACATGTATGCATATGTTTGAGTTTTCTATGGCGTAATGCTCCACACTTAATGGAAATGCTACACGATTAGAGAATACGAATGCAAATGACGATTACTATATGCAAGATGCAAAGGGAGGAAAACTCCTGCTGGGAAGCAAATGATCACTTTGCGGAGCACACGATTCTGATTCGATCTTCCAACTCCATGGGGACTCACAACAATTCTGCTGAGGATACTTACTGATCTGACATTCTCGGAACGGAAGAGAAACCAACTCAATTGGGGAGTCACTCGTTGGGAAAACACCAACCTCTCGACCATGCTGGGGAAACAAATTCTGAACTCGACTTAGACAACCCAACTTCTTACACTACTGGACAGTGTTGAACCAACAGGGTCTTCCTTCGAACAAACTTTTGGCTCATCTGCTTTAGCCATCAATCAAAGATAGTAACCTGCAAAACGGCAAGACATACATGCCCCAGGGAATCGCATGGACAAGATACACTCAAGTGTACTCAACATTCAAAATGATTTTCAAATGTTTTATCTTTCCGCACGTCATTGTCTAGCCTTCATGTTTTTAGATGCAATGTTTATCAAAAATTCGGACGTTTTTTGCAAACAAAACAGTAAAATAAAAAACAAGAGAGCAATTTGACTGAATAACGACTTTTATTGATTGAAAATGGCCTATAAAGGCAAATACATCAGGAAGCAATTCCTAGTAAGAGGTAATTGCGCCAAAAAAGAAAATAAACTATCCTATTGGCAATGTGGACACGACATTCCACTATTTTCCAATTCTGTTATGACTCATAGATCCTCAATTTCCCCCAAATTCTTTGCCTTCTAAGAAGAATGATTGGACCGATCATATCCTTCAAGATGGTAGACACTGAAACGCGATGAAGTACAAATAACTCAGACTGTAGTCTTCGCTTTAATCCCTATTTTGCCTGGACCGCCTTTGCAGGTTTTCAATCCACCGGGATACCCATTTTTGCCTAAGCCGCCTTTGCAGGTTTTCGACTTACCGGGTGTACACATTATTTTTATTCTTTATCCCTAACTTTTGCCCGAACCTTTTTCTTTTTCTCTTGGTTCGCCGGGATGCCCTTTTTTGCCTGGACTCTTCTTTTTTTGTCCAGCGGGTCAATTTATGCGAAGTATTTTTTGACTACATCTGAGTTCATAAGGGATGGAAAATCTTCACCATCCATAGTTGTAAGCATCAAGGCTCCACCAGAAAAGACCTTTTTAACAACATATGGACCTTCATAATTCGGAGTCCACTTGCCCCTGTTATCTGTACCGGGAGGAAGGATCCTCTTCAAAACCAAGTCACCTATCTGATAGCTTCGAGGACAACACTTTCTGATCAAAGGCCTTCTTCATCCTTCTCTGATACAGTTGTCCATGGCACACAGCTGCCAATCGCTTTTCCTCGATAAGACTCAACTCATTGAACCTTGTCCAAACCCATTCAGCTTCGTCTAACTTGACATCCAACAGGACTCTTAGAGAAGGAATCTCCACTTCAACAGGTAGGACTGCTTCCATACCATACACAAGGGAGTAAGGGGTTGCCTCGGTCGACGTACGTACTGAGGTACGATACCCATGCAAAGCGAAAGGCAACATCTCATGCCAATCCTTATACGTCACAACCATCCTTTGCACAATCTTCTTAATGTTCTTGTTTGCCGCCTCTACAACACCATTCATTTTTAGTCTGTATGGAGAAGAGTTGTGGTGTTCGATCTTAAAGTCTTTCAGAGCTCTTTCATCATCTTGTTATTGAGATTCGAACCATTATCAGTGATGATTCTCTCAGGAACCCCATAACGACAAATAATTTCTTTCTTAATGAATCGAGCAACCACTTGTTTGGTAACATTGGCATATGAAGTTGCTTCCACCCACTTGGTAAAGTAATCAATCGCAACCAGGACGAAACAATGTCCATTAGAAGAAGTAGGTTCAATCTTTCCAATCATATCGATGCCCCACATCACGAATGGCCAAGGAGAATTCATAATATTCAGAGGGGTTGGTGGTACATGCACTTTATCTGCATAGATCTGACATTTGTGGCACTTTCGAGCGTATTTGAAACAATCAGATTCCATGGTTATCCAGTAATAACCGGCTCTTAACAACTTCATGGCCATTGCATGACCACCAGCATGGGTACCGAAAGATCCCTCGTGTACTTCCTGCATTAACATGTCTGCTTCGTGTCTATCCACGCATCTGAGCAGAACCATGTCAAAGTTCCTCTTGTACAACACACCATCCTGGTTCAAATAAAAGCTTCCAGCTAGCCTTCTCAGCGTCTTCTTGTCATTCTTTGACGCTCCTTCAGGATACTCTTGGCTTTTGAGGAAATTCTTAATATCATAAAACCACAGCTTCTCATCAATAACAGACTCGGCTGCAAACACATATGCAGGCCTCTCGAGTCGATTCACAGCAACGTGTGGCACATGATTCTGCCAATGGACTTTAATCATGGAAGACAATGTGGCTAAGGCGTCAGCCATTTGATTTTCATCTCGGGGTACATGATACAACTTTACTGTCTTGAAGAAAGTCAGGATCCTTCTGGTGTAGTCTCTATAAGGAATCAAATGCGGCTGATGAGTATTCCAGTCTCCATTGACTTGGTTAATCACTAGAGCGGAATCTCCATAGACGTCCAGAGTTTTGATCCTTAGATCGATGGCTTCCTCAATCCCCATGATACAGGCCTCGTACTCAGCTTTGTTGTTGGTTACTTCGAAAGTCAATCTGGCGGAAAAAGGTATGTGTGCCCCTTTAGGATTGATGAGTACTGCCCCAACACTATTTCCATTCACATTTACCGCCCCATCAAACATCAGTGTCCACTTGTCATCGAGATCCGGTCCTTCCTCGACAAGAGGCTCTTCATAATCTTTCATCTTTAAGTACATGATATCTTCATCGGGGAATTCAAACATCTTCGGCTGATAGTCATCAATTGGTTGCTCGACAAGGTAATCAGACAGAATACTACCCTTGATGGCCTTTTGCGACGTGTACTGGATATCATACTCAGTTAGAATCATCTGCCAACGAGCCACTCGTCCGGTAAGAGCCGGCTTTTCAAAGATATACTTTACTAGGTCCATCTTAGAAATCAACAAGGTAGTATGGTTCAACATATACTGTCTTAGTCGGCGAGCAGCCCATGCCAAAGCGCAACATGTTTTCTCGAGCAGCGAATATCTTGTTTCACAGTCGGTAAACTTTTTGCTAAGGTAGTATATTGCATGCTCTTTTCGACCAGACTCGTCATGCTGTCCCAATACACACCCCATCGAATTCTCTGTTACTAAAAGGTACATTATAAGAGGCCTCCCAGGAACTGGAGGTATAAGAATTGGAGGTTTCTGCAAATATTCTTTTATCTTATCTAAAGCTTTTTGATAATCATTGTTCCACCTGATTGCTTGATCTTTTCTTAGCAATTTAAATATCGGTTTGCACGTAGCTGTTAGGTGAGATACGAACCGTGCAATGTAGTTCAACCTCCCTAAAAACCCACGAACCTGCTTTTCCGTTCTTGGTTCAGGCATTTCTTGAATAGCTTTTACTTTCGCTGGATCAACCTCAATCCCTTTCTCACTAACAATGAAACCTAACAGCTTTCCAGATCTCACTCCAAACGTACACTTGTTTGGATTCAGCCTCAGTTTGAACTTTCTCAATCTTTCAAACAACTTTTGCTAGTTTACCAGGTGCTCCTCTTCTGTCTGAGACTTCGCAATCATATCATCCACGTACACTTTAATTTCTTTGTGCATCATGTCATGAAAGAGAGTCGTCATAGCCCTTTGGTAGGTAGCACCGGTGTTCTTCAACCCAAATGGCATTTCCTTATAACAGAATGTGCCCCAAGGTGTAATGAATGTCGTCTTCTCCATGTTTTCTGGCGCCATCTTGATCTGATTATAGCCATAAAATCCATCCATGAAAGAGAAAACCGAGGATTGAGCAGTGTTATCAACCAATACATCAATGTGAGGTAATGGGAAGTCATCTTTCGGACTGGCCCTGTTTAAATCTCGGTAATCGACACACATCCTGACTTTACCATCCTTCTTCGGCACGGGTACGATGTTGGCCACCCAAGGGGGATAATTGGTCACTACTAGAAAACCTGCATCCAACTGTTTCTGAACGTCTTCTTTGATCTTGACAGCCATATCAGGACTAGTTCTGCGAAGCTTCTGCTTTACCGAGGGACAATCTTCTCTGAGAGGCAGCCTGTGCACCACAATATATGTATCCAAACCAGGCATATCTTGATACGACCATGCGAATACCTCCACATATTCTCGCAGCATTTCAATCAGCCCTCTCTTGACCTTTTCCTCTAAAGCAGCCCCTATCTTGATCTCTTTCTTGGCGTCCTCAGTACCAAGGTTAATGACTTCCAACTCTTCCTGATGAGGTTGAATGACCCTTTCCTCCTGTTTCAATTGTCTGGCCAATTCTTTGGGGAGTTCACAATCTTCTTCACTCTCCTCTTCGGCTTGGTAAATGGGATTATCGAAGTCATACTGAGCCATAACAGAACTGTTTTTAATGGAATCCGCAAGATCAATTCTGCACGAACGATGTTTAATGCTTTTTTAGAAAAGAGTTCAAGGAAGTCACAAAAACAAAAAACATTGCCATTTTTATTTTTTTGAAAATGAAAGTAAAAAACAGAAAGACAGCGAGCACAAATTTGATTGCAAAACGTCCTTTATTAATGATAATAATTGAAAATTCAAACATGATGTGACCCTACAATGAACCACTACACCCCGGGCAGAGCGTAGGGTTTTTGTGCAAAATGAAAAACAAAAGAAAATTACTCTGTCTAAAGAGTAACTTGGACTATTTCTTCGGCAATCCAGTTGTTGATCTTCTCCCCAGGAGCACACGGGCGCACCCAATTATCCATATCACAAATCACTGTCGCTGTATTCATTGCCTGTTGCAAAGACATCCCCGTGATTCATCAATCCAGCATTGGTGAAGGTACACGGGCCTTTCTGATTTTGGACACCCTTCTCTGATGATTGAAAAGGCTGATAACCGATGCCAAACATGTCTTCTTTTACGGGCACATCAATCATCTTGCCCCAGCCTTCCGCGTTACCTGAATGAATGACCTCCAGAGCTTGTTTATAGGACGCAATCGAGGTACCTGTTTTCTTCGGTTCAACAAAAGCCACCTTCTCAATACTGACCGTCTCAAAAGCTTGACATAGAGTTTCATGAATTTCGCCATCCATCTCCACATATTTGAAGGAGGATAAATGGCTCACAAGGATGTCCTTTTCGCCACACACGGTCACAACTTGACCATTCCACACATATTTTAGCTTTTGGTAGAGAGTTGAAGAAACTGCTCCGGCCCCATGTATCCAGAGACGCCCCAACAGACAACTATATGCTGGTTGAATATCCATCACATAGAAGACAATACTAAACACTTCCGGGCCGATCTTTACAGGCAACGTGACTTCACCAAAAACCGATCGCTTGGATCCATCAAAAGCACGGACAACAAGATCACTTGGTGTGAGAACAACCCCTTCGACATCAAGCTTACTCAGAACCTTCTTGGGTAACACATTCAAAGAAGAACCGGTATCAACCAACACATGCGACAAAACCGCGCCTTTGCATTCCATCTTGATATGCAGAGCTCTATTGTGATTGCGACCCTCAGGTGTCAAGTCTAGATCTGTGAATCCCAAACCATGTCTCGTGCTAACATTTCCAATAACACCCTCGAGCTGGTTAACTGAAATCTCTTGAGGCACATAAGCCATATTCAACATTTTCAACAGGGCGTTACGATGTGCCTCGGAACACATTAACAGAGAGAGAATAGAGATTTTTGACGGTGTCTGGTTCAACTGATCCACAATCTTGTAATCACTTTTCTTGATAATTTTCATACATTCCTCCACGTCTTTCTCAAAAGAACCCTCGGGCACTTCCTTTTTCACTGGTTCTTCTTCAACCACAACTTGTTTTCCTTTTGCTCTTGCAAGAGCCTCAACATTATTATCCTTCGGAACCGGTGGTGCAAACAAACGACCACTTCTCGTAAACCCTCCGGGTCCTCCCACCTTACCCACAACCGAACCAACTGTTACGGGAGTCTTATCTGACGAACCAATCGTCACTGGAGCATGATTCACTGATCTGGTCTGATTCTCTGGTCTTCTATTACTGCAGAAAGCATTGTCATATTGCCACGGAATTGCCCTACTATTCTCAAGAAGTCTTCCACTAGAAGCAGCAATGGTGGTAGGAGCACCAACAGTCACCGGAGCAGATATGGTCACGGGCGCAGCTACGGTCACAGGAGTACCAATAGTCACAGGCGCATTAATAGTTCTTGGAGCGCGTCCAGGACCTTCTGACGGTGTAAAGTAAATGGTAACGGTTGATACCTCTCCACGGTCTTTCACTACTCAACCAAACTGTAAACAACCTTCACCCATCAATTCCTGGATACCTCTTTTCAATTTCCCACAGCCGTTTTCATGATTGCCACAATCTGAACAACTCTCATCACATCCCGGGAATACTCCCCCTCTAAGTAGACGTTCCTTCACCATAAACAACGAAGTCTGAACGTCATTAACATCGACTACCAAGTCCAAAACTTCCTCATCTTCCACACTGTTTACCCTGGGCCCACCATGCTGAGGCATAGGATTATTCACCACATTCGGAACAGGAGCAAAGTTAATCGCCTTGGCATCAATCAAATCCTGAACTTTATGGTGAAAAGCCCGACAATTCTCGATATGATGCCCTGGTGCACCAGAATGAAAATCACAATGGACATTAGCATCATACCCAGCGGGAATCCTTGTTAATGGAGCCATAGTGCGAAGTTCAACAAACTTTAACCTGAGCAGCTCAGGGAGTAATTCAGCATAAGTCATTGGTAACAGATCAAAATGACGATCTGCCATTCTTTGTCTTGGTTGAAATTGGCGTTGTTGTTGTTGTTGTGGTGGTCCTCTTTGTTGTTGTTGAGGTTGAGTTACTGGAATAGTCACGGCAGCAACTTGACGGTATTGTTGTCCTCTGTTTCCATTTCTCCGATTATGTACAGCATTTGTCTCACCCTCTCTCCTTCTGGGTGCCCCCGAAAATGGTTTTTTAGCACTTGAAGAACTTGAAGAACCAGGGACTCGGATTTTTCCTGCTTTGATAAGACTTTCAGTTCTTTCTCCGCAGATCACGACATCCGAAAAACTACCAAACGGGCAACTTCCCATACGATCCATCAACACACCTTGTAGGGTTCCAATGAACATATCAGTCAATTCTCTCTCCAAAATCGGAGGTTGCACTCTCGCAACTAGTTCACGCCACCTCTGGGCGTATTCCTTGAAGCTCTCACAAGTCTTTTGAAACAAACTCTGCAACTAGGTTCTGCTCGGAGCCATGTCTATATTGTGCTTATAATGCCTCAGAAAAGCTTCACCTAAATCTCTCCAGCTTATGACAGATTCTCTTTTCAAGTCCATGTACCAATCCAAAGAGGCTCCAGACAAGCTGTCTTGGAAAAAGTACATCCACATTTTTTCATCATCAGTATATGCGGATATCTTCCAGTAGTAAGCTTGCACATATGTTTGGGGACAAGAAGTGCCATTGTATTTGTCGAAAGATGGTGCTTTGAATTTGTATGGATCCTCAACCCATCAACTAAACCCATGTTAGTAACATCAAAGCCCAAAGAATTCTGGCATTCCATGGCGCGAATCTTTTCAGCAAGGGCGTCAACCTTTCTATCTCTCTCTTCCGCCTTTCCCAATTCATCATCATCACTGAGGATAGTGAACATATCTTCTTGTCTGTCAATCAAATGAGGAGGATGGCGAGCTGGAGCACGTGTCGCTCGAGCATTAGCAGTCTCTGCAATGATGGGTTGTCCATTGATTCTAATACCATGCAACTCATCACCAGCAACATAGTTGTTGACAGGGATGGTGGCAGCAGTGGTGTCATTGACAGGGACTCCTTCTGGAGAATTCCGACTGAAAGGGGGAATCACGGTTTCTTGTCTCTAGGCTAAGGCTCGGAGTTCCTCTTGCCCTTGCACTACCCCCTTGCATCATATTCATGAATTGGGCCATGTTGGCCCTCATCTCTGCTAGTTCTGCTTGAACCTGATCCATGATCTTCTATTGATTCAGCCTTGTCGCGTAGCTGTGCGGACGATGCTCAACAATCCTGCCTAAGTCAGGAACCAAAAATAGAAATCTTCTTCAAGAATATCTGTAATGATGCAAGAATGATATGCGTATGATGCGTAGGCTATGTTTTATCATGAATGAACCTGAAAAAGGATATGCATATGCGGGTTAACTTTTTCCCTTTTTTATGCATTATTTTTTTTGAAAATAAACATGTTATGATGCAAAATGATGGAACCATGGCTGGTTGGTTGTGTATCACAAGGCATAGGATCAGAACTTCAGCATGAATCCGGAACCGGGAACCATAGAACAATGGTCATCAACTTAGAACCCATACTTCAGAATCAACGGTCACCAACAGAACCATTCATCGTCTGAACAAGTACCCTCAAATTCTACCCGGGGATCCGAAATAAATGGAACCCGCTGATAAATACCACGGACAGACCTCCAGCGTCCCAGAAATAAATTTCCATAAATCCAACTCATAAATAGGACCCAGATCAAGAGCTGAATGATTAGTCACCATCAGAGAATCACCGACAGAACCAGTATCTGTAGGAATCAAACCCTTCCCTCACAGGTGAATTCTAATAGGGTCATCCTAAGGCGGATAATGGTCTCAACAATCGGACAAGATACTCAACGGGTTTGCCCTTTCGGGTGTGCCGTGCAACTCTCATAAGATCATCTAAACCAAAGATCCGGGAAAGAACGGTCACCGAAGTCAACAACTCAAAAGAGGCAACCCAACCAAAGTGGAATACTCCACCCGGAAGAACTCTCTCAAAAGAACCTCGTCCGGCTGTGGTATGTCATGTCGCAACATCATGTCATACAACATGTGAGGAAACATGAGACCACGCTAATCCTAGGTGTTTACTCGGGCCTGGGTTTTAGCCCCACTCAGAACACCCACCCCAAATCAGGAACCACACCTGTCCAGAATCCAGCACAATGATAATATGATGCATCTAAACATATATGCAAATATATACAATCACAATATAATAAACACAAATGCAATAAATAGAGTAGTAAAAGCAACCAAAACTATCCTAAAGAGCACTAGGATTGACTCGCTTAAGGAAGATTGACCAGCAAGAGGTCAACTTATAATCCCCAGCAGAGTCGCCAGCTGGCCCAACGCGAAAAACAACCGGCGAGAAAATTACAGAGCCGCCACCGACGCTATTCATCCTCTGACGGAAAGGGAGCGCAGGACTAACCTAATAAATGGAAAGGAACGGTCTGATGACCATAGATTGCAAGGTACAGGAGTCGGTTACGCAAGGGGAAGGTATTAGCATCCCTCACGTCCGCCGTACTCGACGGGATCCACGCTCAAAAGAATAGGAAAAGGTTGCTAATAAACTGCTCAAAAAAACTGCACAAACTGGAATGACAAAACAGGTGAAAGAGACGGAGGAAGGGGACTTGGCAGGATGTCGCATCCTAGGCCTACGTAGTTTGTCAGAAACAAACATCAGAGTCAACGTAGTTCGGGGAAATGGGAGACATGCCCGCTAGGACATCGCATCCTATGCCTACGTATCTTCTCTATCCAGAGGAGAATCAGAGCACTCGTAGTTCGGCTAACGCACGCCGAAACAAAACACTAAAAAGAGACGCTGAAACGTCAAAAGACACACCCAAAAGGAAACGAAATGCCAATACATGGACCTATATCCGACTCCAAACAAAGAAAAACAAACAAGGAAACAGAATGCCAATACATGGACTTATATCCGACTCCAAACAAATAAACAAACAAGGAAATAGAATTGCAATACATGGATTTATATCCGACTCCAAACAAATAAACACAAACAAGACGCTGAGACGTCAGAAGAAACAAAAAGGTTGGACAAACACACACTCAAAAAAGAAAAGGGTGCCCGGAGAGATCTCGCTGGATCTCCTGCCTACGTATCTCATCTGGTATGAGAATCAGGGCGACGTAGTTCCCCTTAACAGGGGAGAAACTCTCTCTTAACCAGAGACCATGGAAACAACAAACTAAGTAGGGAGACTAGCGCTCGAGCCTAATAGTTGTCATGCAATCAGATAATCCCTAAGTTGAGGTCTCTAATCAGAACCTAACTCACACAGGAAGCAAGTCAGCTCAAACAGCAAATAAACATCAACACGAGTGAACAAGCATCACACTCTATATACAAACAAGAGGCTCAGACAAATGGTTGGGCTTTAGTCAAGAGGGTTCATATCAACCTCGATAAACAAGCCAAAACTGTAGGGGTATGCCGAAGCTCTTAACCACTAACATTGAGAGTTAGGGTGAAGTTGATGAAATGTGGTAATGAGGATGAGACCTCATGCTCTTAACCCTGGCCAGGGTGAGCTCAAATCAAAGAAAGCATGGGGATCCAGAAAGGGGGACCCTATTCCACTTGACTGACTCTATACAAGATCTTGGGTGTTTATTCAAAAGCATTAGCACGTAGTGCGAGCATAATGAACGACTCACTGAATAACAAGGGATTGATTGCTAATCCCTTCTATCTGTCAATTGCCTCATCACTTAGGAGGAATTATCAAGTAGCACATGCCTCATTTAGAGGTCTTTGGCACAAATGTAAACAATCACAATCAGAGCCTCTTATGGAGGACTTCAGCCAAATGCCTGCCAAAAAGGTGGCAGGACTTCCAGACTACATGGAGGAAGAGAGGTAACTACCTGAGTGGTGTACCAACCACACTCCACAACTTAAGCAAAAGCTAGCTAGCAACTAATGTACCTGTCAAAAGCCAAATAGTTAATATTGTATTCAGAAAACCAACAGACAGAGAGTGGAACTATTCAACAGTTTTACACAATGCAAGTCACAAGTGCAAGCACTCAAGTGAGTTCATCACATCAAAGGACCTACAACACAACAAGAATTAGTGATCAAAGCATTTTGCATCTCAAATAATGAGACCACCCCAACCATCAAAGTTAAATGCTCAAACCTGAAACACAAAGCACAATTAGTCTATGTACAAAACACTAGTACAAAGACTAGGTTCAAAAGCAAGTCAAATGACCAAAACAGAACTCAATATTTCACATGATGCACATTCAAACAATCAAGAAAGTGTCCCCAAAAGGACCAGCACCAATTCATAAGGCAAAGGCATCAAATGATTCATGTCATGCAAAGGCAAACAATGTGCACAAAGTTGGACATCCTAATTAGAAAATCCAAATCAAAACAGAAATGCATCCAATGATCTTGAAATTTTTTATACAAGTTTATCATGTTATGAATGATCATCATGCAAAAAATTAAATCCAGAAGAGCTCAGATGGTATGTGAATGAAAATGCACAAATGCAAGGTCAAGAATGTGACACAAATTGTCACACTACATGTTCATGTGTCAAAAATAGGGATAGAGTATGAGAAAAAATTCAAACCAAAGCTCAAAAATTCATATCACATGTGAGGATCAAGCATGCAAAATTTCAGATCAATTGGATTCACCATGAGCATTTCACAAAACATTTATCATGACATATCAAAATGACACCATGTTTAATCAAAAAATCACAAAATAGTAATCCAGAACAAACAATTCATGAAATAAATCCTATAAAAAACTAGACATTAAAAGAAAAATGTGAAAAAGATTGGGATCAATTTGAAGCATTCTACAATTTTTAATGATTTTTCAAAGTTGAATGAAATAAATGGTATATATGAAATAATGTGGAAAATGAAATTTGAATCAAATCAACATATGCACCAAGCCAGATTCGAACACATGCGCTGAAGGATCAAGGGAATATTCAAAAAATAAATTCAGACACACAAGCGGGGAATCAAACCCACGCAAGCAAGCTCAAGAGCGCTCAAAGGAAATTCAGAAAAAAACACATGAGCGGAGAATCGAACTCGCGCTTGGACGGTCAATGGCACTCACACTCAAAACGCAGTGTTTCAAAGCAGAAACCCTAGGTGATTTGCAAACGGTGGCGGACGGCGGTAACAACCGTCTTCTCCGACCGTCTGCGGCGGAGCTCATGAAATTTTTTCCCAGAAACTTACAAATCATATACCGTTGGAAAGCTCTTGCAACGCACAATCCAAATACATGCTCAAAACATCCTAATTCGTGCTATATTTTACAGATCTAGCAGAAACATTTTCATCAACCAAACTTTAAATCAACATATCTAACTCATTATTCATCCATTTTTAAAACAAATTATATCAGCATGCTCAGTGCAACAGGACCTACATGTCTATGGCAAGAAAAAGGCAAAAAGAGAGAATCGAATTTCACCTACTCGGAACTTGCAGTGATCGAATTTGTGTCCTTAGATGCTATGGAGCTCCAGATCCACTCCTCTATGCGTGCCTTAAAGTTTGATGCAAGAATTAGAAATTGAAAGCACTCCAATCTAGCTCAATTTCAGAATCCGATCTTCATGTTCATGCACTTGCTTTGCTCAAAATTGGACTGAATTCCTCAAACCACACGTTGATTCTTGCTCAGTGATGTCCCATGATCATGATTATGCAAAGAAATTCAAGAATTATATGAAGAATTTTGAGTTTTGAAGAGAGAGAAAAATAGGGGGGAATGTGAATTTTCAGATCTGAATTTGTTCTCCTTATCAAAAACAGTTATGATTTGGCTTATACCCATTAATCACACTATAAACACAATTAGGCATTGGTTAATTAGGATTAGGAAGAAATAAGGTGAATTGCAAAAAAAATGCAAGTGTGCTTAGCATGTGGTCATGTGCACGTGAACAGTGCCCATGCAAGCTTCATCTTGACTTAAAACCAACCTATGAACATGATGGAAGTGGTATTTTGTTTGTAGCATCAACCAAATTTAAAATATCCATTTTCCCTCCAAAATGAACATGTATGGACACATGACCATATGAGCTTCTTTCATACAAGGAAATGATTCATTTGGAAAGTATTGGTCACAAGGAGCATTTTTCAAAAAGAGTGGACCAATTTGGAGTTTTGTAGCAAAAGTTATGCCACTTTGAACTTCCATGTATACTTTGTTATCATCTGACCATAACTTCTCAACCAATCATCAAATGATCATGAAATAGGACTTTTTGAAAAGGGGAGAGAAAGATCTTTAACTTTCATGTTCACCAAAAATCCATTTGAAGCTTCTTTGATGTTGGAAAATCAAGTTGAATGTGAACCAAAAACTTGCCATTTTTGGAAACTTTGAATTAAAGGTCATTTTCCATTTTTAGTAACTTTTGTCAGGACCTTTGAATCTTCAAGATAGATGTTTGAAACGACAAATGAACTTATTTTGAACATGAATGAGGTGTTTAAATCATCTCCCCATCCTCAAAGTTCTCAGTTGACTTGCAGTTGACTGTATTGGTCTTCAGATGACTTGGAATGCTTTAATGAACTTGAACCTTAACCACCTGATGAAATGCTTCAAAATGAAACCCTAGCTCATATAAGCTCTTCATAGAATGATCATGTGGTCTTCTTTTCAAGGAAAGACTTCCTCTTTTGCATAAAGGATTCTCTTGATGCTAATTCTGATTGCCCCAATGGAATGCAATATGGAATGTTAAATGACCTAAAAAAATGAATGAATGAGGAGGGCAAATTTGAGGTGCTACAATATGGTGAAAATTATAGGAGATAGGGTCTAGGGAGATCCAGTTTTATTTAGATGAATTCATCTGGCCAACCACCATCAAACAACTTGCTAACCTTCAATTCTTTGGAATTTCTTGGCTCATGGTAGATCATATATGCATAAGATGATGAATTTTGAAGTGTACCTTGAGAAATTTGATCAATTGGTGAGATAGATTGTTGGAGAAGTTACTCAAGATACCCAGTCAAACTAGGGTGTCAAAGGAAAATTACCTTCAAACTCTTGAAGAAAACTTGATCAATATAACATGTAAGGATCAATGGAACTCATATATGATGCTCATAACCATTCTTGGATCAATTTATGGTTGTGCTATTTGTCATGAGGGTCTCAAACCCTAGATATTTTTGGTATTTTGGTTAGTGAAATGATGATATACAAGTATGATACAATCACAAAGTGCTTGGTGATCTCTCACAAAACAAACCCAATGAAAGAGGGGTGAGGAGGATGCCAAGGTATGATCCCAATGCTAATGCATATGATGAAATTGCATGAGGGATCTTAGGGTCAAAATTGGGGTCTTACACCTACCTTGGAGGAGTATTCTCATCTTTTGGGGATACCTGTTTCTAGTAGAGTGCCTTTTAGTG
The DNA here is from genome assembly GCF_024323335.1 of Lathyrus oleraceus. Taxonomy (NCBI): domain Eukaryota; kingdom Viridiplantae; phylum Streptophyta; class Magnoliopsida; order Fabales; family Fabaceae; genus Lathyrus; species Lathyrus oleraceus. Next base: position 183,887,586 of record NC_066580.1, on the reverse strand, counting down.
GAATGGAGGAGATTCCCCGATCTAATCTTATTGTTGAAGCTCTTTACATGAAGAAGTCTTTTTCCAAGAGCAAGATTTCTCTAAATGAGATTCCAAACAACTTTCATGTTGAGACCTAGATCTAGTTTTGCTTGGAAAGTTATTTTCTATGTTGAAACATTATAGGTCATTTTGTCTAAATCCTAATTTGAAAGTACACTTCCCAAGGCCATAACTTGCTCAATTTTTATGAGATGAAAGATTTCTAAGTTGCACAAGCAAATTCAAGATGTATATTTCAATGTTTATGTTTAGAGTGAGAGCTAATTTAACTTTTCTGAGCATGTGATATGAGGTTACATTATAGGTCAGTTTTGACCTATACCATTGAACAAGTGATTTTTCCAAACATCAAAAATGCATAACTCTATCATTCTAAATCCAAATGAAATGAAATGGGTGACCATTTTGAAGGTATTTGAAAGAGCTACAACTTTTATATAGACATGTTTCTCATTTAAAGTTCACATAAAAAGTTAAGCAAGGTGGAATATTGAGATATATGGCTTGACACTAAGAAAAAGTTTCAACACGATGAAATTTCCAAACTTCCACCTCAAAATTCTTCATGTTCCAAGCTCAAAATGCAAAAGTGTTGAACATGAAAGTTATTCCTCTTGATCTAACCTTTCCAAAAACTCCAATTTCATCAATTTTGCACAAGATTTGCTAGGGCTGCACATGGCTGGAACATTGCATCATCAATTGGCAAAGATCAAACTTCAAGCTTCCATATACATTTGCCTTGCATTCCAAGTTGATTTAAGACTTACTCACACTCAATTGTAGATCAAATGGAATGATCTCATGGGCATGTACACGCCCATGCACACATGTATCACTCATTGCCAATTTTAGAAACTCATTTGGAAGGTGCAAATATCACATGATCCAGTTATATATAGAGCTCCATATGCTCAGAATTGAGGACCCCTTCGCGTCAACTTTGATCCCAAACACTTAACCCTTCCATTTGAGAGGATAATCCTGAGAATTTCCTTTGGAAATTGAGTTGGAATCTCACTGTTTTGAGATACAAAACTCCAGGGATCCAAGACCTTTTGTGCATTCTAAGCTACTTCTGCAAGCATCCTGAGCATGATCAAGCTTGAGCCAAAGCATGAACAAGTGAATCTTGATCTGCATTGAAGGTATTTTCGAGAAAATTTCATCTCTTCGATTCTCTCTCAATTCCACTCAATTCTCTTGGATCCTTGGTTGTCTGAAGTCCTACCAATGTAGGGAAAAAGAATGAGTTGCTTAGAGGTCAAATTGAAGCAACTCAGTTGACACACCTGAAAATTCAACTCCTCATATCTTTCTATATATGTGGAGTTAGTTAAAATTGAGGTTAGATTCGTGCTCTATGCCATTTTTTCTTTCAGATCATGTCCTCCTTTTTTCATTTATGATATGGTGATGAATGACCAATCCGGCCAAGGTCGCCTGAGAAGACGACCGACGCTTTACTCCGACAATGATGTGACACGGCCTAGAGCCATTAGATGGATTCAAAATGTTTTAATCATGAGCGTACATATTGATTACCAAGCGTGTGGATGTTTGACTCAGGCGCATCATGGAACGCACGCGCTCAACCACTTGATCAGCCACCTCAATTAATAAGGCAGATCAAGTGGTCCACGTTTTTTTTGATTTTCTAATTTTAATTTTTATTCCCTTGATTTTCATTAATTCATATTAATTTTAATATTGATCCAAAAAATATGAGACATTCACCAAAAAATTTCAAAAAAATTCCTCTTTCATATTATGAATTAAAATTATTTTTTGGATAATTATTAGAATTTTTCATGATTTAATTGATTTTGCATTTGTTTTTAGTTGTTTAAAAATACTTTTAAGTCTTTAAAAATTCTGAATTTTTTTCTCCAAGGTCCTTTAACCTTGTTTGACCTATGTTAAATCTCATTGCCATTTATTTAGTGTTTTGATGAGATTTTAGGAATTTGACAAACCATATTTAACTTAAATGCCTTATTTTTGTATTTTTAAATTGAATAAATGCCAAATAATTTTGTTGACCAATTGTGATGACTTGTTTGTGTTTGACTCTTGTGGTTGGGCCTTGGTCAAGGTTGATTTGACTTTGTCAAGTTAATATCATTGGATTTAGGGGATTGATGGAATGTACATTCCACCTCCCAAAATGAATGGATGATATTAATTTGATAAAAGTTCTCCTTTGATCAATTTGAGTTTTGATCCATTTCCCCCCTCTTCATCTCATTCCCCTTCTTTATGCATTTATCTCATTTAGTTTATGATATCTGAAAGTCCTAAAGCTAGTTGATTGAAAAATTAACATGAGTATGGATGAGATTAGGCCACTTCTTTTGCATATTTCTTTTTTGTGTGTGGTATGTTTCATGAGCATAGTCCATTATACTATGTCTCTAACATGCATTAACAACAAAATTCTATTGCCCAATCTCAAATAGTTGTGACTTCTACATAAGTCCAATAACGATTGCTTAACATAGCGCTAAATTTGTGACACAAAAGGCATAACATTCTAGTTAGTGAGATTGTAAGTCTCCCCTCTTTCATGGTATTGTGTGGAAACTTGGCCTTTTTTCCTTCCTTTGGAAGATGTCTTGGATCAAGGATCCATGCTTGTGATAAGTGGGTTGAGTGTTCTCCAAAGAATGTCTTAAAATGAAAAGCAAAAGCAAAACAAAACTAACTTCTAAATCATTAGCAACTAACTTTTAATTTCAAGCCATTTACTTTAATGTCATTTAATTCTAGCCTTTATTCATTTGCCATTGTTCATATCATTCTAATTGTTTATGTTAATGCAATTTTCACTTTGTCCACTTGGAGCATATTGTGTGATATATATTGTTTGTGTATACTTTGCTTGTTTGTGTGGTCTTTGACCATTGATGTACATAATAACAACAAAAACCCTAAAAAACTTTTGTGGGGACTATTGGCTTGATCTTGGACAAATGGACTTAGAACTTAGACAACATTCCCATTCTAAAGGACTTGGCCAATGCCAACTTATTGAGAAATTAAGTTCTTGCAATGTGAAACTTCATCTGATACATCATTCAAGATCCCTCTTAGTTCATCTGCAGCATGATCATTCTGTAGTTGTTATTTTGAACTTGTGACTTGTGAAATTCATCTGCTACATGGGCTAATTTTGAGGAAGATCATGGAATGGCTAGAGGTTGGATGGGGCTATCTTTATTTGATGCCTTTTGCTCTTCAAGATAATATAATTGTGCATTGGTGTGTTGCTTGATTCTAAATGTCCAAGGGAATTCTGGGTTTCTATTGACATTCTTGTCTATTGGATTACTACCCATTTGGTAAGATCTTTTCAACTCTTAACTTTTAATTTTGTGCATAGGATTAGTCCCTTCATCTTCTCCCTATTTATTTAATTTCAAAATCTCTCCCTCCGTTTTCAAAATCTTCTTTGATTGAACTTATTTTGTTTTAAAGTTTGACCATTTTGTAAAAAGTTAGAAACTTTGGCCTTATGCCATTGCATTTTCAAACTTCTTTTCTTAAATCAAAATTGTAAATAAACTTAACTATACTTGACTTAAACTTTTAAAAATCCAGAAAGAACTAACTCATTCAAACCATTTTTAGACCTTTGTGCCTTTCAAACTTAATTTTATTAAAAGCAATGCATCCACTTTGAAATTTGTATGATGAACTACGAGGTTTTGATCCTTCATTTTTATGTTGGTACGTAGGCACAAGTCCGAAGGGCTTGTCAAACACAAAAAATATAATTAATGAATTCTTTTCTCATCCCCCCATTCTATTTTGTTTGTAAACATCATTTTTGTACCAAATACATATGCACACAAAAAGGGCTCCCTAGGAGTACCTAGGACACTTTGGTTGCTAACACCTTTCCTCTGTGTAACCAACCCCTTTACGTGTAATCTCTGACATTTTATTAGTTTTGATTTGAAAACTTCTTACTTTTGGGTTTTGTTCGTACTTTTTCCTTTTTCCCTTGGAAACAATAAAAGCGCGGTGGCGACTCTTATTATTTGATCTCTAGCTTATCCATAGCTTGATTGTCATGAATTTACCACTACAGAAATTAAGTGGCGACTCTACTGGGGAGTAGTCTCCAGTGTGTTTAGCCTACTTTTTGTGTGTATATATTTGTATATATGTGATGTTTGTATATATGTATGTGTGATATAATCTGCTTGTTGTGCTTGGTTATCTCTGAGTGGCGAGATAAGTTCTAACCCGAACTTGAGTGCAATTAAGATAGGAGGATGGTATAGTCATGTTCGACTTGTGTGGAGTAGTCCTTAACAAGTTGCCTTGAGATCCATCTGCTTAGTGAAGACTCTTTTGGATTTGGAAATGTCACACAAGTATTTGTGGTTAGGTATTACTATCTCCAATTTGGGTCCAACAAGATGAGGATCGTAGAACATTTACCCCCTCTTGGCCTATTTAGGACGTAGTGCGGAAACTGTTCAAGTGTAGACTTGATAACAGTTGTTACGCGAAACTACACTGAGACGAGTTTCTCTTGAGAATATTATTGGTCGATAAGTCAGTCATCTTAACCTGTAATATCTGATAGATGGAATTAAGACTCTAGGAACTTTTTAGAACATGATCTACAGGTTTTTATCCTTAGTTCACTCCTTTGGGATGGTTCTTACCATGCTCGTGACTTACAACAAACCCTCGATTCTTGGTTGATCCAATCAAGTCTTGTCAATATCAATGGAACTTGGGTGTTGATAAGGTGAAAACCATAATCCACCAAAATGGATGATTAATCTTGACAATGACTTGATTCATCTCTTGACCTTTGTTTGCCTTGTGTGTGATCCCTTATTTTTTATTGTTGAATTCATGCATTCATGCGCATCGTAACATTCATCAAACAAAAATTTCAAGGAACTAAGGTATCATTTGCAAATATTTTCAGACCATGGATTGTGGACGAAGGGACACTAAGAAGTACAGTTTCAGATGTCCAAATTTGAAAGAGTTAAGGAAGCTAGCATCTTTTGTATTAGATCCCTTGGACTTCAAACAACGCCCATCTTGTCTGCTAATGTGGTTGAAGGACTCTTGAGTGTATTGGTGCAGTTCTATGATCCTCTCTACCGTTGTTTCACTTTCCCAGATTTTCAGCTTGAGCCTACCTTGGAGGAGTATTCTCATCTTTTGGGGATACCTGTTTCTAGTAGAGTGCCTTTTAGTGGATTGGAAGAGATTCCCATATCTCATCTTATTACTGAAGCTCTTCACTTGAAGAAGTCTGAGATAGAGGCTCATTGGGTGAAGAAATGAGGATTGTTTGGGTTGCCATCTGATTTCCTCATCAAGGAAGCTACTGCCTTTGCTCAAGTCGATAGTGTGGATGCTTTTGAAGCTATCTTTCTATTGCTCATCTATGGATTAGCTTTGTTCCCTAACATTGACAGTTTCGTTGATGTTAACGCCATTAGACTTTTCTTGATTGGGAATCATGTGCCCACTTTGTTTGGTGATATGTATTTCTCTTTGCATCTAAGGAAATCTAAGGGCGGTGGAACTATTGTCTGTTGTATTCCTCTTCTGTACAAGTGGTTTATTTCGCACTTGCCTCAGACACCTGCTTTTGTAGAGAACAAACAATGTCTAAGGTGGTCTCAGAGACTTATGTCTCTCACTAATGATGATATAGTTTGGTATGATCCGTCTTTAAGAAGTTTGGAGATTATTGATAGTTGTGGTGAATTCTCTAATGTGCCTCTCATTGGTACACAAGGAGGAATTAACTACAACCCTGCTTTGGCTCGTCGTCAACTTGGGTTCCCCTTAAGACACAAACCTAATAACACTTTGTTAGAATGTATTTTCTATCAAGAGGGTAAAGATCCCCAACATTTGAAGTAGAAGATTCGCATGCTTGGCATAACGTGCATAGGAAAGGAAGATCCGAGCTTGGTCCGTGCAATTGTGTAACTTTGGAGGCTTACACTCTTTGGGTGAAGAAGAGAGCTTTGGAGTTGAAGATTCCTTATCATTATGAAAGACCTATGTCTAGGGTTGTGGTTGAGCCATTAACTCTCCCTAACCAAGATGTAGGGGAGTTGGAAGACTCGCTCGCCAAGATGAAGCAAGAGAAGGACATGTGGGAAGAGCGTTTCCATGCTTTGAGAAAAAAGCATGAGGAGTTGTAGTTGGAGTCTAAGGACAAAGATGCATTAATTGAGCTACTTGAAGACCGAGTGACGAAGAGACAGAGAGAGCCAGAGGTTTCATCTTCTAGCATGCCTCAACCTTCCGTTTCTTGGAAGAAGATTGTTAACCAGCTTGTCCTCGAGAAGACTCAGATGAAGGCTTCTTTTGAGACCGAGATCCGTCGCATTCCAATGAAGTACGCTCCTTCAGCCATATCTGCTGACATTGTTGTTAGGGATCCTTAGGATGACTAGTCTCCTTTTCTCTTGTATCTTTTATGTTGGTTTCTGAAATTGTATTCAGTGTAATCCTTCCAATTTATATAAATGAAAAGAGATTTTTGGTCATATCAAATTGTTGCAATTGCCATTTCAATTTTTATATATTTGGAAATGATATAGTAAGTTCCTTGGAAATAAAAATAATCAAACATTGCATTTCATGCATCATTTGCATAAGCAGGTTTTTGCGAGGTGTCTGATTGGTGTTCTTCTGTGCTTTAGCCAAGCTGACTCATCGGTACAACACTCGAGCCAATCGTCCAAAGATCATGGAACACCTTGAACAAGAGAACCGAGACTTGAAAGAGGAGATTGTCCGGCTAACTGCCATGATTGAGTCAGTTCTTGCTGCCCAGAGCCAAGCTTCTCTAACTCCTACAACTCCTCCCGCGAGGACTGTTATTTCTGAAGTGGTTACCTCTACAGTTCCTGCTGCCACCGCCCACTTCGCTCCGAATATGCTTAATTTTGTGCTAGAAGGTTTCACTCCCACTTTTGCTTCCATGCCAGCATCTAGCCCGGTCATGTCTATGCCACCTCCCGTTGTGCACACTTTGCCTCGTGCAGAAGACACCATCTATCACTCCGAGCCATCTGAGGGCCCGGGCGTCTATGAAAAGATGGATTAGATGAAGGACCAATTCCTTGAACTACGCAAGGAACTGAAGACGCTGAGAGGCAAAGATCTGTTTGGGAAGAGTGTTGTTGAGCTGTGCTTAGTGCCTAATGTCAAAATCCCTGTGAAATTCAAAGTGCCTGACTTTGAGAAGTATAAGGGAAAATCCTGTCCACTCAGTCATCTTGTGATGTATGCCCGCAAGATGTCAACCCAGACAGATAATGATCAACTGCAGATCCACTACTTCCAGGATAGCCTGACAGGTGTTGCGCTCCATTGGTATATGGGGTTAGATAGTGCAAGCATCCGCACTTTCAATGATCTAGGCAAGGCTTTCGCGAAACAGTACAAGTACAACGTGGATATGGCGCCAGATAGGGACCAACTGAGGTCCATGTCTCAGAAAGATAAGGAGACATTCAAAGAGTATGCCCAGCGTTGGAGTGAGTTGGCTGCCCAGATTATTCCTCCTTTGGAGGAGAAGGAGATGACAAAAATATTTCTCAAAACCCTGAGTTCATTTTATTATGAACATATGATTACCAGTGCCCCCAGTGATTTTACCGAGATGGTAAACATGGGGATGAGACTTGAAGAGGGGGTCCGTGAAGGACGTTTGTCGAAAGAGGAGACGTCAACTAGCAAGAAGTATGGGAGCAATTTCAGCAAGAGGAAGGATAACGAAACAAACGCAATAAGCAGTGGGAGGCAGAGGAGGCCCCAAGCAAGAAGAAATCCACTACCCCGTCAACATCATCATCATCAAGTATCATCCGTCATTCCATCATTTTTCAAATCAGCAAACAACACCAATTCAACAACAACAACAACATTAGTATCAAAATCAACGTCAATAACAACAACCGCAACAAAGAACAAACACCTACAACAACAACAATTCCAACAATAATCATCACCAGCAACAAAATTTTGAGAGGAAGGAGGTCTCTTTCGACCCAATTCCTATGTCATATGGATAACTGTACCCATCTTTAGTCCTCAAGAATTTGATTCAACCGAGGAACTCGCCACAAATACCAGAACCACTTCCTTGGTGGTATAAACCCGAACTTTACTGTGCTTTTCACCAGGGTGCACCTGGGCACGATATTGAGAATTGTTATCCACTGAAGTATGAAGTGAAAAAGGTTATAAAGAGTGGTATGGTGTCTTTTGAAGATCGTGCGCCTAATGTGAAAGCTAATCCTTTGCCTCCTCATGAGAATACCTCAGTTAACATGGTGGACGGTTGTCCAGGTGAATTTAAAGTTTTCGATGTCCGGTTTATCCGAAGGTCTTTGGTGCAGATGCACAAAGATATCTGTTTGGTGAGTGAATGTGAACATGATCACGATGGCTGTGATATTTGTAGTGTGAACCCAAGAGGGTGTGTTGTCGTGAAAAGGGACATCCAGCGTCTGATGGATGAAGGCATGATCCAAATTGTTCAATCTCGTCATTTAGATGACGATGTTAATGTCATTGTTCCCGTTTTCAAACAACCATAGCGGTTGGTGATTCAGTATGATAGTAATCAGAGCGTCAACAATAGATCAGTTTCGCCGTTGGTAATACGGTTAGCGGGCCCAGTCCCGTATGCATCCGATAAGGCTGTACCGTATCAATACAATGTTATAATGATGGAGAAAGGTCAAGAGGTCTCGTTACCTATGACCAGTTCAGTAGTGAGCATTGCAGATGTTACGAAGGTGACCCGTAGTGGTCAAGTTTTTGGCCCGGTGTTCCCGGAGAATAAGGAAGAATTGATTGTTGGTAAGAAGGCGGAGGTGCCTAGTGTAGATCCTATTGGTTGTTTGAAAGATAAGTCTGGTGAATCCAACAATTTGAAAGCCAATAATGATGATGATGAGGTACTCCGACTGATCAAGAGAAGTGAATTCCCTGCCTGATTCAAGTACTTCAGTTTTATCCTGACTTACTCATATCCCCTGCAGATGTCGTTGTTTCCCCGATTGAGTCTTTCCATGTTTGTATGGAATATCTCGAGTCCCCCAGTAGTTTTAAGTCGTAGCCTGGCCTATGCATGACTTCTTTTTCCCAAGAGTCTCTGTCTCCCTAGTGAGTTTTCCTTATGGAATATGTTATACTCCTGTGGACTTTCAGTCTCTCTGATTTCTTTTCCTTTGTGGCAATATTTCCCCACAGAGCATTAACTTTTACATTCATATCATATGCATCATGAGGTCTCTTAGGGACCAAAATTTATTTCTATATGTTGTTATTTAAGCCCATTCTACTGAGTCGACATGAAGATTTTAACCTTCGCCTCCTTAGTTAGAATATCCTTAAACAGGGGCAGTTGTAAGACCCCAATTTTGACCCTAAGATCCCTCTTGCAATTTCATCATATGCATTAGCATTGGGATCACACCTTCGCATCCTCCTTACCCCTCTTTCATTGGGTTTGTTTTGTGAGAGATCACCAAGCACTTTGTGATTGTATCATACTTGTATATCATCATTTCACTAACCAAAATACCAAAAATATCTAGGGTTTTAGACCCTTATGACAAAGAGCACAACCATAAATTGATCCACGAATGGTTATGAGAATCATATATGAGTTCCATTGATATTTACATGTTATATTGATCAAGTTTTCTTCAAGAGTTTGAGGGTAATTTGCCTTGGAAACCCTAGTTTGACTAGGTATCTTGAGTAATTTCTCCAATAAGCTATCTCACTAATTGATCAAATTTCTCAAGGGACATTTTAAAATTCATCATCTTATGCATATATGATCTACCATGAGCAAAGAAAGTCAAAAAGAATTGAAGGTTAGCAAGTTGGTTGAAGGTGGTTGGCCAGATGAATTCATCTGATCAAAACTGGGTCTCCCTAGACTCTAGCTCCTACAATTTTCACCATTTGAAAATGATTCCATGAGTAAACTTACTCTAAATGACATTCCAAACAACTTTCATGTTGAGACCTAGAGCTAGTTTTGCATGGAAAATCATTTTCTATGTTGAAACATTATAGGTCATTTTGTCTAAACCCTAATTTGAAAGTCAACTTCCCAAGGTCATAAAATTTTTATGAGATGAAAGATTTCCAAGTTGCACAATCAAATTAAAGATGTCTAATTCAACTTTTATGTTTGGATTGAGAGCTAATTCAACTTTTATGAGCAAGTGATAAGAGGTTACATTATAGGTCACTTTTGACCTATACCTTTGAACAAGTGATTTTTCGAAATTTCAAAAATGCATAACTCTATCATTCTAAATCCAAATGACATGAAATTGGTTACCATTTTTAATGTATTTGAAAGATCTATAACTTTGATGAAGACACGTTTCTCATTTGAGGCTCACATAAAACGTTAAGCAAGGTGGAATATTGAGATATATGGCTTGACACTTAGAAACTTTTTCAACATGTTGAAATTTCCAAACATCCACCTCAAACTTCTTCATGTTCCAAGCTCCAAATGAAAAAGTGTTGAACATGAAAGTTGTTTCTCTTGATCTATACTTTCCAAAGAGTCCAATTTCATCCATTTTGGATAAGATTTGCTAGGGCTGCACATGGCTGGAACATTGCATCATCAATTGGCAAAGATCAAACTTCAAGCTTCCATATACATTTGCCTTGCATTCCAAGTTGATTTCAGACTTACTCACACTCAATTGTGGATCAAATGGAATGATCTCATGGGCCTGTACACACCCATGCATGTAACACCCTTCTAAAATACCCCAATATTTAATTAAAATAACATATAAAACTCAGAGTAATTATGCAGTTAAGGGTGTCACACACACACTTCACACCATGTTCCAATTTATCCTGTCATGCTCATTTATTTAATCAAATAAAACATTTGCATAATTCGCAGCGGAATAAAATCCAACATCAATACAAAACATGTAACACAATACGTGTAAGCTTATTCAACAATCATCAATGAAAACAAGTAAAACATCCCGTCCCGATGTTACATCTATCAGAGCACGACCCACTAAGGAACTATACTAGACTCCGAGGACTAGCTTCTACTCAATCACTGCTCGTTACCTGAAAATAAAGTTGTAAGGGTGAGTTCCTCAATCGATATAATAAGCATTATAAAATCTCATGTAATGTTAAGTAAATAACACATTAATCACCCTAATCGTATCACACATTCAGTAACGGCACATCAACTCAATTATCATATTCAACACCAATACACTTCATACTCATGCTCAATGCCAACACAAACACACAACACACGTATAATACTGGAATACATCCATTCATATTATACGCCATACAAAATTTATGCAATGAGACTCCATGCATGCGGTACCGACTATTCGTGAACATATAGTTCAACTTCACCGACCAATCCAGGTACGGCTACCAAGCTCACTAGTGCCACTCATTTGAGACCTAGTGACTCACATCACTAATTCCTCACTATGGGAATTAGCTACCACCCCAAGGGCCATGCTATGCACGCTAAATCACCTAGCATGCAACATCAACAACAGTCCAAAATGACTAACATCACTAATTCCTCACTATGGGAATTAGCTACCACCATAAAGGCCACATAATGCATGCTAATCACCTAGCAATGCAACATCACAACAATAATCCACAATGGACCTATGCTCACACTCTAAGCCATAAAACAGTCCATTCACAACACATGCATAATATATACATTCACAACATTATGCATACAATCATACATCATCAACATATTCATCACATAATCAAATTATGATATGTCACATAGTCAATCACAGCATTAGCACACTCTACTAATACCCCTTTTTCTAAAAACAATGGGAAATGATCCCTAGTACATCATACGCCAACATAGGCCTAACCTCAATTGGGTACATAATATTAAAAAGCCAATCTTTCCTCTCTGCAACAGTGTTAACCGGTTAACGCCCTGGGTTAACCGGTTAACGCAGGCAAAACACGCTTACTGCCCAAAACTTATCAGTGTTAACCGGTTAACGCCCTGGGTTAACCGGTTAACGCAGGCAAAACAGCACTAATTCTCAATTCGTAACAGTGTTAACCGGTTAACCCCCTGGGTTAACCGGTTAACGCAGACAAAACAGCAGTTCCTGCGCTAACACAAGGCAGAATGCAGAATTCTCCGCATTTTCCGCCGTTAGAGGACTTCCGGACCTCCGATTCCAATTCCGTAAAAAGCTATACGTTCGGGAAAACACGACTAACACAATTACGGATTCAATTTCAGTTTCAAAACAACTTATCCAACACAATTATTCAGCATTCGACAAATTCCAATTAGGGTCAATTCAACGGTTTATCACTACCCATTACATGCTAACCCATAATACCCATTAAACGATGATAAACCCCCCTTACCTGATTAATCCGGCAAATCTTTGAGTTCCAAGCTCTTCTCTTCTCCAACCTTTGCTCTCTGGTTCTTCCTCTTGCTCTGCCTCTTTCAGCCGCTTCTCTGAGTTTCACGTGAAAACCTTATTTCCCAAAATGAACTCTTTTTACTTATTCCAGCTTATATATATTTTCAAATAATTATTATTCCAATAATAATAATAATAATAATCCAATTATCTAATTAAATTAATAAATATATTATTAACTTAATTTAAATAATTACCATATTATTATCGGGGTGTTACAACTCTCCCCCACTAAAAGAGTTTTCGTCCTCGAAAACATACCTCAAGCGAACAACTCTGGGTAAGACTCCTTCATCTTACTCTCCAGTTCCCAAGTCACATTGCCACCTGCTGGTCCTCCCCAAGCTACCTTCACCAAGGCAATCTCTTTACCCCGCAACTGCTTCAACTCTCGATCCTCGATCCTCATAGGCGATGTTTCAACAGTCAGGTTATCTCTCACCTGTACATCATCTACTTGGACTACATGCGACGGATCATGAATGTACCTCCTCAACTGAGACACATGAAAAACCTCATGCAAATTCGCAAGCGACGGCGGTAAAGCGACACGATAGGCTACCTCCCCTATCCTCTCCAAAATCTGATAAGGACCAATAAATCGAGGTGTCAACTTCTTCGACTTCAAAGCTCGACCAACACCAGTTATCGGAGTAACACGAAGAAACACATGATCTCCCTCTTGGAACTCAAGTGACTTCCTCCTCTTGTCATGATAACTCTTCTGACGACTCTGAGCAATTCTCATCTTCTCCTGAATCATCTTAATCTTTTCCGTAGTTTGTTGAACAATTTCAGGTCCAACCACAACACTCTCACCGGACTCATACCAACATAACGGTGTCCGACATCTCCTACCATACAAAGCTTCAAACGGTGCCATACCAATGCTCGAATGAAAACTATTGTTGTAGGTAAACTCAATCAAAGGTAAATAACAATCCCAAGCACCTCCCTTTTCCAAAACACAAGCTCTCAAAAGATCCTCTAATGACTGAATCGTCCTCTCCGTCTGACCATCAGTCTGCGGATGATATGCAGAACTCAATCTCAGCTTAGTTCCCAAAGCCCTCTGCAAACCTTCCCAGAACTTCGATGTAAATCTAGGATCTCTGTCTGAAACAATACTCGACGGAATACCATGCAAACTTATAATTTTCTCAATATACAACTCAGCTAATCTCTCTAACGGGTAATCCATTCTGATAGGAATGAAATGAGCCGACTTCGTCAATCTATCCACAATCACCCAAATAGCTTCAAAATTCTTACTTGTCCTCGGTAAACCAGAAACAAAATCCATACTGATACTATCCCACTTCCACTCTGGAATAGCCAACGGTTGCATTAGCCCAGACGGCTTCTGATGCTCAATCTTTGACTTCTGACAAGTCAAACAAGAATAAACAAAACTCGCAATTTCTCTTTTCATTCCCGGCCACCAAAATAACTTCTTCAAATCATGATACATCTTCATAGCTCCAGGATGAATACTCAGACCACTACGATGTCCTTCCTCCAGAATCCTCTTCTTAAGTTCGGTAACATCCGGAATACACACCCGATTACCAAATTTCAAAACACCATTCTCATCAACTCTGAATTCACCACCTTGACCTTGATTCACTAAAGTCAACTTATCGACCAAAAGCACATTGGATTTCTGACCTTCTCTAATCTCATCCAAAATATTACTCGTTAATTTCAACATTCCCAATTTAACACTATTGTGAGTACTCTCACACACCAAACTCAAGTCTCTAAACTGCTCAATCAAATCCAATTCCTTAACCATTAACATAGACATATGTAACGATTTCCGACTCAATGCATCAGCCACTACATTTGCTTTACCCGGATGGTAATTCAAACCAAAGTCAAAATCCTTCAGAAATTCTAACCATCTCCTCTGTCTCATATTCAGCTCTTTCTGATCAAACAAATACTTTAAACTTTTATGGTCACTGAAAACCTCAAATCTTGACCCGTACAAATAATGTCTCCATAACTTCAGAACAAATACCACAGCTGCCAACTCTAAATCGTGCGTCGGATAGTTCCTCTCATGAACTCTCAGCTGTCTCGAAGCATAAGCTATAACCTGCTTATTCTGCATCAACACACCACCCAAACCCAACAATGAAGCATCACAGTAAACCTCAAATGATTCCGACGAACTCGGTAATATCAGAATAGGAGCAGTAGTCAACCTTCTCTTTAACTCTTGGAAACCTTCTTCACATTTTGAGTCCCAAACAAATGCTTGCCCCTTTCTAGTCAACATCGTCAATGGTAACGCCAACTTAGAAAATCCCTCAATGAATTTCCTATAGTAACCAGCCAATCCCAGGAAACTGCGAATCTCAGCAACAGACTTCGGAGCCTCCCACTTAGACACCGCTTCTATCTTAGAAGGATCAACAGCAACACCACCTCTTGAAATCACATGACCAAGAAAACTAACCTCTTCTAACCAAAATTCACATTTAGAGAGTTTAGCAAATAACTTCTTTTCTCGTAGAACTTCTAAAACCACTCTCAAATGCTCAGCATGCTCTTCTTCAGATTTCGAATACACCAAAATGTCATCAATAAACACCACAACAAACTGGTCTAGGTACGGATGGAAAATCCTATTCATATACTCCATGAATACTCCAGGCGCATTAGTCACACCAAAAGGCATTACAGAATACTCATAATGTCCATACCTTGTCCTGAAAGCAGTCTTCTGAATATCCTCAGTTTTCACACGTATCTGATGATACCCAGATCTCAAATCTATCTTGCTGAACACACTCGCACCAACCAACTGATCCATCAAATCATCAATCCTCGGCAAAGGATACCGATTCTTGATCGTCACTTTATTCAGTTGCCTGTAGTCCACACACAACCTCATAGTACCTTCTTTCTTCTTAACCAACAACACTGGTGCACCCCACGGTGACACACTCGGACGAATAAATTTCTTATCCAACAGATCTTCCAACTGACTCTTCAATTCAACTAACTCAACCGCAGACATACGGTACGGAGCCATCGATATCGGTCTAGTACCAGGTACCAAATCAATCGAGAACTCAACTTCACGCTCTGGCGGCAATTCATTCACTTCTTCAGGAAACACATCAGGAAAATCACACACCACGGCTAGATCGCCAATCACCAGTTTATCTTTAGCCTCCAAAGTCGCTAACAGCATAAACAACTCTGCCCCATCTGCCACTTCCTCATTCACCTGCCTCGCTGATAGAAACAAACTCTTTCCCTCCTCAATCTCAGGAAAGACCACCGTCTTATCAAAACAGTTGATAGAAACTCGGTTAAACACCAACCAGTTCATACCCAAGATAACATCAATCTGCACTAGTGGAAGACACACTAGGTCCATCCCAAAGTCTCTACCAAAGATACTCAAAGGACAATTTAAACAAACTGAAGTAGTAGTCACTGAACCCTTCGCAGGAGTATCAATCACCATACTTCCAAGCATCTCAGATATCTCTAACTTAAGTTTCACAGCACAATCCAAAGATATAAAGGAATGAGTCGCACCTGTGTCAATAATAGCTACAAGAGGAAAGCCATTAATATAACACGTACCTCGGATCAAACGATCATCTGCAGCAGTCTCAGAACCCGATAAAGCAAAGACCTTGCCTCCCGACTGATTCTCTTTCTTCGGCTTAGGACACTGTGGGCTAATATGACCCACCTCTCCACAGTTGAAACAAGTCATAGTCTTCAACCGGCACTCTGCAGCCAAGTGACCACCTTTGCCACACTTGAAACACTTCTTCTCAGCACTGGTACACTCATGGAAACGATGTCCAGCCTGACCACATCTGTAACACTTAGCAGGGGCACTGGAGTCTCCCCCACTAGGCCTCTTCAGCCCGCTCTGTCTCTGGAAACCTTTGCCAGCTGCATACGGCTTCCCACGATCAGTCTGATTCTTGCCTTTCCTATCAACCCTTTGCTGATAGCTCTCTGCTCTAGCCTTGGAATCCTGTTCAAAAATCCTGCAACATCAACCAAATCAGAAAACACTCTGATCCGCTGATACCCAATAGCCTGCTTGATCTCGGGACGCAACCCGTTCTCAAACTTCACACACTTTGAAAATTCCCCAGTAGCCTCGTTATAGGGAGTATAATACTTCGACAGCTCTGCGAACTTAGCAGCATACTCAGTAACAAACCTGTTACCCTGTTTCAATTCCAAGAATTCTATCTCTTTCTTTCCTCTGACATCCTCTGGAAAGTACTTCCTCAGAAATCTCTCTCTGAATACAGCCCAAGTGATCTCAGCATTCCCAGCAGATTCCAACTCAGTGCGGGTAGCAACCCACCAGTCATCTGCTTCTTCTGACAGCATATGCGTACCGAATCTGACCTTCTGGTTATCGGCACACTCAGTCACTCAGAAGATCCTCTCGATCTCCTTCAACCACTTCTGAGCGCCATCTGGATCGTATGCTCCCTTGAACATTGGAGGATTGTTCTTCTGGAACTCACTCAGTTGACGAGCAGCTCCCATTCCCACCACATTCGGATTCCCTCCAAGTACTCCAACTAGCATACCCAGAGCCTCAGCAATTGCAGCATCATCTCTACCTCTTCCAGCCATCTCTATTCTGAAAACCCAACAACTAAAACAATAAGTACTGATAGGGTTACACAACACCTATCCCGTACAGTGGAAACAGAATAATTACGACTCGACTCGACCGACTATGCTCTGATACCACTAATGTAACACCCTTCTAAAATACCCCAATATTTAATTAAAACAACAT
Organism: Lathyrus oleraceus; assembly: GCF_024323335.1. Lineage (NCBI taxonomy): Eukaryota > Viridiplantae > Streptophyta > Magnoliopsida > Fabales > Fabaceae > Lathyrus > Lathyrus oleraceus. The sequence continues at coordinate 183,870,225 of NC_066580.1, read as the reverse complement.
ATAAAACTCAGAGTAATTATGCAGTTAAGGGTGTCACACACACACTTCACACCATGTTCAAATTTATCCTGTCATGCTCATTTATTTAATCAAATAAAACATTTGCATAATTCGCAGCGGAATAAAATCCAACATCAATACAAAACATGTAACACAATACATGTAAGCTTATTCAACAATCATCAATGAAAACAAGTAAAACATCCCGTCCCGATGTTACATCTATCAGAGCACGACCCACTAAGGAACTATACTAGACTCCGAGGACTAGCTTCTACTCAATCACTGCTCGTTACCTGAAAATAAAGTTGTAAGGGTGAGTTCCTCAATCGATATAATAAGCATTATAAAATCTCATGTAATGTTAAGTAAATAACACATTAATCACCCTAATCGTATCACACATTCAGTAACGGCACATCAACTCAATTATCATATTCAACACCAATACACTTCATACTCATGCTCAATGCCAACACAAACACACAACACACGTATAATACTGGAATACATCCATTCATATTATACGCCATACAAAATTTATGCAATGAGACTCCATGCATGCGGTACCGACTATTCGTGAACATATAGTTCAACTTCACCGACCAATCCAGGTACGGCTACCAAGCTCACTAGTCCCACTCATTTGAGACCTAGTGACTCACATCACTAATTCCTCACTATGGGAATTAGCTACCACCCCAAGGGCCATGCTATGCACGCTAAATCACCTAGCATGCAACATCAACAACAGTCCAAAATGACTAACATCACTAATTCCTCACTATGGGAATTAGCTACCACCATAAAGGCCACATAATGCATGTTAATCACCTAGCAATGCAACATCACAACAATAATCCACAATGGACCTATGCTCACACTCTAAGCCATAAAACAGTCCATTCACAACACATGCATAATATATACATTCACAACATTATGCATACAATCATACATCATCAACATATTCATCACATAATCAAATTATGATATGTCACATAGTCAATCACAGCATTAGCACACTCTACTAATACCCCTTTTTCTCAAAACAATGGGAAATGATCCCTAGTACATCATACGCCAACATAGGCCTAACCTCAATTGGGTACATAATATTAAAAAGCCAATCTTTCCTCTCTGCAACAGTGTTAACCGGTTAACGCTCTGGGTTAACCGGTTAACGCAGCCAAAACACGCTTACTGCCCAAAACTTATCAGTGTTAACCGGTTAACGCCCTGGGTTAACCGGTTAACGCAGGCAAAACAACACTAATTCTCAATTCGTAACAGTGTTAACCGGTTAACACCCTGGGTTAACCGGTTAACGCAGACAAAACAGCAGTTCCTGCGCTAACACAAGGCAGAATGCAGAATTCTCCGCATTTTCCGCCGTTAGAGGACTTCCGGACCTCCGATTCCAATTCCGTAAAAAGCTATACGTTCGGGAAAACACGACTCACACAATTACGGATTCAATTTCAGTTTCAAAACAACTTATCCAACACAATTATTCAGCATTCGACAAATTCCAATTAGGGTCAATTCAACGGTTTATCACTACCCATTACATGCTAACCCATAATACCCATTAAACGACGATAAACCCCCCTTACCTGATTAATCCGGCAAATCTTTGAGTTCCAAGCTCTTCTCTTCTCCAACCTTTGCTCTCTGGTTCTTCCTCTTGCTCTGCCTCTTTCAGCCGCTTCTCTGAGTTTCACGTGAAAACCTTATTTCCCAAAATGAACTCTTTTTACTTATTCCAGCTTATATATATTTTCAAATAATTATTATTCCAATAATAATAATAATAATAATCCAATTATCTAATTAAATTAATAAATATATTATTAACTTAATTTAAATAATTACCATATTATTATCGGGGTGTTACAATGCACAAATGCATCACTTATTGCCAATTTTGGAAACTCATTTGGAATGTGCAAATATCACATGATCCAGCTATAAATAGAGCTCCATATGCTCAGAATTGAGGACCCCTTCGCGCCAGCTTTTATCCCAAACACTAAACCCTTCCATTTGAGAGGATAATCCTCAGAATTTCCTTCGGAAATTGAGTTGGAATCTCATTGTTTTGAGATTCAAAACTCCAGGGATCCAAGAGCTTTTGGGCATTCTAAGCTACTTCTACAAGCATCCTGAGCATGATCAAGCACGAGCCAAAGCAAGAACAAGTGAATCTTGATCTGCATTGAAGGTATTTTCCAGAAAATTTCATCTCTTCGATTCTCTCTCAATTCCACTCAATTCTCTTGAATCCTTGGTTGTTTGAAGTCCTACCAATATAGGCAAGAAGATTGAGTTGCTTAAAGGTCAAATCGAAGCAACCTAGTTGACACACATCAAAATTCAACTCCTCATATCTTTCTATATATGTGGAGTTAGTTAAAATTGAGGTCAGATTCGTGCTCTACGCCTTTTTTTCTTTCAGATCATGTCCTCGTTTTTCATTGATGATGTGGTGATGAATGGACCAGTCCGGCCAAGGTCGCCTGAGAAGACGACCGACGCTTTGCTCCGACAATGATGTGGCACGGCCCAGAGCCATTAGATGGATTCAAAATGTTTTAATCATGAGCGTACATATTAATTACCAAGCGTGTGGATGTTTGACTCAGGCGCATCATGGAACGCGCGCGCTCAACCACTTGATCGGCCACCTTAATTAATGAGGTAGATCAAGTGGTCCATTATTTTGATTTTTTTATTTTAATTTTAATTCCTTTGATTTTCATTAATTCATATTAATTTTAATATTAATCCAAAAAATATGAGAGTTTCACCAAAAAATTTCAAATAATTTCCTCTTTCATATTCTGAATTAAAATTATTTTTTGAATCATTATTAATATTTTTCATGATTTAATTGATTTTGCATTTGTTTTTAATTGTCTAAAAATAATTTTAAGTCTTTAAAAATTCTGAAATTTTTTCTCCAAGGTCCTTTGACCTTGTTTGACCTATGATAAATCTCATGGCCACTTATTTGGTGTTTTGATGAGATTTTACTAATTTGACAAACCATATTTAATTTAAATGCCTTATTTTAGTATTTTTAATTTGAATAAATGCCAAATAATTTTGTTGACCAATTGTGATGACTTGTTTCTGTTTGACTCTTGTTGTTGGGCCTTGGTCAAGGTTGATTTGACTTTGTCAAGTTAATATCATTGGATTTAGGGGATTGATGGAATGTATATTCCATCTTCCAAAATGAATGGATGATATTAATTTGATAAAAGTCCTCCTTTGACCAATTTGAGTTTTGATCCATTCCTCTCCCTCTTCATCTCATTCCCCTTCTTTATGGATTCATCTCATTTGGTCTATGATATCTCAAATTCCTAAAGCTAGTAGATTGAAAAATTAACATGAGTATGGATGAGATTAGGCCACTTCTTTTGCATTTTTCTTTTTTGTGTGTGGTATGTTTCATGAGCATAGTCCATTATACTATGTCTCTAACATGCATTAACACCAAAATTCTATTTCCCGGCCTCAAATAGCCATGACTTCTACATAAGTGCAATTACGATTGCTTAACATAGCGCTAAATTTGTGACACAAAAGGCATAGCATTCTAGTTAGAGAGACTGTAAGTCTCCCCTCTTTCATGGTATTGTGTGGAAACTTGGCCTTTTTTCCTTCCTTTGGAAGATGTCTTGGCTCAAGGATCCATCCTTGTGATAAGTGGGTTGAGTGTTCTCCAAAGAATGTCTTAAAATGGAAAGCAAAAGCAAAACAAAACTAACTTCTAACTCATTAACAACTAACTTTTAATTTCAAGCCATTTACTTTAATGTCATTTAATTCTGGCCTTTATTCATTTGCCATTGTTCATATAATTCTAATTGTTTATGGTAATGCAATTTTCACTTTGTCCACTTGGACCATATTGTGTGATATATCTTGTTTGTGTATACTTGGCTTATTTGTGTGGTCTTTGAGCATTAATGTACGTAATAACAACAAAAACCCTAAAAAACTTTTGTGTGGATTGTTGGCTTAATCTTGGACAAATGGACTTAGAACTTAGGAAACATTCCCATGCTAAAGGACTTGGCCAATGCCAACTTATTGAGAAACCAACTGCTTGCAATGTGAAACTTCATCTGATACATCATTCAAGATCCCTCTGAGTTCATCTGCAACATGATCATTGTGTAGCTGTTATTTTGAACTTATGACTTGTGCATTTTTCATGATTTAATAATAATGATTCTCCAATTGTTATTCTCCATGTTATTGCTATTATTAATAATGGAAAATATTATAAATCCAGAAAGAGGAAATTGTTTGTGTTTAAATCATGAAAAATATGGCATTCTCCATGTTTCTTGCTATTTTAAATCATGAAAAATATTAATAATGATTCAAAAAATAATTTAAATCCAGAATATGAAAGAGGAAATTATTTGAAATTATTTGGTGAAACTCTCATATTTTTTGGAGCAATATTAAAATTAATATGAATTAATGAAAATAAAAGGAATAAAAGAAAATCAGAAAATAACAAAAAAACGTGGACCACTTCATCTCCCTCATTAATTGAAGTGGCAGATCAAGTGGCCAGAAGCGCGCATTCCATGGTGCACTGCAATCAAAGCGGCATAGGCTTGGTATTTAAAAGCAACGGACGAGATTAAAAAAATTTGAAACAGATCAATGGCTCTTAACACTACCAGCGCATCGCTGGCGTCCAAAGGCCGATCATCTTCTTCGGTGACACTGGCCGGACTCGTTCACTCATCACCATCAAGAACATGAAAAAGGAGGACATGATATGAAAGAAAAAATGGGGTAGAGCACAAATCTGACCTCATTTTTAACTAACTCCACATATATAGAAAGATATGAGGAGTTGAATTTTAAGGTGTGTCAACTGAGTTGCTTCGATTTGACCTCAAAGCAACTCAATCTTCTTGCCAACATTGGTAGGACTTCAGACAACCAAAGATCTAAGAGAATTGATGGAATTGAGAGAGAATCGAAGAGATGAAATTTTCTGGAAAATACCTTCAATGCAGGTCTGGATTCACTTGTTCTTGCTTTGGCTCGTGCTTGATCTTGCTCAGGATGCTTGCAGAAGTAGATTGAAATGCAGAAAAGGTCTTGGATCCATTGAGTTTTGAATCTCAAAACAGTGAGATTCAAACTCAACTTCCAAAGGAAATTCTCAAGATTATCCTCTCAAATGGAAGGGTTTGGTGTTTGGGATCAAAGTTGGCGCGAAGGGGTCCTTAATTCTGAACATATGAAGCTCTATTTATAGCTGGATCATGTGATATTTGCACCTTCCAAATGAGTTTCCAAAATTGGCAATGAGTGATGCATGTGTGCATGGGCGTGTATAGGCCAATGAGATCATTCCTTTTGATCCATAATTGAGTGTGAACAAGTCTGAAATCAACTTGGAGTGCTAGGCAATTGTACATGGAAGCTTGAAGTTTGATCTTTACCAAATGATGATGCAATGTTCCAGTCATGTGCATCCCTAACAAACCTTGTCCAAAAGGGATGGAATTTGATTTTTTTAAAAGGCTAGATCAAGAGTAACAACTTTCATGTTCCACACATTTTCATTTGAATCTAGGAACATGGAGAATTTTGAGATGGAAGTTTTGAAACTTCAACATATTGAAATTTTTTCTAAGTGTCAAGCCATATATCTCAATATTCAACCTTTCTTAACTTTTTGATGTGAGCTTTAAATGAGAAAAGTGTCTTCATCAAAGTTGTATCTATTTCAAAGACGTTCAAAATGGTCACCAATTTCTTGTCATTTGGATTTGAAATGATAGAGTTATGCATTTTTGAAGTTTTAAAAAATCACTTGGTCAATGGTATAGGTAAAAAATGACCTATAATATAACCTCATATCACATGCTCATAAAAGTTGAATTAGCCCTTACTCCAAACATCAAAGTTGAATTAGACATCTTGAAAACTTTGAAATATTTCATCTCATAAAAATGGAGCATGTTATGTCCATGGGAATTTGACTTTCAAATTAGGGTTTAAACAAAATGACCTATAATGCCATATTTTTCATGATTTAAACACAAACAATTTCCTCTTTCTGGATTTTTAATATTTTCCATTATTAATAATAGCAATAACATGGAGAATCAAAATTGGAGAATCATTATTATTAAATCATGAAAAATATTAATAATGATTCAAAAAATAATTTTAATCCAGAATATGAAAGAGGAAATTATTTGAAATTATTTGGTGAAACTCTCATATTTTTTGGAGCAATATTAAAATTAATATGAATTAATGAAAATAAAAGGAATAAAAGAAAATAAGAAAATAACAAAAAATCGTGGACCACTTGATCTCCCTAATTAATTGAGGTGGCAGATCAAGTGGCCAGAAGCGCGCGTTCCATGGTGCACTACAGTCAATGCGGCATAGGCTTGGTATTTAAAAGTAACGGACGAGATTAAAACAATTTGAAATAGATCAATGGCTCTGAACACTTCCAGCACATCGTCGGCGTCCAAAGGCCGGTCATCTTCTCCGGTGACCCTGGCCGGACTCGTTCACTCATCACCATCAAGAACATGAAAAAGGAGGACATGATCTGAAATAAAAAATGGCGTGGAGCACAAATCTGACCTTAATTTTAACTAACTCTACATATATAGAAAGATATTGAGGAGTTGAATTTTAAGGTGTGTCAACTGAGTTGCTTCGATTTCACCTCAAAGCAACTCAATCTTCTTGCCGACATTGGTAGGAATTCAGACAACCAAAGATCCAAGAGAATTGATGGAATTGAGAGAGAATCGAAGAGATGAAATTTTCTGGAAAATACCTTCAATGCAGGTCTGGATTCACTTGTTCTTGCTTTGGCTCGTGCTTGATCTTGCTCAGGATGCTTGCAGAAGTAGATTGGAATGCAAAAAAGGTCTTGGATCCATTGAGTTTTGAATCTCAAAACAATGAGATTCAAACTCAACTTCCAAAGGAAATTCTCAGGATTATCCTCTCAAATGGAAGGGTTTGGTGTTTGGGATCAAAGCTGGCGCGAAGGGGTCCTTACTTCTGAGCATATGGAGCTCTATTTATAGCTGGATCATGTGATATTTGCACCTTCCAAATGAGTTTCCAAAATTGGCAATGAGTGATGCATGTGTTCATGGGCGTGTATAGGCCCATGAGATCATTCCTTTTGATCCATAATTGAGTGTGAACAAGTCTGAAATCAACTTGGAGTGCTAGGCAACTGTACATGGAAGCTTGAAGTTTGATCTTTACCAAATGATGATGCAATGTTCCAGTCATGTGCAGCCCTAACAAACCTTGTCCAAAAGGTATGAAATTGGATTTTTTTGACATGCTAGATCAAGAGTAACAACTTTCATGTTCAACACTTTTTCATTTGAAGCTAAGAACATGGAGAATTTTGAGATTGAAGTTTGGAAATTTCAACATATTGAAATTTTTTCTAAGTGTCAAGCCATATATCTCAATATTCAACCTTTCTTAACTTTTTGATGTGAGCTTTAAATGAGAAAAGTGTCTTCATCAAAGTTGTATCTATTTCAAAGACGTTCAAAATGGTCACAAATTTCCTGTCATTTGGATTTGAAATGATAGAGTTATGCATTTTTGAAGTTTGGAAAAATCACTTGGTCAATGGTATAGGTAAAAAATGACCTATAATATAACCTCATATCACATGCTCATAAAAGTTGAATTAGCCCTTACTCCAAACATCAAAGTTGAATTAGACATCTTGAAAACTTGGAAATCTTTCATCTCATAAAAATGGAGCATGTTATGTCCATGGGAATTTGACTTTCAAATTAGGGTTTAAACAAAATGACCTATAATGCCATATTTTTCATGATTTAAACACAAACAATTTCCTCTTTCTGGGTTTTTAGTATTTTCCATTATTAATAATTGCAATAAGATGGAGAATCACAATTGGAGAATCATTATTATTAAATCATGAAAAATATTAATAATGATTCAAAAAATAATTTTAATCCAGAATATGAAAGAGGAAATTATTTGAAATTATTTGGTGAAACTCTCATATTTTTTGGCGCAATATTAAAATTAATATGAATTAATGAAAATAAAAGGAATAAAAGAAAATCAGAAAATAACAAAAAATCGTGGACCACTTGATCTCCCTCATTAATTGAGGTGGCAGATCAAGTGGCCAGAAGCGCGTGTTCCATGGTGCACTGCAGTCAATGCAGCATAGGCTTGTTATTTATAAGTAACGGACGAGATTAAAACAATTTGAAACAGATCAATGGCTCTGAACACTTCCAGCGCATCGCCGACGTCCAAAGGCGGGTCATCTTCTCCGGTGACCCTGGCCGGACTCGTTCACTCATCACCATCAAGAACATGAAAAAGGAGGACATGATCTGAAATAAAAAATGGCGTGGAGCACAAATCTGACCTTAATTTTAACTAACTCCACATATATAGAAAGATATGAGGAGTTGAATTTTAAGGTGTGTCAACTGAGTTGCTTCGATTTCACCTCAAAGCAACTCAATCTTCTTGCCGACATTGGTAGGAATTCAGACAACCAAAGATCCAAGAGAATTGATGGAATTGAGAGAGAATCGAAGAGATGAAATTTTATGGAAAATACCTTCAATGCAGGTCTGGATTCACTTGTTCTTGCTTTGGCTCGTGCTTGATCTTGCTCAGGATGCTTGCAGAAGTAGATTGGAATGCAAAAAAGGTCTTGGATCCATTGAGTTTTGAATCTCAAAACAGTGAGATTCAAACTCAACTTCCAAAGGAAATTCTCAGGATTATCCTCTAAAATGGAAGGGTTTGGTGTTTGGGATCAAAGCTGGCGCGAAGGGGTCCTTACTTCTGAGCATATGGAGCTATATTTATAGCTGGATCATGTGATATTTGCACCTTCCAAATGAGTTTCCAAAATTGGCAATGAGTGATGCATGTGTGCATGGGCGTGTATAGGCCTATGAGATTATTCCATTTGATCCATAATTGAGTGTGAACAAGTCTGAAATCAACTTGGAGTGCTAGGCAATTGTACATGGAAGCTTGAAGTTTGATCTTTACCAAATGATGATGCAATGTTCCAGTCATGTGCAGCCCTAACAAACCTTGTCCAAAAGGGATGAAATTGGATTTTTTTGAAAGGCTAGATCAAGAGTTACAACTTTCATGTTCAACACTTTTTATTTGAAGCTAGGAACATGGAGAATTTTGAGATTGAAGTTTGGAAATTTCAACATATTGAAATTTTTTCTAAGTGTCAAGCCATATATCTCAATATTCAACCTTTCTTAACTTTTTGATGTGAGCTTTAAATGAGAAAAGTGTCTTCATCAAAGTTGTATCTATTTTAAAGACATTCAAAATGGTCACCAATTTCCTGTCATTTGGATTTGAAATGATAGAGTTATGCATTTTTGATGTTTGGAAAAATCACTTGGTCAATGGTATAGGTTAAATTATGACCTATAATATAACCTCATATCACATGCTCATAAAAGTTGAATTAGCTCTTACTCCAAACATCAAAGTTGAATTAGACATCTTTAATTTAATTTTGAAACATGGAAATCTTTCATCTCATAAAAATTGAGCATGTTATGTCCATGAGAATTTGACTTTCAAATTAGGGTTTAAAGAAAATGACCTATAATGTTTCAACATAGAAAATGATTTCCCAAGAAAAACTAGCTCTAGGTCTCAACATTAAAGTTGTTTGGAATGTCATTTAGAGTAACGTTTCTCTTGGAAGCATTTTCATATGGTGAAAATTGTAGGAGTTAGGGTCTAGGGAGACCCAGTTTTGATTAGATGAATTCATTTGGCCAACCACCATCAACCAACTTGCTAGCCTACAATTCTTTGGACTTTCTTGGCTCATGGTAGATAATATATGCATAAGATGATGAACTTTAAAGTGTCCCTTGAGAAATTTGATCAATTGGTAAAATAGCTTGTTGGAGAAGTTACTCAAGATACCTAGTCAAACTAGGGTTTCCAAGGCAAATCACCCTCAAACTCTTGAAGAAAACTTGATCAATATAACATGTAAGCATCATTGAGACTCATATTCTTGGATCAATTCATGGTTGTGCTCTTTGTCATGAGGGTCTCAAACCCTAGTTATGAACTTGATAGATCAATGGAGATCATGCCCTACCTACAAAGGAGATAGGCAAATGCAAAGACATATTTTTGTATTTTGGTTAGTAAAATGATAATATACAAGTATGATATAATCACAAAGTGCCTGGTGATCTCTCCCAAAACAAACCCAATGAAGGAGGGGTAAGGAGAAAGCCAAGGTATGATCCCAATGCTAATGCTTATGATGAAGTTGCATGAGGGATCTTAGGGTCAAAATTGGGGTCTTACACTTAAGACATTAGAGATTTCAATGGTCAAATGAGGGAATGGAAAAGAATAGGGATGAAGATGAAGATGGAGGGGAATGAGAGAAACACAAATTGGTCAAGGGAGGAATTTTATCAAATTAAAACCATTAATTCATTTTGGGAGATAAAATGTACATGCATCAATCCCCTAAATCCAATGGTTTCAATCCAACAAAAGTCAAATCAACCTTGACCAAGAACCAAACAAATAGTCAAACATCACAAGACCATAAAAATGGCTCAACATAATTTTTATACATTTAATCAATTGAAATCAAATTAAAAATGCATTAAAATACAATTTAATTTGGTTAAAACCTAAAATCTCTTCAAAACACCAAATAAATGGCCAAGAGATTTATCCTAGGTCAAATAAGGTCAAAGGACCTAAAACAAAAAATTTCATGATTTTTGAAAAGCCAGGAGTATTTTTAAACAATTAAAACTATCCACAAAAACATTTAACTCATCAAAACTATCAAAATTAATCCAAAAAGTAATTTTAATTCAGAAAATGATAGAGAAAAATATTTAAGCATTTTTGGGGAAAGTCCCATATTTTTTGGATTAAAAATTAAATTTCAATGAATAAAATAAAATAAGTGGATTAAATGGAAATTCAGAAAATACAAAAATTTAAGGGCCATCAGATATCCCTCATTAATTGAGGTGGCAGATTTAATGGTCAAGCGTGCGCGTTCCACCAAAGACCTGAGTCAATGCGCCACACCAATGGTAATCAAAACCAAGGACCAAGATTAAAACATTTTAAAATGATCAGATGCTTTTAGGAGATGAATTGGATCAAGGAAAAACTTGGACTCTTGGAGTTTCAATCTCAAAACATAATAAGATTTGAAGCTCGATTTTCCAATGAAAAACTTCAAGATTATCCCTTAATGGTGAGGGTTTGGATTACAGGTTCAAAGCTTGGGCATGAGGTCCTTAATTCTGAGCCAAGAGGGTTGTATTTATAGGCATTGCATTTGATTTTCACACACTTCCAAATTTTTCCAAAATTAGCAATCTTCTTGCATGCTTGCATGGGCATGTGATATGCCCATCAAATGATGCTATCAAGTCCAAAATCACCAATGTGCAATGCTGAAATCATGTCATGTACTCATGCAATGGAGATTGAAAAGTGAATGTGAAATCCATCCAAATGATTCTTTGAAAATAAATCGTGCACAAGTCCTTTATTTATTGGCCATATGAGACTTTTTGGAAAGGTGAGATCAAGGGGAAAAACTTTCATGTTGAACACTTTTCCATTTGAAGCTTGGATCATGATGAATTTTGAGATGGAAGTTTGGAAAATCAAAAATATTTGAAAATTTTATAAGTACCAAGTCAAATGTTCACTTCTGCCTCCTTGAATAACTTTTTCTACGGGCTTCAAATGGAAAACGTTGCTTCATTAAAGTTGTAGATATTTCTAACCCAATTCAATTTAGTCACAAATTTAACCTCATTTGGATTTGGCATGTAGGAGTTATGCATTTTAGAAGTTGAGGAAAATGACTTGTTCAATGGTAATGGCCCAAAATGACATATAATGTTTCCTCTTGGCACATGCATTTGGAAGTTGAATTTGGACTTCTTACAAGAATAAAAGTTAGAGAGGACATCTTGAATTTGATCATGGAACCTGAATGGATTTCATTTTATAAAAATTGAGCAAGTTATGGTCCTCGGAAGTTGACCTCCTAACTAGGGTTTAGATAAAATGACATATAACCTTTCACCATAAAAATGACTTTCCAAGCAAAAATAGCTCTTGGCTTCAACATGAAAGTTGTTTGGAATGTCATAAGGAGTAACACTTATCTTATAATAATTTTCATATGACAAAAATTGTAGGAGATAGGGTCTAGGGATCCCCAGTTTTGACCAATTGACTTTCTCTGGTCAACCACCATGGACCATCTTACAAACTTGACATTCTATTGATATTTGAGACTCATGGAGGATAATATATGTTTAGGATGATGTAATATGAAGTATCCCTTGAAATATTTGATCAAATGGTGAAGAAACTTGTTGAGGAAGTCACACAAGATATCCAGATGAATTAGGGCTTCCAAAGCAAACAAGCTTCAAACTCTTGATGAATTCTTGATCAAATTGATATGTGAAGATCATGGGGACCCATATATGATTTCTAGAACCAATGTGTACCATCTCTTGATTAGCCTTCTTGCATTGAGGGTCTCAAACCCTATATATGAGTTTGATGGAGCACACTAATAAAAAACCTCCCTTTTCCCCCTTCAGAGGTTTCCATCCATCTCTCTTTTAAAACTTTTATTCACTTGAAGAAAACAAACAACATTAGCTAACATTCAAATCTCAAATTAAACTAAAAGGTTTCCATTGAATACAACACACGTGAGGGGTGCTAATACCTTCCCATTGCGTAATCGACTCCCGAACCCGAATATGGTTGCGATGACCATTATTCTGTTTTTGAAAGATTTTATCGATATTTTCCTATTCCTTCATTGGAATAAATAAAGTTCGGGGGCGACGCTGTTCTAACTAAATCTTTTTCGTGACCATCGCGAGTGTAGCGGGGTATTCGTTACCTTTAGATTTATTGACTAAATCAAAAGTAAATCATACAATTCGAGTCGCCACCGCACTTTTATTTATCCAAAGGAAAGGTTAAAAAGCCAACAAAAACCGAGAATCAAATCAAAAACTAATAAAAATGTCAGAGTTCGGGGTAAGGGGGTTGGTTATGCAATGGGAAGGTTTTAAGCACCCAAAACATCCTAGGTACTCCTAAGGAGCCCTTTTCACAATTTGTTGTAAGATAGGTTGGTGTTTTGTGAAAAGATATTTGTGCAAACATGATTGGGGAGATGAGAGAAGAATATACAAGTTATTTACAATTTTTGTGTTTGAATGGATAAACCCACTGCCTACGTACCATCTTAAAAAAGATTAGGATCAAAACCTCGTAGTTCGGGGTAAAAATTTCAAAACGAGTTGGTGAATTGATTGGTCCAAAAGCCTTAAGGTCTTTTGTTATCCAAGGGAGAAAACTCAACCTAAAAAACCACAAATCCACCATGTGAGGATAGCTTCAACATGCTAGTGAGGGGTTAACCCTATAATAAGCATGGAAGATTCATTGTCCATCACTAAGGATATAGGTGAGTATTATATCAACCTCAAGAGTAACTCGAACCTAATAGTTAATGGTTTATAAAAAGCTTTGGCAAGAAGTGGCCTTTGAAACCACAAAAACATTTGAATGAGTTATATTTACCAATGAAAAGTATTTACAAAAATATGCTCAAAGTTGACTTAGGATTCAATTCAAAATAAGTGTTATGAAAAGAAAGTTTGAAAATCAAAAGCATAACTCTTAGGTTTCTAATGTTTGAAAACAAGTGTTAATGTTTGCACAAAAGTTTTGGCTTGGGTTAGAGTGGAGGGAAGAAGAAGAATGGCTAAGTCCTAAACATACAAAGATGAAGGAAAAGAAATCAAACCACAAATGGAGTTCCCTTCTTGGGATCATAGTGATGATCCAAGTAGCTCTCATCCTTTGGAATAAGCAAGCAAATAAGCAAATACTCAAGCAATCAATCAAGCAAGCAAGCTCTTAGGAATCTTCCAATGGCTCTTGTATCTCTCACTTTAGATGCACATGACAATGGTTCTTTAATTTGGCTCAAATAGGAATCCCTAGCACAAGAACACACACATCAAAAAGTTATATAATGCGAACAAAGAATGGACAAGAGTGAGTTTAGAGGTTAGGTCCTTCCAATTAATCTTCAACATTAAGTCCTTTTTACTCCATTTTTGCATAGGGAATGTCCTAAAGTCTAAGTCCTTTTTGTCCATTTTTTGCATTTGGTTCACAACAATCAAAACAAAACACAAGCACAATAGTATATACATAATTATGTGCTCAAGTGAAAAAAAGGCAAATTGCATTAACATAAACATGTGCTCAAATGAGCAAAGGGAAAAAGCAAATGAATAATATGTACAAGAATATTAAATTGCATTAATGTAAAGTGCAAGAATTAAAAGTTAATGGTTAATAGTTAGAGTTAGTGTGCCATAAGGCAATTTAGCGCTATGTTAAGCAATCGTAAGTGGACTAATGTAGTAGTCACACCTATCTGAGGCCGGTCAACAAAATATAGGCAACAAATACAAGTTAAAGATCTTGATTAGTAAATCAAGCTCCTACAACTTGCCATGCTAAAAGAAGATGAGAAATGATCTTGTATTGATTTAGGTTCTTTGCTTGATTAGGAAGCAACCTATCCTTAATGCAAAGCCATTCACTTGTCTATGTTCAAGATGAATTAGATTTGAATCAAGGAAGGTTAAACCTCCCATACATCAAGGCTAACCACCAATCTTTAACTCATTGATCAAAAAAGGAAAAGATGAAGAAGGAGATGAATAAGAATGTACATTAATTGAACTTCAAATGATATAAGCTAATTGCATTGACCAAAGACAAATGGAATCAAGGTCAAACACTAGTAAACAGAAGCAAAATGAAACTTAAAAGTCAAGAAACAAATAAAATATTTTTGGTATTTTTCAAAATTAGAATAATACTTGAATTAAAATAAACAATTCAATGTCAAACTTCAAATCCATCTCAAATCAACTTTGAAAAGTCCAAATGGATCATCCTAAGTTCAACAAGGTCAAACAAAGTTTGACAAAAAATTTCAGCATTTTTAGAAACCAGAAACTATTTTTAATCAATTAAAATGCATAAAAAATAACCTAATTGAATTAAAATCACAAATAAATCTCAAATCAATTAATAAATTGATAAGAATATTTTTCATAGATCCATCATCATTCAAAGAGGTAAAGAAAATATTTTTGTATTTTTTGGATATTGAGAACTATTTAAAATGAATTAAAAATAACTAGAAAAGAGAAAATTCATAAAAAATATCAAATGATGAAATAAAAAATATTAAAAATCATTTTTAGAAACTAGAAATTAAAAGAAAAATAATGCAATTGGTCTCATATTTTTTGAAATTAAAATGAGAGAGATGTGATTTTTAGAAATAAAATGAAATAAACGAAATAAAATGAAAATCAAATCAGAAATTGGAAAATGCTAAAATATGTGGCGCGTTGGATCCAAGCTCATTAATTGAGCTGGCACATCCAAGGGTCCACGCATGCGCGCGCACCAAACACTCTGGTCAACTGAGAAACACATGGCCATTGAAAAAAGTCATAAAAATGGAAGGACGAGATTAGATCTGGAAATTAGAACCAAGGCCTTAGGTTCATTCTGGCAAACGGACGGTGGTGTACACCACCGTCTTCTCCGGTGAGACCAAAGATTCCGGCGAGAGTTGCAGAGAAAAAATCTTAACCAAATGAAGCGATTTATACATCAATCGAAAGCTGGGGTGATGTACATCACCCCTGTACCATTTATTTTCACTCTAGACCTCCATGGGAAGAGAAATCAGAGGTGGAAAATAATGGTGTTCAACTTGAACTCAATGGATTTTCAAAATTAAAAGCATAGTTCAATTGCCTCTGATGAGAGGTCTTCAGCCAAACCAATAAATGCAAGAAACAAGCAATAATCAGTGTGTTTCGAAGAAGAAAAGTTTGAACATCCACCTCTGAAATGTTGATCTGGAAAGCACAATTCCTCTTAGCTATTTATTGCAGTGTGATCTAGAGATGAAGATGAAGCAAGGCCAAGGAATTTTGAGTCTGATAATCAACCAATGAAGTTGAAAATCAGATCTGAAATTTTGAAATGAAAGAGTGAATTCCTTTAGGTATGGCTATGGATTGAGTTTTGCAGCATAACAGGCGCCTTCAGGTATTGGAATACTGAAGCCATGCACCTCTATTTATAGCAAATCGCAAGGCAATGCATGAAAATTGTGTGTGCATGAATGAAGAGGGCCTCCATGCATGGGCCTGTACAGGCGCATGGAGGGCCCAAATCTAATTGGTATGGCAAGCCTAACATCAGCAAAGAAGTTTTGGACGTGCAAATGAGATGTAATTGGATTATGCAATGAGTTTGAATCAAGTTTCCATAAATGCACCAAAATATTCCCCTCTTCGAAAATTCCACTTCCAAAAATAAAACATGGCCTTGTTGGTAATGGTTAGAAAGGTCTTGACATGAGGATCAATTGCTATGTTGAACAAAACTTCATTTGGAATTGGGAAATTGGTGAAAATTGGTCATAAAGTTCAAGGTGCAAAACATGTGTATGTGAAAATTTCCAAAATGGGCCAACTTCAAGCCCTTCTTTTTCAATGATTTATGCTCCAAATGACAAAACCCTAAACATTAAAGTTGTAGATCTTGTCAATACAATAAATTTGGACTCAAAGTTTGCATCATTTGGATTTTTGATGAGAATGTTATGGGCACTTGAAGTTGGACTTTTTCACATTTCAATGCCTTTGGTCCAAAGTGACATATAATGTTTTGCATTATCACACGTATTTATTTTAGGATTATGAAAATTTGTTCAACATAAGAAATGAAGTATCATCTTAAACTTTCCAATGCATTTAATCCCGCCTCAAAATCATAAAAACTGAATGAGTTATGTCCTTGGGAAGTTGACCAAAAATTAGGGTTTCAGTCAAAATGACCTATAATGTTTTGAAATGGATGATGACCTTCCAAGATTCAAATCAATTTTTGATGAACATGAAGGTTGTTCATATGGTTCTTAAGAACATTTTTGCTCTTGGGGCATCTCCATTTGACAAAGACATTAAAAGTTAGGTCTCAGTGTACTTCAAAATAGTCAGATGAATTGATTGATCAACTTCTCAAGCCCAAGCCTCAAAATCTTGATGAATTGATGATTGAGGACACTCAAATAAGCTCAAACATGAATGAAATGATGAATGAAATAACTTCCCTTGATTGTATTTGATCATGGGTTAAGGTTGCATTATGAGCAAGGCACAGTTGATGAACAGATGAATTAGGGTTTCCTTGGGAAACAATCCTCAGGCCCTTTGGTTTTATTTGATCAAATTGACAAATTGAGATACTTTGGAGGCATATATGATGATTGAGAGCTTTGGGAACCATTTTCATGCTTGCTTTTACCTTCACCTGGCCATATCAATTAGCATAGGGTCTCCTAGGAGCCTTGGATCTTATGATTGCTCAAGCTACAAAACAAAAGATGTTAGTGACATATTTTTGTGATTTTGGTTAGTAAACAAAATAAGAAAAGCAATAATATACAATTCAAGCATGCTTGGTGATCTCAAACAAACTCACACAAGTGTTCCCACCCAAAGGTTAGGAGCCAAGATGCTATGATCCTTGAGGCAAATGCAAATGCAATGATATGATGCCATGAGGGATCTTAGGGTCAAAATTAGGGTCTTACAGATGCCCCTATTTAAGGTCATTCTAGCCGGAGAAGTGAAGGATAAAATCTTCGTCTCGACGAGGTAGAATGGGCTTAAATAATAACAAAGAGACGAATTTTGGTCCCTAAGAACCTCATTATGCAAATGTATGTATGAAAAAGGTAATGCTCTATGGGGATATATGTCCACAAAGGGAGGGAAATCAGGAGAAACTGAAAATCCATATGAGTAATACACTCATAAATGGGACAGAGACTCTGGGGACTCTAATGGGGAATAAAGGGGAATAAAATGCGTGACCAGGTCACGACTTGAAACTTGCTGGGAGACACGAAGGGATTCCATGAAAATAAATCAATGGAAAGACTTGATCTGACGCAACGATGCATGTATTGGGGAATATGCCAAAGCAGCAAAACTATCCACAAAGGATACTTCGGATAAAATCCAGACTCAGGCTGGAAGAATCCACCAAGGGATTCTGATGGGGAATGTCCAAAGAGGACTCAACTGAGGAAAAAGCAACTGAGGTATTACCGGTTACTGGGTAATAAGCTCAAAGAGACATGTGATCAAACACCGGTATAAGGGTGAGAAAACAACATGCTCGGGGAGAATGAATATTTAAGATTGATATAAGGGTGAGAGATATCAATCATCCAACATCCGAGGAAAACCTAAAAAGGGATATTTCAACACAGGAAAATCTGACTCCACAGGGGATAAAAAGTCATAATAGGGAGCAGAAGGGAAGGAACACTAGGGATGCCGGTTACTGGGCATATAATAGGTGACCAACCAGGCGTGAATTGGGAACATTTCCAAGACACTCATCATCCGAAAGGAGGGCTGAAAAAGAAAACTCGATTACAGGATGGACATTCGATTCCATAAGGGAATACGAATCTTACTCAACATGGGAAGAAAAAGACTTCGACTGAAGAGCACATGAGTTATATTATCTATTATCGTCAGAACGTAGATAACATACTCACAGGGAAGATTATCCACAACGGGTAACTGGGTTAATGAAGGATAAATCGACCGAAAAGAAGGGACATCGGGATACCGACTACTGGGTATAAAATGATGACCAATCAAAGGGGAGAAACGATCATCACCAACAAAAAGGGGTGAAAGATGACTCGCCGGGGATACATTGTTTTATCAGACCAATTATCCAAGAGATATATCATTGATTACTGGGAGATATACTCAAAAGGTGGAGGAATATCGATACTGAATATTGGATAAAGATAACCAATGAAGAGGGGATTACATCTACCAGTTACTGGGTAGAAAACCACAGAAGAGTAACCGCCATCGGTTAGGATGAACAAAATCAAGGTTAACTCTACAAGGGGATAAAATGGGGTTTACAACTACCGGTATGAGGGTAGAAAACCACAAAGATAGGACTTACGACTACCGGTTACTGGGTAGAAGGCCACAGCAAATTCCACTGGGGAAAGGATGGATAATTACTGGTTATTAAGCAATCATTCATCTATACCACGGGGAAATGCAGGAGAAATGACAAGAGGAGTCAAACTAGGAACGATCTAGAGCGACACAATGATACAAGACTCACTCTATGAGGATATAACTCAAGGGAAAAAAATCCCATCCCAATACATGTTTTGGGAGGAAACTGAAATAACAATCATCCACGAGGACATAACTCGGTGGGGAATGTGGAA
The DNA here is from genome assembly GCF_024323335.1 of Lathyrus oleraceus. Classification (NCBI taxonomy): domain Eukaryota; kingdom Viridiplantae; phylum Streptophyta; class Magnoliopsida; order Fabales; family Fabaceae; genus Lathyrus; species Lathyrus oleraceus. The sequence continues at coordinate 183,850,712 of NC_066580.1, read as the reverse complement.
GAAAGGGGTAGACACTTTCTGCCTATGGGGCTGACTCTATATGGAGAGATCAAACACCAACATCTGCTTAGGAAATATATATCACCAAATAGCAGGAGACAACAAGCAAAGATATAGGCAAAAAAATGCAGCATGAGTATCTGAATGTTAAAAATATGCATGTATATGCGTGGTTTTTGTATGATGAATGCTGACACATAGACATATCTAACACAAACAGGTCCAGGAATCAATGGACAAACATCCGGTACTACATCTCAAACGAGAAAGTCAGGCCCACTAGGGGACTCCTAATCTGATGGGGGCAACAGGTACCAGGAAACAAATGATCTCTACAAGGGAGAAAACCAATCACTCCGCTAGGAAGGAATCGACACATCTTCCTCAGAAGTCCCAACGCCAATCTGAAATCAGGCAAAGTTTTGGCTGGGGAACCGAACAGGGATACGATCCATCGTAGAAGCAACTCTACTGGGGAAATTATCCAGGGGAAGGATGAAACTCTGTGGGGAACAACCACGGATCAAAAAGTTCTGAAACCAACATATTTCCTTGCACTGTTGGATAACTCATCTCTGCCGAGGAGAAGAGAAACACTATTACACCGGGGATGTAAAGATAAACATTTTCGTCACCCGCTCTGCTCAGGAGGAAACAACAGACAGGTTCTAGGGAAACACTACTGAGGACTGAACCAGGAACTACCTGTAGGCGATCAGTTGGAGATATCCCGCTTGGTGACCATACTGAGAAGATAAAATGGGATCAACCCTGCTGAGGATGAAAAAAGTCAAACCTGCTGGATATTCATGTAGGCGAATCCGCGGGGGGGGGGGGGGGGGGGGGGGGGGAAGCTACAAGCCAAATTGTTGAGAATTCCACTCATGCTGGGGATTTCCTACTTACTCTGCGGGAGAATTCCAATCTAAATGGGGGAATACCAACTTCCTCGAAAAGATAGCATATCAATTTATCAATTTATAAGGGATTTTAGGTTTATCCACCCAAGGGATGACAACCATATAATTAATAACACAGATGCTAGATCCAGCCTCACTGAGGAGTTAGAAGATAAAGGCTAAACTCCAAACTCTCTGGGCATTTGGTGGGATGCTTAACTTTCTTCTGCAATCGCGGAGGAGAGAACCTAAAAGATAATGAAGAGGACACAAGTATGCTGGGAATATGAACAAATGTCTTACACTTTTGGAGGTCATACTATCCTTGGGAGAGCATTGAAGATGCCCCAATTATCCTTTTTGTCTTTGTGAATGTTCACTTTGTTTAAAAACAATTTATGGAAAAAAAATTATTTATTCAAAACAATGATATTTGTCAATTAAAACATGCAAAGTATTTGTTGAACAGAAACAAATACGAGTGTGAGGAATTGGATAAATGCTCAAATTTATTTGATAGAATGGTAGTCTGCAAATGGAAAGACTCCATGGATCTTTACAAATTTGAAATTGGTGATATATATTGGAAAAGGGCTACATTGAACATAATTACCATTTCTCCACCAACTCTGAATCCGAGGTATTTGAAGCTTCAGTTGATGGTGACTGAGCGAAATTCTTTGATAGAAGACAATTTGTAGAACAAAGTCTTGTCAGGATGCAGTTACTTGCCAAATCCCTAATTTTTGCCTAGATTTCCCCAGGGTGAGGTACTCAATCTAGCGGGATATATATTAATTTTTTATGTCTCTAACTTTTGCTTGGATCGCCCTTTCGGGTTTTCAATCCACCGAGACGCTCATTTTTGCCTAAGCCGCCCTTTTGGGTTTTCAACTTAGTGAGCTATTTTGTTTTTCTCTTAGGCGAAGTATTTCTTGACTGCATCTGAATTCACAGGAAGAGTGAGATCATCCCCATCCATAGTTGTAAGTATCAAAGCACCGCCTGAAAAGGCTCTCTTGACAACATATGAACCTTCATAGTTTGGAGTCCACTTGCCCCTGGAATCGGGCGCGAAAGACAAGACTTTCTTGAGCACAAGGTCACCTTCTCGGAACACACGAGGCTTGACCTTCTTATCAAAGGCTTTATTCATCCTTTGCTGATATAATTGACCATGGCACATGGCAGTCAATCTCTTCTCTTCAATTAAATTCAACTAGTCATAACGACTCTGAACCCATTCAACATCAGTCAACTTGGCTTCCATAAAGACTCTCATTGACGGGATCTCCACCTCTACCGGGAGCACAGCCTCCAAGCCATAAACAAGAGAGAAAGGGGTTTCCCCCGTTAAAGTGCGGACAGATGTACGATAGCCATGCAATGCCAATGGCAGTGTCTCATGCCAATCCTTGTACGTAATAAACATCTTCTGGATAATCTTCTTAATGTTCTTATTAGCAGCTTCAGCAGCCCCATTCATCTTGGGTCTATAAGAAGAAGAATTATGATGTGCAATCTTGAACTCGCTACACAGCTCTTTCATCATCTTGTTGTTCAAGTTAGATCCATTATCAGTAATGATCTTATCTGACACACCATAACAACATATGAGTTGATTCTTGATAAACTTCACGTCCACCTGCCTGCTCACGTTTGCATATGAAGCCGCTTCAACCCATTTGGTGAAGTAATCAATTGCTACGAGAATAAATCTGTGACCGTTGGACGCTTTTGGCTCTATCATGCCAATCATGTCAATTACCCACATGGAGAAAGGCCATGGTGATGAAATCACATTCAGAAGTGTCGAGAGAATATGAATCTTATCTGCATAAATCTGACACTTGTGGCATTTCTTCACATACTTGCCGCAGTCAGACTCCATTGTCAGCCAATAGTAGCCTGCTTTCAACATCTTCCTTGCCATGGCATGTCCATTGGAATGAGTACCAAATGAACCCTCATGGACCTCAGTCATCAACAGGTCTTCTTCGTGTCTATCCATGCATCTGAGCAGAACCATGTCAAAATTTCTCTTATACAACACTTCTCCACTGAGGTAGAAACTGCCTGACAACCTTCTCAGAGTTTTCCTATCTTTCACAGATGCCCTAGGCGGGTATACCTGGTTCTGGAGGAAATTCTTGATATCAAAATACCAAGGCTTGTCATCATGTACTTCTTCAACTGCAAACACGTGAGCTGGTCTATCCAAGCGCATCACGGTGATATTGGGAACTTCATTCCAATACTTGACTACAATCATAGAAGCAAGCGTAGCAAGAGCATCTTCCATCCGATTCTCATCTTGAGGAATATGATGGAAGTCAACCTCAGTAAAGAACGTTGAAATCCTCCTCGCGTAATCTTTGTATGGGATGAGGCCAGGCTGATTCGTCTCCCATTCACCCTTAATGTGATTAAAAACAAGGGCCGAATCACCATAAACATCAAGATGCTTGATCCTAAGATCAATACATTCTTCCAATCCCATAATACAGGCCTCATACTCCGCCATATTATTCGTGCATTTGAAAGTTAGCCTCGCTGTAAAAGGAAAATGTGTGCCCCGAGGAGTAATAATCACTACCCCAATACCATTTCCATATTGATTTACATCGCCCTCAAACACCATGCTCCATCGGGAACAAGGCTCTGGTCCTTCATCGAGCGCAGTCTCATCGCAATCTTTCATTTTCAAATACAGAATCTCCTCATCAGGGAAGTCGTACTGAACTGACTGATAATCCTCAATAGGTTGATGTGCCAAGTGGTCAACCAAGATACTACCTTTAATAGCTTTCTGAGCTCGATATTCAATATCATACTCAGACAACAACATCTGCCAACGGGCAATCCTCACAGTTAGAGCAGGCTTCTCAAAGATATACTTGATTGGATCTATTTTGGATATCAACCAAGTCGTATGATTCAACATATATTAGCGTATGCGCTTAGCAGCCCAAGCCCAAGCACAGCATGTCTTCTCAAGCATCGAGTATCGAGACTCACAATCAGTGAACTTCTTACTCAGGTAGTAGATATCATATTCTTTCTTCCCTGATTCATCCTGCTGACCAAGGACACAACCCATTGAGTCTTCAAGAACTGTCAGATACATAATCAAGGGTATCCCTTCCACAGGCAGAGACAGAATCGGAGGCTCCGATAGATACTCTTTGACATTGTCAAAGGCCTTTTGGCAATCCTCGTTCCAATCGTGACGCTGATATTTCTGGAGGAGCTTGAATATAGGCGCACATGTGGCAGTCATGTGGGATATAAATCTAGACATATAATTCAAGCGGCCAAGAAAACCTCGGACTTGCTTCTCAGTTTTGGGCGCAGGCATCTCTTGTATTGCTTTGACCTTGGCAGGATCAACTTCAATACCTCTCTCACTGATAATAAAGCCCAATAACTTGCCGCAACGGACTCCAAATGTACACTTGTTTGGATTCAGACGAAGCTTATACTTCCTCAAACGTTGAAAAAGCTTCAACAAGTGCTCAACATGTTCAACTTTTGTTCTTGACTTTGCAGTCATATCATCAACATACACCTCGATTTCCTTATGCATCATATCGTGAAACAAGGTAGTCATAGCACGTTGATACGTGGCTCTGGCGTTCTTCAAATTGAAGGGCATCACTTTATAACAGAATGTTCCCCAAGGTGTGATGAATGTTATCTTCTCCATATCCTCAAGTCTCTATAGTCCACACACATTCGGACTTTTCCATCTTTCTTAGGCACGGGCACAACATTGGCCACCCAATGAGGATATGTAGAAGTCACCAGAAACCCGGCATCAATTTGCTTATGAACTTCGTCTTTGATCTTTACTTCCATATCAGAATGAGTTCGTCTGAGCTTTTGCTTCATAGGTACACACTCAGGCTTCAAAGGCAGGAAAGGTTGCACGATGTCAGTATCCAGACCAGGCATGTCTTCATATGACCAGGCAAAGACATCGACGTATTCTCATAGCAACTCAATCAACCCCTTCTTCATAGATTCTTCAAAGATTGCCCCAATCTTCACTTCTCGCACACAGTCCTCAGACCCCAAGTTGACTGTTTCCAGATTCTCAAGATGTGGCTGAATGATCTTCTCTTCGTGCTAAAGTAGACGGGTAATCTCGTCAGGAATCTCTTCAACATCATCTTCTTCAGCCTCAAATACAGGGAACTCAAAGTTGGGAGATGGTGTTGGATCATATGTTCAATGGGTTTGATCAACCTGCATAATGGTTGGATATAAAAGAGATTTTAGAATTCAAACAAGGAAAACCATTATGCAGATGAAAAGATTGATTTTATTCTATTTTTAAGGTTTTATATGATCACCAATTTCATGCAAAACAGAAAAAAGTGAAAATAATTGAAAAAACTATCATTTAACATGAATTTATTGAATGAAATATCATTGTATTTATGAGCCAACAATGTCATCACTCCTCCTTTTGGCATGGGAGAAGGGTTTTTAAACAAAAAGTGAACATTACGTTGACTTATGGATAACTGTTGGGACATCAACAGCGACCCAGTTATTGCAGACCCCTCCAGGGATGTCAAAGTTGCCAGAATTTTCCTATGAATCCTCTTCCACAATAGCAATAGCTTCTTCGTCTTGGACGGTGTGGATGAAACCACCACTCTGAAACAGCCCATGCTTGTTGAAAGTTCCCAAAGAGTACCCTATGCCAACCCTGGACTTATTCTCTTCCATCTTGATCATTTGTCCTAAACCAGTAGTTGTGTCATGCTCGATGGCCAACTTAGTATCATTGTAGGACGCAAATGAAGAAGTTCCTTTATTAGAAGGCTCAGCAATAGATAAGGCTTAGAACGGCGTCCCAACCTCATCCTCAGCATCGATATAAGAAAAGGAAGACATATGGCTAACCAAGAGAGCCTTCTCTCCCCCTACCACCACCAGCTTTTTATTCTTGACAAATTTAAATTTCTGGTGTAGGGTGGATGTCACGGCGCCTGCCTCGTGAATCCATGGTCTGCCCAACAGACAACTATATGATGGGTGGATATCCATGACCTGAAAAGTGATTTGGAAATCACTTGGTCCAATCTTGACTGGGAGTTCAACCTCACTAATCACAGTCTTCCGGGATCCATCAAAAGCTTTTACAACCACTCCGCTCTGCCTCATCGGAGGCCCTTGGTATGACAATCTAGCCAGAGTGGATTTTGGCAACACGTTCAGTGATGATCCAGTGTCTACCAGCACATTAGACATGGCATCATCCTTACAGCTCATAGATATGTGAAGTGCCAAATTGTGGTCTCTTCCCTCTTCAGGGAGATCATCATCACAAAACTCAGATTGTTACAAGCAGTAATGTTTGCAACAATACTATCGAATTATTCTATTGTGACGTCATGATCTACATACGCCACGTCTAACACCTTCTGCAGAGCTTCTCGATGTGGTTCTGAGTTCATTAACAAAGATAGCACAGAGATCTTGGATGGCGTCTATAGAAGCTGATCTACAACATTGTATTCACTCCTCTTGATGAGCCTCAGCATCTCATCACAATCCTCCTTTATCATGCCATTCTGGCCAGCAGGGACAGGAGTTTTTACAGCGGTGGAAGGTTTATTAGCAACAAGTGCCGGATTCGGAGAAACAGCAGAATTTCCAACCGAACGAATAGCACAATCAGCAACATCAACCCTTCTGGTGTCAGCCTGGGTTTTCGGCGGGGCCGAGAAAATGCGACCACAACGGGTCAGGCCGCTGACATCAGCGATATTAACCACAGAGGTAGAGGGAAGGGGCACCTCCTTCCCATCTTCTAATGCCACAACATTGTATAGATAAGGGGCATCTTTATTAGAAGAATATGGCACAAGGCCAATTGGTTTGATTATGAGAGAGGGAGAAGCCTTCTGTTTGCTGCCATCATATCGGATGACAACAGGCTTTGGGATCCTGAATACTGGTGATATCACATTAACTTCATCATCCCCATCGCGATTCTGAAGTATTTCAATTACACCTTCATCCAACATTTCTTGGATGTCTTTTCGGACTTGACGACACCCCCTCTAATTGACAGTGCAAACACGGCATCTTTCATGGTCATGCTCATAATGACTGTATTCACACAACAGTCTGTGCATCTCGACCAAAGATTGTTGGATATCGCTAAGATATCGGACTTTATACTTACCAGGGCAGCCCTGGACCATGTTGACAGCAGATTTCCCATGCTCAGTCAATGAGTTCTTCTTGACGTTAGGACCTACTTCCTCGAAACACAATATACCGCTTCTAACAAGGTCTTGAACCTTGGTCTTCAGCGGGTAGCAGTTCTCCACATCATGTCCGGGAGCGCCAGAATGATAAACACAATGAAGCTCTGGATTATACCACCACTGAGGGTTGGTAGGTATAGCCGGTGGGTCACGTGGAATGATTAGTTTTCTCTCTATCAAAGAGGGATAGAGCTCTGCATAGGTCATGGGAATAGGATCAAAATTGACCCTCTTCCTATCATAACTTGTACTGGTCTGATTATTGTTTCGAGGCTGGTAGGCCCGCTGTTGAGGACGTTGTTGTTGTTGTTGATATTGTTGATGTTGTTGTTGCTGGTTAATATTATGGTGATAGTGTTGGTTTTCTCTGAAAACAGGTGCTATGTGAGCCACCTGATGCTGGTTACCGGCGGGACGCACGGGCTTCCTCTTCACAGAGGGTCTTCTGGATTTGACATGGGAGGTCACAACATGTGCCTCACCATCTTTCTTCTTTCCAAACATCTCATATCGTTTGGCAGGAGAGCCTTCTTCTCTAGTCAGGTGTAGCGGTGTATTCGTCACTTTATGATTTATTGATTAAACCAAAAGCAAAGCATACAAAGAATCGAGTCGCCACCGCACTTTTATTTATCCAAAGGACTAGCTAAAAAGCGAACAAAAGCCTAAGAAGTTTTACACATAGAAAACTAATGAAAAGATCAGAGATCGGGGTAAGGGGTAAATTACGCAATGGGAAGGTGTTAGGCACCCAAAACGTCCTAGGTACTCCTAGGGAGCCCTTTTCACACTTGTTGAATGAAAAATTTATTTGTTTATGACATATTGTGCAAACATGATTGGGAAGATGAGAAAAGAATGTACAAGTTATTATTTTTGTGTTTGAACGGATGAACCCGTTGCCTACGTACCTTTCCATGAAAAAAGGTAAAGGATCAAAACGTCGTACTTCGGCTAAAAGATTTCCAAATTATCAGTGGGTTCATTTTAAAACAAGAGCACTAAGGCTTTTCATTCTCAACGGGAGAAAACTCAACCAAGACCAACAATCCACCATGCGAGGATAGCTTCAACATACTAGTGAGGGGTTAACCCTATAATAAGTATGGAAGACTTACAATCAACTCACTAAGGATGTGGTGAGATTTACATCAACCACTATGAGAATTGAAACCTATGGCTAATGTATGAAAACATATTAACAATGGACAAAGCCACAAAACAATTGAATGGGTGAAGTTAATTGATTACGAGTATTCACAAAATATGGTCAAAGTATGATTAAGATTCAATTCAAAAAGAAGTATTATGAAAAGTGAAGTTTGAAAATCAAGGACTTAAGGTCCAGGTTTCTAATTTGAAAAGAGACATGAAAATGTTTGCACAATAGTTCAAAGTCTTTGAAAGCAACATGTGAAAAGGGGTTTAGAATCAAAAGGGTGTGGATGAAGGAGTGTAAAACTTCTCAGAAGTTCACCTCTTGAAATCATATAGAAGATGATTCAAGTGTGTCCTTTGGAATGAGGAAACAAAACAAGTAAGCAACTAAAAAGCAAGGTGATACCGAATGCCACTCAATGGACTTACACCAATCTCACAAACAAAAGCGGATACCGGATACCAATAAATGGATTTACACCAATCTCCTAAAACAAAACAATGATACCGGATGCCAATAAATGGACTTATACCAATCTCACAAACAAAAGCGGATACGGGATACCAATCTATGGATTTACACCAATCTCCTAAAACAAAACAAAACATGGATATCAGATGCCAATCTATCTGGACTTATTCAATCTCCACAGGATGATCATAGGAATACAAATGCCAACAACATGGACTTACAATTGAATCCTCACATACAACCAAACAAAAGCATTAAGCTAAGAGGACATAAGTGGCCAATGAAATGGTCTTACACCCAATCCCTTCCAAATCATAGGAACACTGGCCAATGAATGGACTTACAGTTGATTCCTCAATAGGCAAACACAGATGTGTCACAAAGAGATGAAATGATGATCATGCAATAATGAGCAATTAATGATGATAAATGCACAAAGGCAAACAAGCAAACATGTACAGATGAATCAACCAATCAAGTCAAATAGCACACACTATATACAAGCAATTAGGCTCAAGCAAGGGTTAGACTTTAAAGTCAACTGGAATGGGGTGAATGGTGCTCTTAACCTTAACATTGAGGGTTAAGGTGAAGCAGATGAAAGGATATGAGGGGTGTGCCTCATTGCTCTTATCCCTGGTCAGGGAGAGCTTCAAATGATAGAAGGTGTGGGAGTTCAGAAAGTTGGAACTCTCTCCACAAATTAATGACTCTATAGATCTTGGGTTAGGATCCACAATGCTACAACATGTAATGTGAGCAAAGGGAAGACACACAGAATAGTAGGAGATGGACTACACATCTCTTTTATCTACCAATTGCCTTATCAAAAGGACTTTTCCTGCTTGGGGACAAAGATAAACAATCACAAACATTGCCTCTTAAGGAGGACTTCAGACAGGTGCCTGGCTAAGTAACAAGCCAAGTCTTCCAGACTACATGAAGAAGAGAAAGTATACCTAATTGGTTAAGCAACCAAGCAACAACAAGTTCAAAATGAACTTAAGCAACTAATGTACCTGAAATCAATCCAATTCAATCAGTACTCAAGTCACAAAAGTCAAACAAATAAACCAACAGTCAACAAACAATCAAGGCTACATTGTGCAAAGCACAAGCTCAACTCAACTGAGCTAAGAACAACCTACAAAACAACTCAATGTTAGTTCATAACCATCAAGCAAACCAACTCAAGCTATGTAAATTGATCTCCTTAAAGCCATATGGTTCTTAACCTGAAAACAAGCTCAAACATGAGAAGCAAACCCTTAGGCCAAATCCTAGGGTCAAAGAAAGAGCAATGGACCAAAACAGAACCTGAAAATTTACAAGAATCAAGATTAATCAAATAAGAACATCATCCAAGTGGTCCCATATCAAAACTATGCACCAAATCCATTTTATAAACAAATCATGTCAAACTATGTAAGTTGAAACACATTGGAGCAAACAGAATGAACCAATTCAAATCAAATCAACAATGGCTCAATAAATTCCAAGAAAAATCATGCCTAAACAGAACACATTGAATGAGTAACACACCAAAGATCATGGCATTTGGATAAGTAGAAGCATGTCAATTAAAATCAACAAGTCATGGTATGCAAAAACAAGCTCAAACAAGGCCACAAATGGTGCATCAAATTCACACAAGCATAAAACAGAATTTACACATGATAAATGAATCAAACCAAAGCCATGGCAAACCTCAAGGTGTCTAGGATACATGTGCAAAAATTCAGGTCCATCCAATACACATCAAGAATTTCACAAATCATCTATGATCATGACTCACAAAAAGTCCACAATTGGTCAAACAGAGGAGAAATTCTCCAACAAATTGCAAATTCACTCAAATATCCACAAAAATTCACAAGAAAACCTAACATCCATAAGTATCAACATGCAAAAAATCAGATTAATTGAAGTTCATATGGCATGGTAATGAAAATCCACAAGTTGGACAAGAAATGGTGTGACACACATTGTTACACCTCCAATGATCATGTCATATCTCACAAACCAGAAATGCAAAAATAGCAAACTCAAAGCCAAAATGACCGGGAATGAGTCTAGATAATGCATGTAAAATTTCAGCTCCATTGGATCAAACATCATGATTTCATAAAAGAAATGGCAAGCAATGTGCAAGAAATGACATATAAACATAAACCCTAGGCCAAAAACATTTCCAACCGTGCACAAATTCTGTAAAAATCATCATAAAATAGAAGACATGATAAGGATCATTGTGCAAAAAATTTCATGTGATTTGGACAATTATTTTGAGAGTTATGATTTTTTGAATGAAGAAGAAAATTAAAAATGAATGAATGAGCATACATGATCATGATAAGCATAAGTGGAAAAATAAGGCAAGGCAATTGGATTTTGGTGGAGCGGGGAATCGAACCGCGTGGTAATTTGAATTGAGGCGCCATATGAAACGCTGCATTTCATTTAAATGAAACGCGAGCCAATGAAAACACGGCATCTGGTCCAGTACATGGTGCAGAAACAACAAAACGCATGCAGGCCAGGCTTATGAAGATCAAACAAATTCTGGAAAACTGAAACCCTAGCCTTCATCGTGTTCATCATGTTCATCAATCACCAAGAATGAATCATTCCAGAAATTCATGAAAATTATATCACTCGAATCATCACTCAACACACATCAATAATCCAACATCCATTCAACCTAACTCTAACTGTATCGAATGGATCAATCAAAATAAGTTTCACTCATCAACATTCAAATCAACATAACCTTCTCAAAACTTAATGAAATTTCACGATCTAAAGTGCAGAGTGATCAGTAATGAGAGATCTACCAGAAGCACATGATAATTACATGAATTAGAGCAATCGAAAATTAACCTCTATGAAGATGCAGAGTTGGATTCGTGCTTCTCAGGTCTTGGAAGTGTGAAACAGAAGTTCTACAATGATGAGGAAGATGAATGGATGAAGAAATTCAGCTCAGCAATGCTTGATTCTCCTTAAAACTCCAACTGCCATGAACATGCTCAAGCTCCAACAGTCACGATCCAGCTTGAATTCTGCACAATCTTGCTTCAACAGATCTTCACAAAGTTGTTAGATGATGAACAAATCGAAAAGCAAGCAAAAGAAATGAAGAAAAATGAAGAAAAAAAGTTGAGAGAATTTGAGATGAAAAAGTTTGGATCTGAAATTATGAATGTGTTCTTGATGTATTCTGTTAGGATTAAGGTTATATATCCTCTGTTAATCAAGCTAGTTAAACATGATTAAGCAAAATGCAATGGATTAAGTGAAATGGGAGTGTTATGCAATTTGGCCAAAATACCCTCATGTAATGCCATGCAATGGAACAGTGCGAATTTCACCTTGAATAAGTTCTAAAATCTGTTTGAATGCAAATAGAATTGGTTGGAAATGACAGTAATGCATATTTTTCAAATTCACATTTTCCCACCAAAATTCAAAATGAAATCAAGTGAAAAATGCACTTTCTTTGTGATGAGTTTTAATGAAATGTGATGCATGATTATGATAGTGCACATCAAGAGTGAAATGCTCCAAAAAGAACCACATGAATTGGCCTTTTGATGCAAAAGTTATGCCTTGTTGAAGTTCAAAATTTCTTGACAATGATTTCATCATAACATGCCAACCACACATGCGAAATGGATGTTCTTGGACTTTTTGGAAAGGTGAGAGCAAGATCTTAAACTTTCATGTTGGGAAAAATCTAATTTGAAGCTTGCTTGGACATGTAAATTTGAGGAGAAGACCTTTCCATTTTTGGCAGTTTGAAATTACAGGTCACTTACTATTTTTGGAAACTTTTTGTCTGACCTCAAATTCTCCAATGATGATGTTTGAAATGTTATATGAGGCTTGTATGGACATGAATGACGTCTCTCTAACCCTCTCACACCATCAAATCCCTGATTTTATGCACAGTTGACCACAGTTGACTTTGCTAGGGTTTTGGTTGACTGAACAATGCTTTGATGAATTTCAAGCCTCTACCACTTGAGATCTTGATTAAAAATGATATCACAACTCATATGAACTCTTGATGAATGATCATGGTGCCCAAATTCTTCAGAATGGCCACCATCTATGGCTCAATGAATGCCTTTGACTGGCTTTGACCTAATGTTGCTTCATCTGCAAGTAACAAGGTTAGGTGACAATATTTTTGTACTTTTGGTTAGTAAACAAATGAAAAGCAATGATATACAAATGCTAAGCATGCTTGGTGATCAAGAACCACTCTCAAAAGATAGCCCACCCACAAGGAAGGAGGCAAAGGTGCACAATGATCCTTGAGGCAATGATATGATATGATATGATGCCATGAGGGATCTTGGGGACAAAATTGGGGTCTTACATTAGGCGCCCTTCCCTGACTCCTTCCTCCAGAAGCATCCCTATATTCACCATCTCGGTGAAGTCAGAAGGAGCGCTGGCAATCATCTTCTCATAATAAAATGAGCTCAAGGTCTTCAGGAAGATCTTGGTCATCTCTTTTTCTTCCAGCGGAGGCACAATCTGTGTGGCTAGCTCTCGCCATCTCTGGGCGTACTCCTTGAAAGTTTCCTTGTCCTTTTGGGATATGGCTCTCAATTGATCCCTATCAGGAGCCATATCCATGTTATATTTGTACTGCTTGACGAAAGCTTCGCCAAGGTCATTGAAGGATCGGATGTTCGCGCTGTCCTAATGCATGTACCATCTCAGGGCGGCACCGGACAGGATGTCCTGGAAATAATGAATGAGGAGCTGATCATTGTCGGTCTGAGTCGACATCTTCCTCGCACACATAACCAAGTGGCTGAGAAGGCAAGTATTTCCCTTGTACTTTTCAAAGTTAGGTACTTTGAACTTTATAGGGATTTTGACATTAGGAACCAGGCAGAGTTCAGCAGCAGACTTGCCAAAGAGGTCCTTCCCTCTGAGAGTTTTGAGTTCCTTACGAAGCTCAAGGAACTGACCATTCATAGCATCCATATTTTCATACACGTCTGGGCCCTCAGACGGCTCAGAGTGATAGATGGTGTCGTCTACTCTTGGCATAGTATGCACGACCGAAGGTGGAATGGCGAGGACCGGGCTAGATGTCGGCAGAGAAGCAAATGTTAGGCGAGACCCTCAGGAGCAAAATTCGCGGGCATCCCCCAGGGAAACCCGGCTGGCATAGCAGTTGGTGCAAAGTGGGCACTGGCAGCAGGCACTGTCGAAGAGGCAATCTCAGAAATGACTGTCCTCTGAGGAGGAGTTGAAGGCGTTGGAGATGACTGGCTTTGGGCGGCCATGAAAGACTCCATCAGGGTAGTCAATCTGGCCACTTCCTCCTTGAGTTCTCTGTTCTCTTGCTCTAAGTGATCCGTCAGTCTTGAAGAGTTGGCTCTAGTGTAGTACCGGTGAGTCAGCTTGTCTTCAAAATAAATGAAGAACACAGAGTCAGACCAGTGAACAAGAAGCCTGAAGCAAAACCTGCTTATGCACATGATGCATGCAATGCTTGTGCATATGATTTATTTTATTTATCATAGGAACTTTAGAGTCCTATTTGCAAATATTGAAAGTATTAATTATTTAGACATATATGGAAATATCATATCAATAACATTTGGAAAAAAATTTTACACTAAAGAAGTACAATCTTGGTAACCAAATACAATACAAGGGAGAAGGAAAATGAACATCCTATGGAACCCTAGAAACAAGCGTCTAAAGCTCTCGAGACTGGAAGATAAGCTGCACGAAGCCTCTTTACCTCCCTCTCATAGGCTGCCTCCATATCTGCCTTCTCTTTGGCGAGTCGATCGTACTTCCTCTTCCAAAACTTGGAAGACTGAGGAAGAAGAGAAGTCACCACATCATCAAGCTCATCGATAACCTGATGTTCAAGAAACTCTATCAATGAATCCCTATCTCTAAGCTGCTGAAGTAGCTCCTCTCGTTCACGGATCCAAGCACGTGAACGGTCTTCGTCTCTCAACTCCTCTACTCCTTGGTCAGGGAGGGTTGAAGGCCCAACCATAATCAAAGGTGTAGGTCTCGGATACTCATAAGGCATAAGGTACTCAGAAGCTCTCCTCCTAACCCACGAGGTATAGGGTTCCAAAGCAATATAGTTCTTCGAACCAAGCTCTTTCCTTCCCTTCTTATGGATCTTGCGCCATGCGCGGACCATCCTGCCCTTCAAGCCTTGGGGATCTTTACCCTCTTAAAATAATACACCTTCTAACAGAATGTTATTGGGTTTATCCTTTAAGGGGAACCCAAGCTGACGACGTGCTAAAACAGGGTTGTAGTTAATCCCACCACATGTACCAAGAAGAGGCACATTGGAGAATTCACCACAAGAGTCAATAATTTGCACACCATCATATACACAGTTGTACCAAAAGATATCATCATTAGTGAGAGACATAAGTCTTGTGGACCACCGTAGACATCCTTTGTTCTCCTTGAAGGCGACCGTCTGTGCCAAGTGTGAAATAAACCACTTGTACAACAGAGGCAAACAGTACACAATGGTACCACCACCCTTTGCATTCCTCATATGCAAAGAAGAGTAAGTGTCACCCAACAGAGTCGGAACAGGATTAAGATTAGAGAAAATCCTAATATCGTTCACATCCACAAACTTGTCGATGTTGGGGAATAACACTAGCCCATAGATGAGAAGTACAAATATGGCCTCAAAGGCGTCCTCATACATGGCCTTCCCATACAAAGTAGCTTGAGCAATGAGGAACTCAGAAGGGAGACCTTGAATTCCACCTTTGGTAGTCATATGAGCACCAACCATAGATTCATCTATATGCAACAAATCAGCAATCTCTTGAGAAGTAGGGACCCTCTCCAAGCCACTGAACGACAACTGATCTAGGATAGGTATACCCACAAGATAGGCATACTCCTCAAGCGTAGGCAAAAGCTGAAAATCCGGAAATCTGAAGCAATGGTACAAGGGATCATAGAACTGCACCAATACACTCATCAGACCTTCGTCCACCTGAGTAGCCAGAATAGATAGAAGCTTTCCATGACGAGCCTTAAACTCCAAGGGATCTAATACATAGGATGTCAAATTCCTTAGCTCTTTCAAGTCGGGTTGTTTGAAACTGTACTTCTTTGTATTCCTTCTTTGTCTATCCATGTCTGAAAATTTGCAAATAGACCTCTTAAGTTCCTTGAAAATTTTCTCATTATTGATGATATGGATGTAAATGGGTGCATGAATGCATGGATGCAACAACCACACTCAAGGATCAAGCAAAGCACACCACACAAAGGTCATGGGCTGGATCAAGTCATCCTTAATATCAATCATCCATTTTGGTGGATTATGGTTTACACCTTATCAACACCCATGTTCCATTGATATTAAGGATATACAAGAACGGAACGACCATGAATCAAGGGTTTGTTGCAGGTCACGAGCATGGAGTCTTGGTTAAGAACCACCCAAAGGGAGTGTACTAGGGTTTAAACCTGCCAATCATGTTCTACAAGAGGTTCCCATAGTCATCGTCCCATCTTTCGGATATTATCGGATAAACGACTACTCGTATTCCAAAAATATTCTCAAGAGAGACTCTTATGAGTGTAGTATCACGTAACAATCGTGCCAAATCTTACACTTGAACGACCTTCGCACTACGTCTTAAAAATAGGCCAAGATGGGCTTGGTAAACTAAGGTCCTTGGCTTCTAAGGTCTATATTGGAAAGAGTAATGCCTAACCACGACTACTCGTGTGACATTATTGATCCCAACATGACCTCCACCAAGTGAATGGGCTTGCAAGTCAACTTGCTAAGGAATAACTCCACGCAAGTTGACAAGACTATGACATTCTCCTATCCTAAGTGCACTCGAGTTCGGGTATAGAACTCATCTCACAAAGATCACCAAGCATACAAGGAATTAATATATCAAGCAATTTAGTCATTACATACAATACAGTAATCTCAAATTGCACAAAAAATATGTCACAAAATAATATACACAATACAATACAACAAATGTGAAAAGTAGGAAAAACCCACTAAGCAAAACTTCCCCAGCAGAGTCGCCACTTTTCTGTAGCGGGGTATTCGTTACCTTTAGATTTATTGACTAAATGAAAAGTAAATCATACAATTCGAGTCACCGCCACACTTCTATTTATCCAAAGGAAAGTTTAGAAAGCGAACAAAAATCGAGAAGTTTTATCGAATCAAAAACTAATAAAAATATCAGAGATCGGGGTAAGGGGGTTGGTTATGCAATGGGAAGGTTTTAAGCACCCAAAACATCCTAGGTACTCCTAGGGAGCCCTTTTCATAATTTGTTGTAAGATAGGTTGGTATTTTGTGAAAAGATATTTGTGCAAACATGATTGGGGAGATGAGAGAAGAATATACAAGTTATTTACAATTTTTGTGTTTGAATGGATAAACCCATTGCCTACGTACCATCTTAAAAAAGATTAGGATCAAAACCTCGTAGTTCGGGGTAAAAATTTCAAAACAAGTTGGTGAATTGATTGGTCCAAAAGCCTTAAGGTCTTTTGTTATCCAAGGGAGAAAACTCAACCTAAAAAACCACAAATCCACCATGTGAGGATAGCTTCAACATGCTAGTGAGGGGTTAACCCTATAATAAGTATGGAAGACTCATTGTCCATCACTAAGGATATAGGTGAGTATTATATCAACCTCAAGGATAACTCGAACCTAATAGCTAATGGTTTATAAAAAGCTTTGGCAAGAAGTGGCCATTGAAACCACAAAAACATTTGAATGAGTTATATTTACCAATGAAAAGTATTTACAAAAATATGGTCAAAGTTGACTTAGGATTCAATTCAAAATAAGTGTTATGAAAAAAAAGTTTGAAAATCAAAAGCATAATGCTTAGGTTTCTAATGTTTGAAAACAAGTGTTAATGTTGGAACAAAAGTTTTGGCTTGGGTTAGAATGGAGGGAAGAAGAAGAATGGCTAAGTCCTAAACATACAAAGATGAAGGAAAAGAAATAAAACCATAAATGGAGTTCCCTTCTTGGGATCATAGTGATGATCCAAGTAGCTCCCATCATTTGGAATAAGCAAGCAAATAAGCAAATACTCAAGCAATCAATCAATCAAGAAAGCTCTTGGGAATCCTCCCATGGCTCTTGTATCTCTCACTTTAGATGCACATGACAATTGTTGTTCAATTTGGCTCAAATAGGAATCCCTAGCACAAGAACACACACATCAAAAAGTTCTATAATGCCAACAAATAATGGACAAGAGTGAGTTTAGAGATTAGGTCCTTCCAATTCATCTTCAACATTAAGTCATTTTTACTCCATATTTGCATAGGGAATGTCCTAAAGGCTAAGTCCTTTTTGTCCATTTTTTGTATTTGGTTCACAACAATCAAAACAAAACACAAGCACAATAGTATATACACAATTATGTGCTCAAGTGAGCAAAAGGCAAATTGCATTAACATAAACATGTGCTCAAATGAGCAAAGGGTAAAAGCAAATGAATAATATGTACAAGAATATTAAATTGCATTAATGTAAAGTGCAAGAATTAAAAGTTAATGGTTAATAGTTAGAGTTAGTGTGCCATAAGGCAATTTAGCGCTATGTTAAGCAATCGTAAGTGGACTAATGTAGTAGTCACACCTATCTGAGGCCGGTCAATAAAATATAGGCAACAAATACAAGTTAGAGATCTTGATTAGTGAATCAAGCTTCTACAAATTGCCATGGCAAAAGAAGATGAGAAATGATCTTGTATTGATTTAGGTTCTTTGCTTGATTAGGAAGCAACCTATCCTTAATACAAAGCCATTCACTTGATCTATGATCAAGATGAATTAGATTTGAATCAAGAAAGGTTAAACCTCCCATACATCAAGGCTAACCACAGATCTTTAACTCATTGATCAAAAAAGGAAAAGATGAAGAAGGAGATGAATAAGAGTGTACATTAATTGAACTTCAAATGAAATAAGCTAATTGCATTGACCAAAGACAAATGGAATCAAGGTCAAACACTAGTAAACAGATGCAAAATGAAACTTAGAAGTCAAGAAACAAATAAAATATTTTTGGTATTTTTCAAAATTAGAATAATACTTGAATTAAAATAAACAATTAAATGTCAAACTTCAAATCCATCTCAAATCAAATTTGAAAATTCCAAATGGATCATCCTAAGTTTAATAAGGTCAAACAAAGTTTGACAAAAAATTTCAGCATTTTTAGAAACCAGAAACTATTTTTAATCAATTAAAATGCTTAAAAAATAACCTAATCGAATTAAAATATCAAATAAATCTCAAATCAATTAATGAATTGATGAAAATATTTTTCATAGATCCACCATCATTCAAAGAGGTTAAGAAAATATTTTTATATTTTTTGGATATTGAGAACTATTTAAAATGAATTAAAAATAACCAGAAAAGAGAAAATTCATAAAAAATATCAAATGATGAAATATAAAATATTAAATATCATTTTTAGAAAGTAGAAATTAAAAGAGAAATAATGCAATTGGTCTCATATTTTTTGGAATTAAAATGAGAGAGATATGATTTTTTTGAAATAAAATGAAATAAAAGAAATAAAATGGAAATCAAATCAGAAATTGGAAAATGCTAAAATATGTGGCGCGTTGGATCCAAGCTCATTAATTGAGCTGGCACATCCAAGGGTCCAGACATGCGCGCGCACCAAACACTGTGGTCAACTGAGAAACACATGGCCATTAAAAAAGTCATAAAAATGGAAGGATGAGATTAGATCTGGAAATTAGATCCAAGGGCCTAGGTTCATTCTGGCAAACGGACGGTGGTGTACACCACCGTCTTCTCCGGCGAGACCAGAGATTCCGGCGAGAGTTGCAGAGAAAAAATCTTAACCAAATGAAGCGATTTATACATCAATGGAAAGCTGGGGTGATGTACATCACCCCTGTACCATTTATTTTCACTCTAGACCTCCATGGGAAGAGAAATCAGAGGTGGAAAATAATGGTGTTTAACTTGAACTCAATGGGTTTTCAAAATTAAAAGCACAGTTCAATTGCTATGATGAGAGGACTTCATCCAAACCAATAAATGCAAGAAACAAGCAATAATCAGTGTGTTTCGAAGAAGAAAAGTTTGAACATCCACCTCTGAAATATGGATCTGGAAAGCACAATTCCTCTTAGCTATTGATTGCAGTGTGATCTAGAGATGAAGATGAAGCAAGGCCAAGGAATTTTGAGTCTGATAATCAACTAATGAAGTTGAAAATCAGATCCGAAATTTTGAAATGAAAGAGTGAATTCCTTTAGGAATGGCTATGGATTGAGTTTTGCAGCATAACAGGCGCCTTCAGGTTGTGGAATAATGAAGCCAAGCACCTCTATTTTCAACAAATGGCAAGGCAATGCATGAAAATTGTGTGTGTATGAATGAAGAGGGCCTTCATGCATGGGCTTGTACAGGCACATGTAGGGCCCAAATCTAATTGGTTTGGCAAGCCTAACATCATCAAAGAAGTTTTGGACATGCAGATGATATGTAATTGGATTATGCAATGAGGAACAATTTCTATGTTGAACAAAACTTCATTTGGAATTGGGAAATTGGTGAAAATTGGTCATAAAGTTCAAGGTGCAAAACATGTGTATGTGAAAATTTCCAATATGGGCCAACTTCAAGCCCTTATGTTTCAATGATGCAAGCTCCAAATGACAAAACCCTCAACATAAAAGTTGTAGATCCTTTCAATAAAATTAATTTGGACTCATATTTTGCATCATTTGGATTTTTATGAGAAAGTTATGGGCACTTGAAGTTGGACTTTTTCACATTTCCATGCCTTTGGTCCAAAGTGACCTATAACGTTTTGCATTATCACATGTATTTATTTTAGGATTATGAAAATTTGTTCAACATAAGAAATGAAGTAACATCTTAAACTTTCCAATGCATTTAATCCCACCTCAAAATCATAAAAACTGAATGACTTATGTCCTTGGGAAGTTGACCAAAAATTAGGGTTTCAGTCAAAATGACCTATAATGTTTTGAAATGGATGATGACCTTCCAAGATTCAAATCAATTTTTGATGAACATGAAAGTTGTTAATATGGTTCTTAAGAACATTTTTGCTCTTGGGGCATCTCCATTTGACAAAGACATTAAAAGTTAGGTCTCAGTGTACTTCAAAATAGTCAAATGAATTGATTGATCAACTTCTCAAGCCCAAGCCTCAAAATCTTGATGAATTGATGATTAAGGACACTCAAATAAGCTCAAACATGCATGAAATGATGAATGAAAGAACTTCCCTTGATTTTATTTGATCATGGGTTGAGGTTGCTTCATGAGCAAGGCACAGTTGATGAACAAATGAATTAGGGTTTCCTTGGGAAACAATCCTCAGGCCCTTTGGTTTCCTTTGATCAAATTGACAAATTGAGATACTTGGGGAGGCATATATTATGATTTAGAGCTTTGGGAACCATTGTCATGCTTGCTTTTAGCTTCACCTGTCCATATCAATTAACATAGGGTCTCCTAGGAGCCTTGGATCCTATGATTGCTCAAGCTACAAAACAAAAGATGTTAGTGACATATTTTTGTGCTTTTGGTTAGTAAACAAAATAAGAAAAGCAATAATATACAATTCAAGCATGCTTGGTGATCTCAAACCAACTCACACAAGTGTTCCCACTCAAAGGTTAGGAGCCAAGATACTATGGTCCTTGAGGCAAATGCAAATGCAATGATATGATGCCATGAGGGATCTTAGGATCAAAATTAGGGTCTTACAGCGAGGAATTGTATTTTTCGAGATGTGACAGATAGCGACTCTGCTGGGGAAAGAATGCTCCAAGTAAGAGAGAGTCAAGCCTATCTTAGTTCAATTTTCGTTTGATTATTAACCTTTATTGTTTGTTATCTTTATTTTGTTATTATTGCTCTTTTGTAATTATTGTTTTGTGATTTATTGATTGATTCTTATTTTGCTATTGGGGTTCTCTGATGATGGGAACTTTATGAGATAGGCTCTCTACCCGAAACTGAGAAAAACCATAGGATTAAGATGGTGGTTGTGTAGTGGAGGCCCACAAGGAGCCTTCCTTGTTGGGACGATACGAAGACCCCTTCTAGAGTAGATTCTCTTGAGATATCATTGTCCGACGAGCCTTCGTCACGACGATGGTATTGTCAAGTTGGATCAGTGACGCTAGGGACCTTGTAACCCGTTCCATATCCGGTGGTTGTGTAGTATTAACCTACGAGATTTCAGACTTGTTGGGTTAATGTTCCTAGTGCTCCCTTGTCTTTTAATAGCTCTCAAGGGTTCAGTTTGAGTTTCGGGAAATCAGCCTGCTGGTAATGATCAAAAGGACGGGATGAGTTTTTTTGTATTCGGAAAATGATATGCATGCTAATGGAATGCGGATGCATGAAATGTGATGCAATGTTCAGGATAATAGGAATAATTATGTTCACAGGTTTGTCAGAACAACGGGTGAATAACTTGGTATCTCTGATTAATGGGACCCCATAGGTAGGCTCTACAGTTGGTAGGTTCCTAGAGTCATTCTTGAGAACATCATTAAGGCTCATCAGACAGTAATACCCTCAGATGATCTCGTATAGGTGAGGTCTTCGTATTATCCTAAAAAGGAAGGCTCCTTGGGTATTCTACTACACAACTCTCGAGTCTGAGGTTCTAACAAGGTTCTCAGAGTCATAGATCAAGGCTGGAAATATTACTGTAAGATAGTAATACGTCCAATGGACCTCATCTGATTGGGGATTTCATATTAACCCAACAAGTCTGAAATCTCGTAGGTTAATACTACACAACCACCTATCACCATTATCTGAAAGAAAACGTGTGGAGTTTCACAAGTGGAGATATTTTCATCATTTTAGATTTTTTATTAATATTACTATTGTTAAATCTTTATAATTGGTAGACAAACACACATGGATAACTTATTATAGACCTTTGATTAATTTCGATTTAACGATCGAGATTAAATCAAAGAATAAAAATGCTAATTAATTCTAAAACTATCAAAATTACTCCTTTCTAGATAATTTAATTTGTTTAAAATAATTTAAATCAATTAAATCTAATAAAGTTCACAAATTTTAAAATTAATATGATAAAAGTAAAATGAAGACATGGATATTCCTATTTAAATTTTCTGAATATTTTGGCGAAAGAATAAAAATAAAATGACTGAAAATGAATAAAAGTCGGGCGAAAATATGCTCGAAAAATTAAATCAAATGCATTAAAATAATCAGTGCGAAATAAACTTATTGGAAAAATATAGTGTTTCTTTTAATTCGGAAATAATTTTTGATCGGTTAAAAGGCTCAGACGGATCAAAACCCAACTGAAAAAGTCGCCGAAAAATATAACGAGCACGCCAGGTTAAACTACGCGAACCGTAGATTAATAATACTAACGTCTACAAGCTTGATTTTGAAACTTTTTACCTGCTGATTTTGCACGTGCTTGAGGAATGATTTAACCAATTTGTCTGTATATTCTAGAATTTATTTCGACTGATATTTTAAGTATTATTCATGACGAAATGCATGTTAGGCTCTATAACTGATTAAAATTGAAAATGAAATCAAATTTATGAAAATTTTAAAATGCACAGACAAAATTGGGGTATGACACTGACCATTTTGCATCAACACACCTCCCAGACCCATCTTCGAAGCATCACAACATACAACAAAGTACTCACTTGGATTCAGCGAAATTAAAACTGGAGCAAACATCAACTTCTTCTTGAGTTCTTTGAAACTCCTTTCACAATGCACATCCCAAACATAGGCCTGACCCTTTCGAGTCAACTAAGTCAACAACATTGCTAAATTTGAAAAACCTTTAATGAACTTCCTGTAGTAACCAGTCAATCTAAGAAAAACTTCTAATCTCAATGGCAGACTTCAGAATCTCCCATAGTAACACGACATCTATCTTCGATAGATCCACAACTATACCACCACTAGAATCACATGACCAAGGAAACTCACTTTCTTTAACCATAACTCGCACTTGGAAAAACTTTGCATACAAATGATTCTCTTTCAATGCCTACAACACAATTCACATATCACTCATAGCCTCATACTATCGTCCCTCTTCTTCACTAACAACACCGACACACCCCACAGAGAAACACTTGGTTAAACAAACTTCTTATCAAGCAAATCTTCTAGTTGCTTCTTCAATTCCCTAACTCTGAAGTAGATACCCTATAAGGAGTCATCGACACCGGGCTAGTACCAGGTACTAAGTCTATAGAAAAATCCACTTCGCGCTCTAAAGGTAAATCACTAATGTCTTCAGGAAACACTTCATGAAATTCGCACACTTTAGGAAGATCACAAATTACTCCCTTTCCTTTAACTTCCAACAAAGCTAACATCACAAACACTTGTGCCATATCCTTCACGAACTCTCTCACTTTCTTAGCTTATACAAACGTCAACTCTTCACCTCCATCGAATTTAAATTCACGCTCTAGAGACAAGTCGTAGGTATCTTTAGGAAAACATCCAGAATCACACACCACTGGCATAACACTAGTCGTCACTTTTCTCTCTACTCTCTGAGAAACAACATTAACAATACCTAATTATTTTCCCTCTTCCCAACTTGCCGACAGACAGGAATCTCGAACCCACAACATCTTTAGTGTTAGGAACAACACAACTTTAACTTCGCCTGAGCTCTTGCAATAAGATTCACCAACTTATCAAAACAATTGGTAAACACTTGGTTTAACTACAACCAATTCATTCCAAGAATAACACAACTTGTTCCAGCAAAATAGAAATCATACACATACTCAGGGAACACGTCACGATACTCAGCACACCACTGGCTCATCTCTGGCCAAAACATTGCCTTCCCCCACACAAGGAAGCGACCAACGAGAACATGTGACCGTATTCCTCAAGGATCACACCATTTTGCTAACCGAAACCATCCTCGAATCCGACCTCTCTTTGGGTTCCGGAAAAGCATAACATTCCCAAAACAAGTTAACTAGCCAACACTGCACTCTAGTATGCAGCACACGTGTCCAAGCTCTATACAGTTGGAACATCCAAGAGAAGCAGATGCTTCTCCCCCGCTTGTTTCATTCCAAACCTGCAAATGGAAAACAAAACAAGCATCGCCAGTGTTCTCACACACATGTCGCATACTAGGGAACAAATATAATTAAACAACCTGGCCGGATGGACTAACCAGGCTCTAATGCCACTAATGTAACACCCTAAACCCCGCATATAATTTATCACGTAAATTAAATATAAAATAAAACCACGTAGGGTGTCACACATTCATAACACACATGACCTGCTTCGTAACACGGGTTTCAACAGTAAATTTCAATACACACATTTGTAATAAGGAAGTTCACACGACATCCCACTTATCTGAATCATACCTGGGATGTTTCCATGACATCCAATCAACTAACAACTAACATTTAATTTCAAGCCATTTACTTTTATGCACTTTAATTTTAAGTCTTTATTCATTTTCCATTATTCATACCATTTAACTTGTTTACTTTAATGTCATTTTCACTTTGCTCATTTGAGCCTTATCTTGTGATTATATTGTGATTGTATATACTTGTTTGTGTTTGTGGTCTTTTAACCTTAATGTACATAATAACAATAAAACCCTTAAAAGACATTTTGTATGGACTGTTGGATTGCTCGGAGATATTGGAGTTAGAGTTAGGCAACACTCCCTATGCAAAAGGACTTGACCAATTCCAATTTTCATGAAACCAAGTGCTTTTGAATTGGAACTTTGTCTGAAGCAAGTATTGAGATCCATTTGAGTTCATCCACTACATGATCTTGTTGAAGCTGTTCTTTTGAACCTGTGCCTAGTGCCTATCTTTGAGTTCATCTGATGCATGGGAGATTATAAGAAGATCATGGAGTTGCTAAGCTTAGATGTGGCTACCTTTATTTGATGTCTTTCCCTTTATCTTGCTATTTGTGTATTGATATTGCTTGATTCTTGAGTCCAAGGGAAATTTGGGTTTCTGTATGACATTCTTGTATATTGGATTGCAGCCCATTGGTCAGATCTTTTCAACTCTTAACTTTTAATTTTTGCTTAAGATTAGTATCTTCATCTTTTCCCCACTTCTTAAATTTCAAATCTCTCCCTCCTTTTAAAATCTTCATTGCTTGTGATTTCTAAACTTAGACTGTATTTCCAATTAGAAACTTTGGCCTTATGCCATTGCCTTTTTTAAACTCTTTTCTTAATCAAACTTGTAAATGAACCTAACTCTACTTGACTTAAAATTTCAAAAAAAGACAAAAGGAATTAACACTCATTCAAACCTTTTTAGCCCTTTTATGCCTTTTTTAAAACTTAAATTTTTGTTAAAAGCAATGCATCCACTTTGAAATTGTTACCACGAAATACGAGGTTTTGATCCCTCATTTTATGTTGGTACTTAGGCACAAGTTTGAAGGTCTTGTCAAACACAAAAATATAATTAATTAATTATTTTCTCATCCCTCCACTCTATTTATTGCAAACATCACTTTGTACAAAAATACATATGCACACAAAAAAGGGCTCCCTAGGAGTACCTATGACACTTTGGCTGCTAACACCTTCCCTCTGTGTAACTGATCGCGACTTAGTAAGTTAATGGGGATCGTGACTACAAGTGCACAGTCCTATCGCGTAGTTTTAAAGATTATCGAACCCATAAGGACTAATAATCGAATGTATCGTTATCTAATGTTACTGTGTAAATCTAAGGCTGATGGTCGTTCTAGGATTGGAGGGATGAAGATAAATAGTTATAACGTAAATAGAATATTAATAAAGATATGGGATAGAGGGGATATTGTTATGTAACACATCAACCTTCGGGGATCCGATAGATAGTTGGTGTAATCTTATTGGTCAAAATATTCTTCAGTAGAAATTATTTACAGAAAGGACTTAGTCTCACACCCTCGTTTTTACTAACTCTGACCATACTCCTAAACCAGAATGCTTGGCTCTCGCGGTCTCATTTTGAATTTAGGAGTAACTTTTTAATATGAATAAAGTCTAATTAATCCTAAAATGCTCTCAATGTGTTTAGGATTAATGCCTAGTTTCAACTATCTGGTTAAAATCTCAAAATCTCGTTCTTGTTGACTGTAACCTTAGTTTGTTTTGTACTCTCATACAAAAAACAGTTTGATTAAAACAAGAAACTAAAAACCGGAAAAATAAGTTTAATAAAAATTGACACCAATTATTTACGAATCCTGTCGTTTCGAGGGCCTTTACATACCGATGCCTAAGGGTTTAGCCGGAGATGGATCCGGTAACAGACATGGTATTTCGAAAATCAAACATGCAATAAGGCATAAATAAATAAAATAGAAATTAAAATAAAACCTGGATTACGAATTGAGAACTGGAACTGTATCTTGATTCTTCGATTAAAATAATGTCGGCAGGCCTTGGCAATGAGTAACCGTTACAATTGAATTCAAATGCGTAAAATAAATTGCAAGAGTCCCCGATGTGAAGAAACTATCACTATTACAAGGTAGGAAAAACTGCTTAATAAACTAAAAGAAAATAAATCTGACTAAAAATAATCCGTAGATTGACAACTGGAAGACGAGAGAGAGAGAGAGAGAGAGAGAGAGAGAGAGTCCTCGCGTGTAGAAACTTCCCTCTTTATATATTTTCCACATCCCTAATTTGTAGTCAAAGGTGAGTGGATTCGTGGCTAGAATCATGGAGAAAAAGTAGGGAAGACTAGGTTGTGGCGGTTGCCACGACCCTATTCTTTGACTCTGTGGCGAGCTCCACAATTATAGGGCTAAGCACCACAATTTTTCATGCTTAGTGGTGGGCGTCACCACCTCCTTTGGTTTGTGTGGCGGGCGCCGCACATTTTGGTGATGGGCACCACAAGCCCATTTGGTGTGGTGGCCCATTATCTCTATTTTTCTCCATTTTCTTCTCTTTTTCTTTCCTTTTTTCTATTTTCCACTTTCATTGTTGTAAAACTTTCATTCGATAAATACGTGCAATAAACGTAAAATACTGCGTAATAATAAGTGTTAATCAAGTAAAAAGCAATGCATATGAAGCCAAAAATACGATATGTTTTCGCGTTATCAAACTCCCCCATACTTAAACCTTTGCTTGTCCTCAAGAAAATGTCGCGTATATGAAAAAAAATTTGTAAAACATTTGCAGCATACATTATCAAGACTCGTAGAAGACAAAGTTGCATTCGGATACTCATTCTAGTCTATAAAATTTACTTTGGTTCAAAATTGTATTAATAGGTACTCACTTCCACACTAAGGGTATCGTGGGAACACATAGTCGCAATATTGCAACCATAAGTCTCCTTCCTATACAAACCAATCTGAATCATGTTGTCATGCCTAATCCTACCTTAGTAAACATTCTTTTTATCCTTTTTCATTCTGGCGCAATCACATTAAGCCCGTTATCCTTTCACATTTGTAGTAAGATAATCTGTTAGTGACTATGATCTCATCATTATTTCTTTCTTTCTTTTCCACATTTTGGCTCAAATAACAGTTAAAGATGGTTATACCGTTGGGATAAATGATCGGGTGAGGATCACCTAACTTAGAGGGAACAACATTTTTCATGCATTTCGTAATCTTTTCTTCTTTTAAGCCTGAAATCATACACTTATTTGCATTGACTTCTTGCGTAATGTGTGCTTAGGATGGTGTTGACTGCTAGATAAACTACTTAAGGAAATATTAAAGGACAGAATTTAAGGTTATGGCATGACAAGTACTCAAATCGATCTTATACTTGGGAGATTTAAGGTGTTAAAACGATACCGATCTTATAAAGTTTTTTTAAATCTCCACAATTCAACCTCAGTTTTATTTATAGGTTAGAATTTTTAAAAGATGCATTGTATCTCTAAGTCTAGATTTTTGCAAAAAATTTGGTATGTGTAAGACCCTAATTTTGACCCTAAGATCCCTTAGGGCATCATATCATTGCTCATTGCATTGCCTCAAGGATCATAGCATCTTGGCTCCTTTACCCTTGGGTTGGGACTTTTGTGAGTGGTTTGAGACCACCAAGCATGCTTGAATTGTATATTATTGATTTTATTATTTTATTTACTAACCAAAAGCACAAAAATATGTCACTAACTTGTTTTGTTTTGAAGCTTAAGCAATCATGAGATCCATTGCTCCTAGGAGGTCCCTATACTCAAATGAATTGGCCAGATGAATGTGAAAGCAAGCATGACAATGGTCCCTAAAGCTCTCAATCATCATATATGTCTCCCAAGTATCTCAATTTGTCATTTTGATCAGGATAAACCAAAGGGCTTGAGGATGGCTTCCCAAGGAAACCCTAATTCACTGAGACCTAACTTTTGATGTGTTTGTGAAATTAAGATGACCCCAAGAGAAAACATGTTCTTAAGAACCAAATGAACAACTTTCATGTTCATCCAAAATTCATTTGAAACGTGTAAGGTCATCATTCATTTCAAAATATTATAGGTCATTTTGACTGAAACCCTAATTTTGGGTCAACTTCCCAAGGACCTAACTCACTCATTTTTTATGATTTGGAGGTGAGACTAATTCAATTGGAAAGCATAAGATGTCTACTTAAAATGTTATGTTTGACAAAATTTCATAATCCTAAAAGAAACACATTTGATAATACAAACCATTATAGATCACTTTGGACTAAAGCCATTGAATCTTGAAAAAGTCCAACTTCAAGTGCCCTTAACTTTCTCATCAAAAATCCAAAGGATGCAAAATATAAGTCCAAATTGATCATCTTAGAAAGATCTACAACTTTGATGTTGGAGGCTTTTCCATTTGAGGCTTTCATCATTGATACAGAAGGGCTTGAAGTTGGTCAATTTTGACAAATTTTTAAAAGGCATGTTTTGTACATCAAACTTCATGACCAATTTTCATAAATTTCCAAACTCCAAATGGATTTTTGTCCAACATAGATTTTGTCCAACATAGCTTTTGTTCCTTACTCACATGGATATGTTTGGATTTTCTAAGAGTGACTTTCGAAGAGGGGAACATTTATGCCCAATTATGGAATTCATGATGAAACTTCATGCACAAGCATTTGCCACTCAAACCACATGTCCAAATCAATTCATTATGCTATCAGCTTGCAAAACCATCAGCTTTTGGGCCTCACATGCACCTGTACAGGCCCATGCATGGAGGACCCAAAGCTTCATGCACACGGATTCCATTCACCTTGCCTTGCATTTCAGCTATAAATAGGAACCTTGCTTCATTCAATTATCAACCTGAAGGCTCCTAAAGCTCTGCTGAAATCCATACCCAACCTCACACCAAAGGAATTTTGAATTTTCATTTCTCTT
Organism: Lathyrus oleraceus; assembly: GCF_024323335.1. Taxonomy (NCBI): domain Eukaryota; kingdom Viridiplantae; phylum Streptophyta; class Magnoliopsida; order Fabales; family Fabaceae; genus Lathyrus; species Lathyrus oleraceus. The sequence continues at coordinate 183,820,432 of NC_066580.1, read as the reverse complement.
TTCAAGTTTGAATTTCAACAAAATCAGTTGATCTTCAACACTTATTCCTTGGCCTTGCACTCATACCATACCTCAACATCAAGCTGCAAGCAAGAGTTTGGTTGGATCGTGCTCATCAAAGCTTCACTTCAAAGGTTTACATCTCAACTGTTTTGATTCGAATCTCATCATATATTGTGCTTTGCTTGTGTTTGTTTGGTTCTCTGAAGTCCTTGTGTGAGAGGCAAGCCAATCGTGGCTTTAATTTCATGAATTGATGTATTTTAGATTGAACACCTGGATTTTCCATCTTAGATTTCTCCTTCAATAGGGATCTTGAGAGAAATCCAAGGTTACAGGGGTGATGTACATCACCCCAACTTTAATTTGGTATAAGGCACGTGTAGTTTGGTTGAGGTTGCAAAACCTGCAACTGGTGGCCGGTTTTGTTTGCTCACCGGAGAAGACGGTGGTTTCCACCACCGTCCCCACGTGGAAGAGCTCTAGCCTTTGGATCTCACATGAGCCTTCTAATCTCAGCCTTTGCCTTGTTTGACTTTTTTTAATTTGTTTTGTTACGCGTTGGACTAATGATCACCATGCGTGCGCGCCTCAGAGCCACAGGATGGTCCACGTCAATTAATGAGTGTTGATCATGCGCTCCTGATTTTTTCTATTTTTATAATTTCTGTTTTATTTTCTTTAATTCCTTTTATTTTCAAAAATTCATAACTCTTTTATTTGGAATCACAAAAATATGAGACCAATTGCAAAAAATTTCTTTAAAAATCTAGTTTCATAATCTGATTTTTAATTATTTTTGTGATTCCATTTAATATTTTTTGTGAATTATTTTGTTTTTGATAGTTTTTAATTCATTTTAAATACTTTTTGATGTCCAAAAATTCCAAAAATATTTTCTCAACACATTTGGATCATGATAAGTCTATGAAAATATTCTCATCAATTTCTTAATTGATTTGAGATTTATTTGAGATTTTAATTCATTTGTGTTATATTTTAATGCTTTTAATTGATTTTAAAATAGCTCTTGTTTTCAAAAAATGCTGAGAAAAATTTGTCTAACATTGTTTGACCATGTTAGACTTATGATGATTCAATTGGACTTATCCAAGTTGATTTGAATTGAATTTGAAGTTTGACCTTACTTTGTTCATTTTATTTTATGTATTATTTTAATTCCAAAAAATACCAAAAATATGCTTGACCTTTCTTGACTTCTAATCTTCATTTCACTTCTGTTTACCATTTGTTGATGATGATTCCATTCATTTTTTATCATTGTGTTTTGGTTATGTCATTTGAATTTTCATTTTGTACATTCCATCTTCATCTCTCATCTTCTTCTTTTTCTTTGGACCAATGAGTTAATGATTTGTGGTTAGCCTTGACATAGAGAGGCTTAACCTTTTTTGATCCAAATCAAATTCAACTTGATCAAAGATCAAGTGAATTGCTTTGTGTCCAAGATAGGTTGCTTCTGGGTCAAGCAAAGAACCGAAAATCCATACAAGGTCTTTCTTCTTTTCCTTTTGGCATGGAAAGTTGTAGGAGCTTGGCTTACTAGTCATGATCTCTAACTTGTGTTTATTTGCCTATAGTTTTATTAACGACCTCAGATAGGTATGACTACTACATTAGTCCACTTACGATTGTTTAACATAGCGCAAAATTTCCTTATGGCACACTAACACTAACACTAACTACTAAATACTAACTTTTAATTCAAGCATTTAATTCTTGCAATTTATCTTAATGCAATTTAATTTCTTGCTCAATTTATCTTGTGTAAATATATTGTTGCCTTGTGCTTGTTTTGTCTTTGTTTGTGTAAACCAATGCAAAAAGGAGAAAGGACTTAGAATTAGGACCTTACCTTTGCTTAATGGAGTTCAAGAGCAACTAGCCCTCATGCCTTTAGAATGCTAAATTTGTTGAAGAGCAACTAGGCCTCATGCCTTTAGAATGCTTAATCTTGAAGTTGACTTGAAAGGACCCCTAATCCAAAACTCTTTCTTTGTTCATTCCTCTTATTGCATTGTGAACTTTTTGATTGTTTGTTCTTGTGTGATAGGGATTCCAAACTTGAGATAGAAAGAGGGACCATTGTCATGAATAGCCAAGTTAAGAGAGACAAGCCAATTGGAGATCCTAAGAGCTTGATTGGATATTTTTTTTATTGCTTGAGTTAATTACTAAGTCCAAAGGAAAGGAGCATCTTGAATCATCTTTATGATCTCAAGAAAGGAACTCCAAGGGTTTTTATCTCTTCTCTCATCTTTGCATGTTTAGGACTATCCCTTCTCTTCTTCTCTCCACTCTAACCCAAGCCAAACTCATTTTGTGCAAACATTGACATTGTTTTTTTTCAAACTAGAAACCTAGGCCATATGCCTTTGATTTTTCAAACTCTTTTCATTAATACTCATTTGTGAATAAATTCTAATCATATTTTGACTTCATTTTGTGAATACTTCTAACTTGTAAATGCAACTCACTTCAAGTTGTTTTTGTGGTTCCAATGACCACCTTTGTTAAAACCTTTTTCATAAACATTAGTCATTAGGTTTGAGTTATCATAGTGGTTGATGTAAACCTCACCTTATCCTTAGTGATTGGACTATAAGTCTTCCATACTTATTATAGGGTGGATCCCTCACTAGTATGTTGAAGCTCTCCTCACATGGTGGATTGTTGGTTTAGGTTGAGTTTTCTTCCTTTGATAACAAAAGACCTTAAGGCTTTTGACAAATCAATTCACCCATATTTTGAGATTTTTACCCCGAACTACGAGGTTTTGATCCTACCTTTGTGATGGTACGTAGGCAATGCGTTTATCCATTCAAACAACAAAATTGTAAATAATTTGTATATTCTTTTCTCATCTCCCCAATCATGTTTGCACAAATATTTTTACAAATACCAACCTACCATACAACTTTGTAAAAAGGGCTCCCTTAGAGTACTAAGGATGTTTTGGGTGCTTAAAACCTTCCCATTGGATAACCAACCCCCTTACCCAGATCTCTGACATTTGTATTAGTTTTTGATTTGATAAAACTTCTCGGTTTTTGTTCGCTTTCTAACCTTTCCTTTGGATAAATAGAAATGTGTTGGCGACTCGAATTGTATGATTTGCTTTTGATTTAGTCAATAAATCTAAAGGTAACGAATACCCCGCTACAGAAAAGTGGCGACTCTGCTGAGGAATAACACTATTTCCTAGTGGGTTCAGCCGACTTTTTGCCTTGTTGTATTGTATGTTTATATTTACTTGTGACATATTTTTGTGCCAATTTGGGATGACTGTATTGTTTGTAATGATTAATGTGCTTGATATATCAATTGCTTGTATGCTTGGTGGTCTCTTGTGAGATGAGTTCTATACCCGAACTCGAGTGCACTTATGATAGGAGAATGGCATAGTCTTGTTGACTTGTGTGGAGTTATTCCTTAGCAAGTTGGCTTGCAAGCCCATTCACTTGGTGGAGGTTATGTTGGGATCAATAATGTCACACGAGTAGTCATGGTTAGGCATTACTCTTTCCAATATAAACCTTAGAAGCTAAGGACTTTAGATTACCTAGCCCATCTTGGCCTATTTTAGGACGTAGTACGAAGGTCGTTCAAGTGTAAGATTTGATACGAATGTTACGCGATACTACACTCATAAGAGTCTCTCTTGAGAATATTTTTGGAATACGAGTAGTCGTTTTATCCGATAATATCCAAAAGATGAGATGATGATTATGGGAACCTTTTTAGAACATGATTGTCAGGTTTAACCATAGTACATTCCCTTTGGGTGGTTCTTAACCGAGACTCCATGCTCGTGACTTGCAACAAACCCTTGATTCGCGGTTGATCCGTTCTCGTATATCCTTAATATCAATGGAACTTGGGTGTTGAAAAGGTGTAAACCATGATCCACCAAAATGGATGATTGATATTAAGGATGACTTGATTCATCCCATGACCTGATCGGGAAAATAGCAAGTGTAATATTTTTCCTTTTATAGTAATAATGGGGAAATTCCCCGAATGTCGATCTCAAGGACTGCACGTTAGTATTAAGTTTAAATTATCATTCAATTAAACAAAAAGTATTAATTTGGTTTTTGAGTGTAAAAAGAAAATAATAAAGAAATATGAAAATAAGGGTTTAGAGAGAAAAAGGAATAATGCCAGGGAAGGTGTATGAGTTCTCCCTGTAACAACTCTGAGTTAATATTGCATCAACAAATATACATTACTACCAGTTCTCAAGGGTATTTTTCCCCCAAGTCCTTGGTGAGAAAACCTTTAATCAATCTACCCTAATTCCTATGTCCATAGCCAATTAGGGTGAAGTTAAGCTGTATAATATCAAGAATGCTCTGGTTCATACAGGGTATCCCAAGTCCTAGATGATATCTACTGTAGAGTAACCTGATGAAAACCTTATCACTGGCGGTCCAGCCTAAGTGATAACCATAGATCAATCTCAATTGGTCCGAAAGAGAAAGCAATAAACACATCAAAAGATTACCGTAAATAAAATATTATAAATGCAAATGTATACTCAAATTCATTACAATTCTAAATCAGGGACACCCCCCTAGCATTGGGGGGTTTAGCTACTCATATTGTTTAAAACAAATTCAAGATAAAAATTACACATTACAAGTAATTGGATGACTTTGATCTTCAATCGCTCCCACTCATGAATCTCTTCAGCTCTTCGAATGCCTTGATCTCTTTAATACTTGATTGCTTCACAATACTATGGTTTGCTGTATCCCAAGACGATTATTCCTTTGGTAGAAGACCTCTTTTTAAAGTGAAAGTTCCCAGCAGCAGTTGGACGGGTCCAAAGAGGTCTCCACAAAGCCCGAAGAATGAAAAGCCCGAGAAAATTGGAAATATTGGGCTTGGGCTGACACGGGTGGCCGTGTCAGCCTACTGTTTAAGCTGACACGCCCATGGCAAGGATGACACGGTTGTTGTTTCTGCCTGACACGGGTGGCCGTGTCAGGCTACTATTTTTCTTCTTCTGTTTCCCTTTCCCTGACACGGCCCGTGTCAGGTGACACGGGTGGTCGTGTCAGGCCTCCTGTACCGGGATTTTCTGATCTTTTGCGTGTCGATCTCTCGCACTGTCGTGTTCTGAGTTCTCCGGTTCTTCTACCTGGATCTGTCGGACAAAAACACAACTATCCCACGCATAAAATCAAGATAAACAAAGTAAAACATAATAAAGATTGACAATGCGTAAATAACATAACAGAAGTAAAACTAATCGAATTGTACCTTAAATGCTTGCACAGTGTATCAAATGTCTCTGTTTTGCATCGGATCAGTAATGAAAACTTACTATAAATGGTGACTGATCACAACCCCAAACTTAGCTCATTGCTTGTCCCAAGTAATGCTTCATTATCACTCCCCAGAATTCTTTATGCTTTCCACCACTGTTGAGATCATTCACGAACGTCTTCCCTTTTCCTTCCACAAGTCCTACCCATCCTTGTAAGTCATCATTCACACTTCCACTTTAAAGCACCGTTTCACCTGTCAGCTTATTTCACATTCTCACCAATTCTCTCGGAGTTAACTGTTTACACTCATAATTCAAAGTAAGCAATATCACTCACAAGTTTGAATAGTCTCTCTTTTCTCATCACCTACACATAACACACACACTTTTGAGGTCTTTTAGGGTGGTAGCTTGGCTTGGGTTAGGCTATGGATTAAAAAAGGAAAACAAGGGGCTTTTGGTTTAGAGTCGATGTTTTATCCTGTGTTTGTTTCTTTTATTTCCTCGGTTTTCTTTTCTTATTTCTTGAATTTTTACCGACTGCCCTTTTCCGTGCTTCTTTCTTTTGAGTCGTCGAGTATTTGATTTTTATTTTTCTTTCTTTTTCTCGATTCATTAATTTTTCTTTTTCTTTTGTTTTTGCACTTTCTAGGGCTTTGAGAGCTTTTGGGGTCTTTTACCCCAAACTTAGCTTTTCAACACAGTTGGAATGCATTTCATGACTCTGAACAGGGTGAGGAAGTGTTTTGGCCAATGGTTACATTCATGGTGTTTTAAACAAAAAATGGATATAGGCTCAAAGGGGGTTAACGAGGGATATAATAATTCGGGATGGCTAGAAAGGCTCGGGGTTAATTACAAACAACGTGCCTCAGTCTGTGTATCATGCAGTGACAGTCCCAGAGAGTCTATGCAAATTTAGAGTGATAAAGACAAACCTCAATGACGCTCATGATGATTAATGTGTTTGGCCTTTTCTTACTCACTTGGTTTGGTTCAGCTTTGATAGGATCCATAATGCTTCTTAATTTGGTGCAATTGCTTTCTTACTTCGGAGTGTGCAGGATACTCGTGTCGGTTAAGTTGTATACGTTGCGTCCGATCTTTACTTTCAGCAATGTCACTTTTTGGGGAGATCCTTCATAGCAAGCCATGGTGAGTGGTGTGATCTTTCATCTACTCTCAATTGTGATCATTACTTTTCCAACCTGTCAACACATACTTGACACACACACTTGCAGCATAATGTACATTCAACAGACAAATGCAATTTAAAAAGTAAAAATAACACAAACAAATTACAAATAAAAACCTAAAATCTCCCCCACACATGAACTCAACATTGCCCACAATGTTTGTGAACAAGCGCGGAGGAGGGAACTCACAGGGTCCTACTGAGGAGGTGGTTGCGGAAAATGCAACATCAACTGTCGCATCATGCTGCTCATCTCATCCAACATCGCTCCCTGACGGGCTTGCTCGATGCCTTGCCTTTGTTGTTCACTCCTCAAGTCACCTATTTCGGTCTGTATCCAGCCCCATTGGTCAGTTGACCAAGATGAGGAACCCGCCGCCTGCTGGGTGGGTTCCTGATGTTGTGGAGCAAACTGCTCAGGAGGTGCTTGAGGATATTCTTCTTCTCTTCCTTCTTCCTGGTCATCTACAAAGTGTTCACCTGCATTAAAGTGGTCAGTTTCGTGGCCTTCATCCGCTTCGAGATCGGCACTCACATATAACCAATTCGCACAGTCAGTGATAGCTACTCTGTCCGGATCCGGTAGAGCGATGATAAATCTTTTATGAATGAGGACGGGATAATAGGTAGGGGCAACTGCAATCATACCTTGGGCAATCAAAGTAGACATGTCAATTTTTGTATTACCTGCAATTGGCGTGTCCTCGAGTAAAACAGCCTGATACCCGAAATGCAATGCAATTTGGGTTATCATACCTCCCACGGAAATGCCTCGGGAGTTTGCTCGGCCGACTCTCCCCAGGTAGTCTGCTGCAAAGGCAGCTACATTGATTGTCTTGTTTTGAGCCATCGAGTACATGAAAAATAGCTCTCTTTGAGTAGCTACTCCAGTGTTGTCGCCTCTACCGAACAATATGTAGGCTAAAACTTTTTGGGCGTACCTGAAACAGGGATTCTGGATGCCCGAGGCTTTCGCACCTTTGGAGGAGTAATCCGTCCTCCCAATTATGGCGATCCAGAAATCCTTAGGAGAAAATCCGTCTGGGACCGCTCCGGGTCCGTTCAACGGGAGTTGAAGTATAGCAGCTAACTCCTCAATAGACAATTCGGGATAATTGTTAAATAATCAAAAGCGTAAGGTGCCGAAATAATACCTGGTGGTGTTAACCCTCCACTTTTCTAGCTGGAACTCCAAGGTGCTGAGGAACTCGAGAGTAATGCGTTCGTAGGTCGGCGCCTCCAGACTCATAAACTCGAGCATGCCTAAAACATGGAACATTTGGTCTACCTTAATTTTCAGCCCTAGATCGGTCAGAGTCTTCTCACACATATACCTGGTCGGCGTGAGCTTGTGTTTCTGGTGAATTTGGTAACGTCGCTCTTGCTCCGGGTTGTCAAACACAATATTGTGCGGATTAGGATTCCGGCTCGGGTGCTTCCGGTACTTTGCCATATCTGCACGTTGTTGTTTTCCGGTAAGGATTCTGTTCGAGGACATTTTGGACCTGCAAAAATTAGCAAAATTCCGAACTTTGGAGTTAGAAAAATCTAATATCGTGGTTGTGACAGGGACGACGATGTGAGGAATATTTGTGAAGGGTGTTTGGGCTATAGGTGTGTGGAGCTTGGTTGCATGTAAGGTTTTATGTGGTGAGGTGAGTGAGTTTTAATAGAGTTTGTGAGAGAGTGAGAGAAGAATATGAAAAAGTATGAGAGAGAGTGATGAAAAGTTGTGTAAAAATCTGATAATGATGAGTGATTAAGGAAAAAATATGGTTAAGAGTGGTTTAAGTGGGTGGGGCCCACGAAAATTTAAAATTTTCAAAAAAAATTCAAAAATTTCGCACGCCTGACACGGCCGTGTCAGCTGACACGGGTGGCCGTGTCAGGCTACTGTTTTTCCATTTTTTCTAAGTTCTTTTACAGTGGTCCTGACACGGGCCGTGTCAGCTGACACGGCCGGCCATGTCAGGCCACTGTTTTATCATCCTCAAATCAATTTTCTTACAGTGCTCCTGACACGGCCCGTGTCAGATGACACGGGTGGCTGTGTCAGGCCACTATTTTAACTTCCTCAAAACCCTTTTCTTACAGTCCTCTTGACATGGCCCGTGTCAGCTGACACGGGTGGCCGTGTCAAGCCACTGTTTTCAAGCATCCTTCATCTATTTTTTCTCTTCTGACACGGGTCGCCGTGTCAGGTTGTCCCTTTGGCCGTTTTTTTGGTTTTCTTGTCATGTCAATCGATGGTTCTTCTGGCTCCTCCTTGTAGAAATCCTGTATACCTATAGACACATACAAATAATTAGAAGTAAAAAGCGTGGGTTGCCTCCCATGAAGCGCTGCGTTTAACGTCGCATGGCTCGACGGTTCATTTCCCTTATCATGGGGGGTATCTCAGGTTCAAAACCTTGTAGCACCTCTTGTCTACAACTCGGGCGTTGTCTCTTTTATCAGTGTGGACTCCTTTGTGCCACGATTTCTTGTTAACCTTCCTTTCGGTGTTCGAAATCTTTCCGTTTAGGGTGGCTACTGGAAGTGGTGAGACTTTGATAGTATTCAATGTCCTGATTAAGCCTACTTGATAATGAGATTCTGTATCTTCCTCAATCTCCTGGTCTTCAATAGCATTCAATGTTATTTCCTTGTTGTGAACTTTCAAGGTTAACGTGCACTCATCCATGTCGAGCTTGCATCGACTCGTCTTCATGAAAGGTCGACCCAGAATGATGGGTGCCTCATTGTCTTCAAGTATGTCTAGGATTACAAAATCGACTGGAAAAGTCAAGTCCGCTATTGTTACCAACACATCTTCTGCTATACCATATGCATCTTTTCTTGAGTGATTCGCAAACTTCAGATTGGTCTTTATATCACTGATATTTTTAATACCCAGCCTGTGATAGATCGATAATGGCATCAGATTCACACTAGATCCAGAATCTATTAGTACCTTTTTGAAGGTTCTTTCTGTGATTGTGCATGGTACTGTGACAGTTCCTGGATCCTTTTGTTTGTTAGGAATGTTCTGCTCCAAGGGGTTTGCATTATATTGTTCCTTACCGGATACCTGTTCTTCAGTGGTTGGTTTCTATTCAACCATTACCTCTTCCATGAATTTCTTGTACATGGGCATCCTTTCAAGTGCTTCAAATAAGGCCATATGACCCTCAATCCTTTTAAACATTGTCATGAATTTATCCAAGTCTGACTCACTAGGTTCCTTCTTTGTCATTCTCTGAGGGTAGGGCAACTTAATCACCAGTTTAGTTCCTTTTGTAGTTTCTTCTTTAGTCGGCTCGCTTGATGATATAATTTTTTTCTTTTTAGCAGCCTTTTTTTCTGTTGTCGTGACAGTAATAACATTCTCCTGACCTCTCGGATTTTGAACTGTTTCACTTGGTAGGGAACCTGGTGTTCGAGAACTTGCAAGTTGTTGTGCTATCTGCCCCAGCTGAACTTCGAGATTCTTTAGGGAGGCGGTGGTGTTTTTCTGATTGTTTCTAGTCTCTTCTTCAAATTGCCTATTTTGAGCTGCCAGGTTTTCAATGGCAATCTCCTAGTCTGCCTTTTTAGGTGCCTGTTGTTGTTGCTGTTGCTGATACTGAGTCGGATATTGTCATGTACCCTGTTGTGGAACGTTCCCTCTCTGATCTTTCTAGGAGATGTTTGGATGATTCTTCCAACTTGGGTTGTAAGTGTTAGAGTCGGGATTATTCTGCTTCAAGAATTTGATCTCTTCAATTTGTTGGGGAGTTTCAAAGCAATAGACAGTATGATGAGGTCCATTACAGATTTCACAAGTGCTCTCTTGAGCTGGTCGAACATGCGCGATCTGTTGAGTACCTATATTCATAGCTTTCAGCTTTTTGTCTACTTCGGCAGCAATAGCGTCTTCCAGAAGGATTTTATTTGTCTCTAATTTTAGATCAATCACCCCATCTGGCTGCCTGGTACACCTGTCATATAGCTCTAGATGCCAATTAGAAGCTATTGCTTCAATAATCCTCTTGATACCAGTGGCTGTTGAGAAATTTGTTGAGCCACCGGCTGCTGTATCAATCAACTGTTTTGTCTTTAATTTCAGCCCATTAACGAACATCTGCATTTGTTCTGTCTGATCCATATTATGAGTGGGACACGCGACTAAGATCCTTTTGAATCTTTTGTAAGTGTCTCCCAATGATTCACCATCCTTCTGTTTGAAATTCAGAATTTCATACCTTTTTCTCAGGAATACTGATGCTGGAAAATACTCATTTAAGAATGCAGTTTCCATTTCCTCCCAGGAAGTGATACTACCGGTCGGGAGAGAATAGAACCATTCTTCCGCGTCTTCTGCTAAAGTGAACGGGAACATTCTTAATTTTTTTGCTTCATCAGTGTGACCATCAATTTTCAAGGTGGTGCTCAAGGTCAGAAATCTCTGCAGATGTTTGTTGGCATCTTCATTAAACTTTCCGGTTAAAGGTTTTCTTTCCAATTGATTGATAATGCTAGGATGCAGTTGAAAATTTGTCACATTCACCGGTTGGTTAACTATGGTCAGTCGACCACCCGGTGCGTTTGCACCTCCATAGTCACCTATGAGTCTATCCGGAGGTGGAGGAGGTGGAATTGGAGGAACTTCAGCCATTGGTTCCTTGACTTCTGGTTGATCCGAGGTACTTTCTTCTGTAGAATCTACTCTTTGTTCTCTGCGTCTTTTGTGAAGGGTTCTTTCGATCTCTGCGTCAAAAAGAATTTCAGCTGAGGGTTTTCCTTGCATACACTGGTTAGTAAAATATAAATGACAGAAAAATAATTTTATTGCAGAGCAACAAAATTTTAATTGAAATAAAATAAAACTCTATATTTTTGGTAGTCCTCGACAACGGCGCCAAAAACTTGATCGGGAAAATAGCAAGTGTATTATTTTTCCTTTTATAGTAATAATGGGGAAATTCCCCGAATGTCGATTTCAAAGACTGCACGTTAGTATTGAGTTTAAATTATCATTCAATTAAACAAAAAGTATTAATTTGGTTTTTGAGTGTAAAAAGAAAATAATAAAGAAATATGAAAATAAGGGTTTAGAGAGAAAATGGAACAATGTCAGGGAAGGTGTATGATTTATCCCTGTAACAACTCTGAGTTACTATTGCATCAACAAATATCAATTACTACCAGTTCTCAAGGGTATTTTCTCCCAAGTCCTTGGTGAGAAAACCTTTAATCAATCTACCCTAATTCCTATGTCCATAGCCAATTAGGGTGAAGTAAAGCTATATAATATCAAGAATGCTCTGGTTCATACAGGGTATCCCTAGTCCTAGGTGATATCTACTGCAGAGTAACCTAATGAAAACCTTATCACTGGCGGTCCAGCCTAAGTGATAACCATTGATCAATCTCAATTGGTCCGAAAGAGAAAACAATAAACACAACAAAAGGTTACCGTAAATAAAATATTATAAATGCAAATGTAAACTCAAATTCATTACAATTCTAAATCAGGGACACCCCCCTAGCATTAGGGGTTTAGCTACTCATATTGTTTAAAACAAATTCAAGATCAAAATTCCACATTACAAGTAATTGGATGACTTTGATCTTCAATCGCTCCCGCTCATGAATCTCTTCAGCTCTCCAAATGCCTTGATCTCTGTAATACTTGATTGCTTCATAATACTGTGGTTTGCTGTATTCCAAGATGATTTTTCATTTGGCAGAAGACCTCTTTTTATAGTGAAAGTTCCCAGCAGCAGTTGGATGGGTCCAAAGATGTCTCCACAAAGCCCGAAGAATGAAAAGCCCGAGAAAATTGGAAATATTGGGCTTGGGCTGACACGGGCGGCCGTGTCAGCCTACTGTTTAAGCTGACACGCCCATGGTAAGGATGACACGGTTGTTGCTTCTGCCTGACATGGCCCGTGTCAGCTGACACGGGTGGCCGTGTCAGGCTACTGTTTTTCTTCTTCTGTTTCCCTTTCCCTGACACGGCCCGTGTCAGATGACACGGGTGGCCGTGTCAGGCCTCCTGTACCGGGATTTTCTTATCTTTTGTGTGTCGGTCTCTCGCACTGTCGTGTTCTGAGTTCTCCGGTTCTTCTACCTGGATCTGTCGGACAAAAACACAGCTATCCCACACTTAAAATCAAGATAAACAAAGTAAAACATAATAAAGATTGACAATGCGTAAATAACATAATGGAAGTAAAACTAATCGAATTGTACCTTAAATGCTTGCACAGTGTATCAAATGTCTCTGTTTTGCGTCGGTTCAGTAATGAAAACTTACTATAAATGGTGACTGATCATGACCTATGTGTGGTGTGACTTTCTTGATCCTTGGGTGTGATTGTTGCATCCATGCATTCATGCATCCATTTGCATCCATATCATCAACAATAAGAAACTTTCAAGGAACTTAAGAGGCCTATTTGCAAATTTTCAGACATGGATAAGCAAAGAATGAATACGAAGAAGTACAGTTTCAGACAACCCGACTTGAAAGAGTTAAGGTGTTTGACATCCTATGTATTAGATCCCTTGGAGTTCAAAGCTCTCCATGGGAAGCTTCTGTCTATTCTTGCTACTCAGGTGGATGAAGGTCTGATGAGTGTGTTGGTGCAGTTCTATGATCCTCTATGTCGTTGCTTCACTTTCCCGAATTTCCAGCTTTTGCCTACACTTGAGGAGTACGCATACCTTGTGGGTATACCTATCTTAGATCAGTTGTCGTTTAGTGGCTTGGAGAGAGTTCCTTCTTCCCAAGAGATTGTTCATATGTTGCACATAGATGTATCTGATATTGGAGCTCATATGACTACCAAAGGTGGAATTCAAGGTCTCCCATCTGATTTCCTCATTGCTCAAGCTACTTTGTTTGGGAAGGCCATGAGTGAGGATGCTTTTGAAGCCATATTTGTACTTCTCATCTATGGGCTAGTGTTATTCCCCAACATCGACAATTTTGTGGATGTGAACGCTATTAGGATTTTCTTTACTCTTAATCCCGTACCTACTCTGTTGGGTGACACTTATTTCTCTTTGCATATGAGGAATGCAAAGGGTGGTGGTACCATTGTGTGTTGTTTGCCTCTGTTGTACAAGTGGTTTATTTCGCACTTGCCACAGACGCTCGCCTTCAAGGAGAACAAAGGATGTCTACGGTGGCCCACGAGACTTATGCCTCTAACTAATTGTCGCATTACGCGAAAAACCGGCGGGAAAACGAAACAACAGAGCCGCCACCGTGTGTGATTTATCCTAAAAGAGGGAAAGGAAATGCTCGAAGTAAACCTGGAAAGGAATGGTCTCACGACCAGAGAAAGATGGGATCGGGAGTCGGTTATGCGAAGGGAAGGTATTAGCACCCCTACGCATCCGCCGTACTCGACGGGATCCACGCACAAAAGGAAGGATAAGGTTGCTAAACTGCTCAAACACCACACAAGCTGAAAGGAGACACAGAAAGACAAAAGAAACTAACTCGGCAGGATATCGCATCCTGGGCCTACGTAGTCTGTCAGGCACAGACATCAGAGTTGACGTAGTTCGGGACAAGGGGAAACGTGCTCGCTAGGATGTCGCATCCTATGCATACGTATCTTCTCTGACCGGAGAAGAATCAGAGCACTCGTAGCTCGGCTAACACACGCCAAACAAAACACAAACACAAACAGGAAACCGACTGCCAATCGCTGGACTTACGTCAGACTCCACACAAACAGGCAAACATGGAAACCGAATGCCAATCGTTGGACTTACATCAGACTCCGAACCAAATAACACACACACAGGAAACCGACTACCAATCGCTGGACTTACGTCAGACTCCAACAAACAAACATACACGCAGGAAACCGACTGCCAATCGCTGGACTTACGTCAGACTCCAACAAACAAACACACACGCGGGAAACCGACTGCCAATCGCTGGACTTATGTCAGACTCCAACACAACACAAAGAGGTTGAAAAAGAAAAAGGGCGCCTGGAGAGATCAGCTCATCTCCTTCCTACGTACCTCATCTGGTATGAGGATAAGGGCGACGTAGTTCCCCTACGCAGGGAAAAAGGACTAGCCTAACCAGATACAAAGGGAGACACAAACTACTAGGGAGACTACGACTCGATCCTAGAAGTTATCATGCATACGATCCCTATGTTAAGGTTTCTATCTAACTTGCACAGGAAGCAAGCTATCCTAAACAGCACAAGCAAAGACATACAAGCACACAAAGCAAGCACACACACTATATGCACACAATTGGGCTCATACAAGGTTAGGCTGTGAAACACAAGTCAACTGGAATCGGGTGTAGTTAGCTCTTAACCCTAACATTGAGAGTTAGGGTGAAGCAGATGAAATGGGAAGTGAGGGTAAGACCTCACAGCTCTTATCCCTGGCCTGGGAGAGCTTCAGACAAATGAAAGTATGGGAGTTCAGAAAGCTGGAACTCTTCTCCACATATGACTGACACAACAAAGATCTTGGGTTAATATCCACAATGCATCAACACGAGGTGTGTGAGCAAAGTGGATGACACACTGAATAGCAGGAGATGGATTGCACATCTCTTTTATCTGCCAATTGCCTCATAAAAGGACTTTTCCTGCTTGGCACAAAGATAAACAAACACAAGCATTGCCTCTTAAGGAGGGCTTCAGACAGGTGCCTGCCCACATAACAGGACAGGTCTTCCAGACTACATGAAGTCAGAGAGTTATACCTCAATGGTTAAGCAACCAAGCAAAGAAAAAGCAAGTTCAAAAGAACTCAAAGCAACTTAGGTACCTGAAAAATTCTAACCCAATCAGTATACAATTCAAATAGTCAAACAGAAAATAGTCAATCACACAATCAGACAGATAAGCAAGCAATGTAACAGTGAGCAAGGCACAAGCTATTAAGCCACTTGGTCTCAAAACCTACAAAATAACTCAAGATTAGCCAACATCTAGAGCAAACATCAATGCTCAAGTGAGGAAGCATCATCAACTATGGACTTGGATGTTTAAACCTGAAATCAAAGCTCAACTGTGAGTCACAAACCACTAGGTCAAGGCCTAGGGTCAAAGATGGAGAAAAAATTCAAAACAGAACATGAAATTTGACATGAATCAACTTTAGTCAGTCAAGAACACAATCCAAAAGGTCCCATATCAATATCATTAACCAAAAGCATTTCATCAATCAAACATGGCAAGGTATGCAAGTTGTGACCACATTGTGACATCAGAAGAAACAAATGCACATTAAATCAAAAATGATTCAAATAATCTTAGCAAAAATCATGAGTAAACAGAACATACAACATGATCATCACACAAAAAATTAGAAGCATTGGACATCATTAGGCATGGCAATCATATAGCATAAGTCAAGGCAAGCACAACAAGCTCATGTGTGACACCAATTGTCACACCAACTTAGCATAGGCCTAAAACAGAGATGGATTATGATAAATACCTCAAACTAAAGCCAAAACAACACTCAACATGTCTAGAAATAGTGTGCAAAATTTCACATTCATTGAATAAGAATCAAGCATTTCACAATCAAATGAAGTTCAAGGCAATCCAAGAGCTCAAATGTGACCATCCAGAATGCAAAATCTCAACTAAATCAGAAATGATCCCAAATATTCCACCAAAAATCATGAGTAACCACAACATCCATAATATGCATCATACAAAAAATCAAGGCAATTGGATATCATTAGGCATGGCAAACTCATCAATCAAGTTGAACATCACAAGGTGTGACACAAATTGTCACACCTAACTTAGCACATTCATAAAACAGAAATGGTAAATGATAAAAATACCAAATCAACACCAAAATGTCAAGCAATGAGTCTAGTTATAGCATGCAAAATTTCATGAGCATTGGATAAAATCTCAGCATTTCACAAATGATATGGCAAGGCAAGGTACAAAATGCATACATGTTCACATACCCTAGCACAAAATGAAATTCAGCCAAGCACAATTTATGGAAAGATAATCAAAAAATACTAGAGAGAAAATGTGACACAATGCAAAAAACCACATAATTTTTGGAGCAATTTTCAATTTAATATGAATTTGTGAAGTTGAAGAAAAATTGAAAAATGATTTATGAAGCAAAACATGAAAATATGAAGAAAATGGAGAAAAACACAAGGCAATGGGAAAATGTCCTCATCCGGATTCGAGCCATGTACGCATTTGAATCACAAGCGGGCCAAACCAAAAACGCCATCGTTTTGATCACTCAAACCCTAACGCGCGCCCTGCCTGGATTCAAAAATCCGCAGGTAACTAACATGAACTGGCAGCAAAATCCGCAGGAAGCCTCATGCGTTCCGCAGATAAATACGTAGGAAAACTGGACATGTGCATGAATCACGAAGAACAGGATGAACATCTTCATCCTAATTTCCAAAAAAATTCCAAACGTTCCAGAAGTTAACCAAAAGCATACCATTCGATTTGTCATGGTTCATACATCAAAGATCAATAATCATTTCATGGAAAAACAACATCAAATGCATGGATCGAAGAAAATAAAAAACAACATCCAAACTTGAATCACATGGATCTTTGCGTATAGTGCATCATTTTAGCTCATTCAAAGCTCAGATTCATCACCAATCTACGAACTATCCAATAGGCACAACAATTTTGAGAATTAAAGAGGTCGAAAATGTAACCTCTTGATGAGCAGCACTTGAAATCACGTGTTTCCAGGCTTGGCAATGCTTCAATCTTCTTCCAACGTGCTCCTTGAGATGAATGATGATGAAATGGAGGCTCAAATGCTCTTGAATCTTGCTCAATCTTCACTTGCCATGGAGGCTTCAAACATTGAACATGAACTCGAATGCCATGAATTCCTCTGTTTCCACGTCCAAAGATGATCAATAACAGCTCAGGATGATGAATGAATCAAGGAAAAGTGATTGTGCTTGAAGAAATTTGGAGAAAAAAGTGAGAGAGAATTTTGAGAATTTTTGAAAACCTAGATCTAGAATTGATAATTGTGATGAAACAGTTAGGATTAAGGCTATATAGTCCTTGCTAAACATGATTAGGAAAGGATTAGGGCAAATGCTAATGAGATTAGGGGCTTTGTGGTGTTTATGCAAAAAATGGATTTTCATGCTCCATACACCTCATGCACGTGAACAGTGCACATGCAAGGCTTAAAATGACTTAAAAATGTTCCATGCACATGTTAGAATTGGCTTGGTATGCTCATGTTCATCCAAAATGAATTTATGAAATTTCCCACAAAAATCTTCATGAATAAGCCAATGCCATGCAAATGAGATTTCATGCCAAATTATGCCATGCTTGGAAAATACATGTTATAAGGAGAAATATGCAAAAAGATCCACTTAAATTGGACTTTTGGTTTGAAAGTTATGCTCATTTGAAGTTCAAACCACACTTTGCCAAGTTTTGATCACATCTCCTTAACCACACATGAGAAATCCATGATCTTGGACTTTTTGGAAATGGGAGAGAAAGATATACAACTTTCATGTTGGACAAAATTTCATTTGAAGCTTTCTTGATGATATAATCTTGAGTTGAAGTTGGTCAAAAACCTTGCCATTTTTGGAAAGTTCAAATTACAGGTCACCTGCTATTTTTGGAAAGTTTTGATCTGACCTCAAATTCTTCAATATTGATATTTGAAATGTCAAATGAGACTTGTTCCCACACGAATGAGGCATCTCTAACAATCTCCCACCTCCAAATTCACAGTTGAACTGACAGTTGACTTCTGTTGACCTTTTAGGGTTTCAGATGAATTTCACATTGACTGATGAGCCTTGAGCCTTCAATTCTTGGTCAAACCACTTCAAAATGATCCTTGGGTCACATGAACTCATTGTACCAACCCTAGGGCTTTGATCTCATAGAAAATGCACTTGTTGCCTTGCACAGTTGAATCTCCTGGCCAGTCTTGCCTGATGACTTGATGGACTAATGCAATGAATAATGCAATGTTTATGACCTAAAAATGAAAATGTATATACAAATGGGAGGTGCAAATTAGAGGTGCTACAGCTGCCCCTATTCAATCAGCTGGGAACCCGAACGGATGAGAGCAACGGCTGTCAGACCTTCAGGGTAAACAGGAATTGAATACCAAAGAACCGTAGAAATTTGCACTCCACCGGGGATGATACAGGATATTTGCAACCATAACCAGACAAGACGTTTACCGACGACTCCTGGGGATTTTGATTCTTAAAGGAAATATACAACCAAACGTCGACGGACGATTGGGAAAAACTCATCGTTTATCGACACCAACGGAGAGGGGACCAGACATCAACGGATGAATGGGAAGACTCGACCAGACGTCAACGGAAGAAAGGGAGAAGCTCGACGTTTATCGACACCAACGGAGAGGTGAACACTTCACTGGGGAAGGAAAACAAATACTTGCAACCGGAAACCAGATAGGACGTTTACCGACGACTCTACTGGGAATCTCTGGCTGGGGAATTACCAGACATTGACCGATGACTGGGATATGACTCGATGTTTACCGACATCGAAAGATGATGTTTACCGACGTCAAACAAAGACGACCAAACATTTACCGATGACTGGGGAATAGGATGTGCAACCAGACGTCAACGGACGACCAGGCGAAAACTCAACGTTTATCGACACCAACGGAGAGGTGAACTGGGGAAAAATTAACACAACCAAACGTCAACGGACGCTTGGGAAAAACTCATCGTTTACCGACACCAACGGAGAGGTGAACAGATATCAACAGATGACCTGTGGGGATAATACAACTAGACGTCAACGAACGCATAGGAAAAACTCAACGTTTATCGACACCAACGGAGAGGTGACTCCTTCACTGGGGAAGGAGAAAGATGTTACGAACATCGAAAGATGATGTTTACCGACATCAATAAAGAAGACCAGACATTTACCGATGACTTGGGTGGGACTCGATGTTTACCGACATTAATAGAATTGTGTTTACCGACACCAAAGAAAGAACACACGCGGGTGCTGACATGACACTTACCGGTATCACAGGGACGACATCTACATATGTCAGGACAAGGCTAAACACTTGTTGGGGGTCTCACTGGGGAGAATCAAGCTTTCCGTTCGCGGACGGGTGAGGAAATAAACCTCTTTGGGGAATATCAATCCTGAATGCTGTCAGGAGCAACTGTAGCAAACGTGCCGTACAGATGTTGAACAATGATCCGCCTCTGCCGGGAATATGGTCTGATCGGGTTTGACATATGAATGCATATGTTTGAATTTTTCTATGGCGTAATGCTCCATATTGAATGGAAATGCTACGCGTTTTGAGGATGCAATGATCACTACATGCGAAATGCAAATGATGAATTCCTGCTGGGGAGCCAACTGATCAGATACTCCAACTCTGTGGAGAGACTCTGTCTGAGGAATACTCTGCGGGGAGCAGCACCGACTTCTCACTCATGCTGGAGAATAGCACCGCCGCTGGGGAAAGGATCCCAATCCACTCGGGGACTCTGCTAGGGAAACGACCGAAGCGACCTCGCTGGGGAGAGCTGCCAATCCAATCAACAGGTAAAATAACCTCAGCTGGAGATAAATTTCGCTGAACCTGATCCACTCGGGGAACCTGCTGGGGAAAACCACCAACACAAACCTCTGCTCGGGAGATCTGCTAGGGGATAACACTCACAACCCTGATGCGGACAGGCATTCACCACTCTGCTGAGGAAAAGCATAACTCTGTTGGGGAAATAATATACCAGACCACGCTGGGGATAGACATCCACAACCCTGCCGGGGATAAGCATTCACGACCATGCCGGGAATAACAGTACTTCAAGCCATACTGCTGGGGAATAAAACCACTCCACTGACACCTCGCTGGGGATACGACCTCCTTCCAACTCAGTGGGGATAACCAAACTTCAGACTCAGCTAGGAACTTGACATCTTTCAAGCTAGCTAGGGGTACAACCCACTCTCAGTCCTGCTGGGAACTTAACAATCTTCAGCTCTGCTGGGGATAGAAGGCACTATCCACAGACGTCTCTGCAGGGGAGAAAAAAAAATTCTGATAGCCTTCAGACTTGCTCGGGGAAACAACCACTTCCAAGTCTGCTAGGAAATCAACCGTGGCTTAACTGCTTCAGCCGAGAAATCAACAAGTAACAACCTGCAAAACAGCACAACATACATGCCCCAGGAGATTGCATGGACAAGATACGCTCAAGTGTCCTCAACATTCAAAATGATTTTCAAATGTTTTATCTTTCTGCACGTTATTGTTCAGCCTTCATGTTTTTATATGCAATGTTTATCAAAAATTCGGCCGTTTTTGCAAACAAAACAGTAAAATAAAGAACAAGAGAGCAATTTATCTGAATAACGACTTTTATTGATTGAAAATGGGACTGAAAAGGCGAATACATCGGGAAGCAATTCCTAGAAAGAGGTAATTGCGCACAAAAGGAAAAAATCTGTCCTAATGGCAATGTGAACACGGCATCCACTATTTCCCGATTCTGTTATGACTCACAGATCATCAGTTTTCTCCCAAATTCCTTGCTTTCTGAGAAGAATGACTGGACCGATCACATCTTTCGAGATGGCAGACGACGAAGCGCAATGAAGTACAGATAACTCAGACTGTAGTCTTCGCTTTAATCCCTCTTTTGCCTGGATCGCCCTTTCGGGTTTTCAATCCACCGGGATACCCATTTTTGCCTAAGCCTCCCTTGCGGGTTTTCGACTTACCGGGTGTACAAATTCTTTTCATTTTTATCCCTAACTTTTGCCCGAACCTTTTTTATTTATTTTTTGGTTCACCGGGATGCCCTTTTTTGCCTGGACTCTTTTATTCTTTTTGTCCAGCGGGTCAATTTACGCGAAGTATTTTTTGACTACATCTGAGTTAACAGGGGACGGGAAATCTTCACCATCCATAGTTGTAAGCATCAAGGCTCCACCGGAGAAAACCTTCTTCACAACATATGGACCTTCATAATTAGGAGTCCACTTGCCCCTGTTATCTGTACCGGGAGGAAGGATCCTCTTCAAAACTAGATCACCAGTCTGATAGCTTCGAGGATGCACTTTCTGATCAAAGGCTCTCTTCATCCTTCTCTGATACAACTGCCCATGGCAAACAGCTGCTAGCTGTCTCTCTTCGATAAGGCTCAACTCGGTAAACCTTGTTCGAATCCATTCGGCTTCATCAAGCTTGACATCTAACAAGACTCTCAGAGAAGGAATCTCCACTTCAACAGGTAGGACTGCTTCCATACCATACACAAGGGAGTAAGGGGTTGCCCCGGTCGACGTACATACTGAAGTACGGTACCCATGCAAAGCGAAAGGCAGCATCTCATGCCAATCCTTGTACGTCACGACCATCTTCTGCACAATCTTCTTAATATTCTTGTTTGCCGCCTCTACAGCACCATTCATCTTCGGTCTGTAAGGAGAAGAATTGTGATGTTCAATCTTGAAATCTTTACAAAGCTCTTTCATCATCTTGTTATTGAGATTCGAACTATTATCAGTGATGATTCTCTCGGAAACCCCATAACGACAGATGATTTCCTTCTTAATGAGCCGGGCAACCACTTGTTTAGTCACATTAGCATAGGAAGCTGCTTCCACCCATTTGGTGAAGTAATCAATCGCAACCAGGATGAAGCGATGTCCATTAGAAGCAGTAGGCTCAATCTTCCCAATCATATCAATGCCCCACATGGCGAACGGCCACGGTGAATTCATGATATTCAGAGGGCTTGGTGGTACATGCACCTTATCAGCATAGATTTGACACTTATGGCACTTCCGAGCATACTTGAAACAATCGGATTCCATAGTCATCCAGTAATAACCGGCTCTCAATAATTTCTTGGACATTGCATGACCACCAGCATGAGTACCGAACGAACCCTCATGCACTTCTTGCATCAACATGTCTTCTTCGTGTCTATCCACGCATCTGAGCAGAACCATGTCAAAGTTCCTTTTGTACAGCACATCATCCTGATTCAAATAAAAACTTCCAGCTAGCCTTCTCAGGGTTTTCTTATCATTCTTTGACGCACCTTCAGGATACTCCTGGCTCTTGAGGAAGTTCTTGATATCATAGTACCACGGCTTCTCATCAACAACAGACTCGACTGCAAACACATACGCAGGCCTCTCGAGTCGATTCACCGCAACATGTGGCACATGGTTCCACCAATGAACTTTGATCATAGAAGATAAAGTAGCCAAGGCATCAGCCATCTGATTCTCATCCCGGGGGACATGATACAACTTCACCTTCTTGAATAACGTCAGTATTCTTCTGGTGTAATCTCTGTAAGGAATCAAATGTGGCTGATTGGTATTCCAATCTCCATTGACCTGATTAATCACTAGAGCGGAATCTCCATAAATGTCAAGCGTTTTGATCCTCAAATCAATGGCTTCCTCTATCCCCATGATACAAGCCTCATACTCAGCCTCGTTGTTGGTGACATCGAAAGTCAATCTAGCAGAAAAAGGTATATGAGCACCTTTAGGATTGATAAGCACTGCACCAACACCGTTACCGTTCACATTCACGGCCCCATCAAACATCAATGTCCACTTGTCATCAGGATCCGGTCCTTCCTCGACAAGAGGCTCTTCACAATCTTTCATCTTCAAATACATGATGTCTTCATCAGGGAATTCAAACATCATAGGCTGATAATCCTCAATCGGTTGCTCGGCGAGGTAGTCTGACAGAATACTACCTTTGATGGCCTTCTGTGACGTGTATTGGATATCATATTCTGTTAGAATCATCTGCCAACGGGCAACACGTCCGGTGAGAGCCGGCTTCTCAAAGATGTACTTCACTGGATCCATCTTAGAAATCAACAAGGTAGTATGGTTCAACATATACTGCCTCAGTCATCGAGCAGCCCAGGCCAAAGCACAACATGTTTTCTCAAGCTGTGAATATTTGATTTCACAGTCGATAAACTTTTTGCTAAGGTAGTATATGGCATGCTCTTTTCGACCAGACTCGTCATGTTGTCCCAATACACACCCCATCGAGTTCTCAGTCACTGACAGGTACATTATCAGCGGTCTCCCAGGAACTGGAGGTATAAGGATTGGAGGTTTCTGTAAATACTCTTTTATCTTGTCGAAAGCTTTCTGACAATCATCATTCCACCTGATTGCTTGATTTTTCCTTAGCAATTTGAATATCGGTTCACACAAGGCAGTTAGGTGAGATACAAACCGTGCAATGTATTTCAATCTCCCTAAAAACCCACGAACCTGCTTTTCTGTTTTCGGTTCAGGCATCTCTTGTATAGCTTTGACTTTTGCTGGATCAACCTCAATCCCTTTCTCACTGATAATGAAGCCTAACAGCTTCTCGGATCGCACACCAAACGTACACTTATTCGGGTTCAGCCTCAGTTTGAACTTTCTTAGTCTGTCAAACAACTTCTGCAAGTTTACCAGATGCTCCTCTTCTGTCTGCGACTTTGCAATCATATCATCCACATACACTTCAATCTCTTTGTGCATCATGTCATGAAAGAGAGTCGTCAAGGCCCTCTAATAGGTAGCACCGGCATTCTTCAGCCCAAATGGCATCACCTTATAGCAGAACGTGCCCCAAGGTGTAATGAATGTCGTCTTTTCCATGTCTTTTGGCGCCATCTTAATCTGATTATACCCAGAAAAACCATCCATGAAAGAGAAAACCGAGGATTGAGCTGTATTATCAACCAATACATCAATGTGAGGTAATGGGAAATCATCTTTCTGACTCGCTCTGTTCAAATCCCGGTAATCGACACACATTCTGACTTTGCCGTACTTCTTTGGCACGGGAACGATGTTGGCCACCCACGGGGGATAAGTTGTCACTGACAAGAAACCCGCATCGAACTGCTTCTGAACCTCTTCTTGATCTTAACAGCCATATCAGGACTCGTTCTGCGAAGTTTTTGCTTGACTGAAGGAGACTCTTCTCTGAGAGGTAGCCTATGCACCACAATATCGGTATCCAACCCAGGCATATCTTGATACGACCAATCGAATATCTCCACATACTCTCTCAGCATCTCAATCAACCTGCTCTTGACATCTTCTTTCAAAGCAGCCCCGATCTTGATATCCCTTCTGGCGTCCTCAGTACCAAGATTAACAATCTTCAACTCCTCCTGATGAGGTTGGATTACCCTTTCCTCCTGCTTCAACAATCTGACCAATTCTTTAGGGAGTTCACAGTCTTCATCACTCTCCTCTTCAGCTTGGTAGATGGGATTATTGAAATCATACTGAGCCATAACAGAATTGTTCGTACTGGAGTCCGTAAGATTGATTCTGCATGTTTAATGCTTGTTTTAGAAAAAAGAATTCAAGAAAGTCACAAAAAACAAAATCATTGCCATTTTTATTTTTTTTGAAAAATGAAAAACAAAAATAGAAAGACAGGGATAACAAAATTGTGTGCAAAACGTCCTTTATTAATGATATCATTGAAAAACATGATGAGGCCCTACAATGAACCACTACGCCTTGGGCAGAACGTAGGGTTTTGTGCAAAATGAAAAACAAAAGAAAATTACTCTGTTTGAAGAGTAACTTGGACCACATCTTTTGCTGTCCAATTGTTGATCGACTCCCCTGGTGCACACGGGCGAACCCAGTTGTCTAGATCACAATCACTGTCACCATCTTCACCACCGACCGCAAAGACGTCACCATGATTCATCAGCCCAGCGCTGGTAAAGGTACTCGGACCTGTCTGTACACCATGCTCCACCTGCAGAGGTTGATAACCAATTCCGAACTTGTCTTCTTTGATAGGCAAATCCACCATCTTGCCCCAACCTTCAGCGTTACCAGAGTTGACAACCTCCTTAGCCTGTTTGTACGATGTAATTGAGGCACTTGGCTTCTTCTGCTCAACGAAAGCCACCCTCTCAAGAGCAACAGTCTCGAACGCCTGGCATAAAGTTTCATGGATCTCGCCATCCACCTCTACATACTTGAAAGAGGATAGGTGGCTCACCAGAATATCTTCCTCACCGCACACAGTCACAATCTGACTGTTCCTTACATACTTCAACTTCTGGTGGAGAGTTGATGAAACTGCCCCAGCTGCGTGAATCCAAGGACGTCCCAACAAACAACTATATGCGGGCTGGATGTCCATCACATAGAAGATAATATCAAAAACCTCTGGACCGATCTTCACTGGCAAGGTGACTTCACCAAAAACAGACCGTTTGGATCCATCAAATGCACGCACAATCAGGTCACTCGGAGTAAAGACAACCCCTTCAACATCAATCTTACCCAGAATCTTCTTGGGCAGCACATTCAGAGACGAGCCAGTGTCTACCAGCACGTGAGACAACACTGCACCCGTGCACTCCATGGTGATATGCAAGGCCTTGTTATGGTTACGTCCTTCAGGCGTTAAGTCCAAATCGGTGAACCCCAAACCATGCCTGGTACTGACGTTAGCAATCACACCCTCCAGTTGGTTGACAGATATCTCTTGAGGCACGTAAGCCAGATTCAGCATCTTCAACAGGGCATTACGGTGTGCCTCAGAGCACAGAAGCAATGAGAGTATAGAAATTTTGGATGGAGTCTGATTCAGCTGATCTACAATCTTGTAGTCACTCTTCTTTATAATCTTCATGAACTCCTCCACGTCCTTCTCAAACGAACCCTCAGGCGCCTCCTTCTGAGCTGGTTCTTCATCAACCACAGCCTGTTTACCCTTAGCTTTGGCGAGAGCCTCAACGTTATTGTCTCTCAAAGGTTGCGGAGCAAACAAGCGACCACTTCTGGTAAAACCTCTGGGTCCCCCAACATTGTCCACAACTGGACTTGCAATCACAGGAGTTCTACCAGTCACACCAATAGTCACAGGAGCTTGATTCACCGGTCTGACCTGATTTTCAGCCCTTTTGTTGTTGCGATAAGCGTTGTCATATTTCCACGGCACATCCCTACTATCAACAACCCTTCTGCCCGAAGCAATGATGGTAGTTGGAGCACTGACGGTTACAGGAGCGGAAATGGTAACGGGAGTACCACTAGTTGTAGGCGCATTAATAGTCTTCTGGCCACGTCCATCGGACGGTTTGAAGTAAATGGTGACGGTTGACACCATCCCACGATCCATAACAGCCCGAACAAACTGTAAACAGCCCTCATCAATCAAATTCTGAATACCAGCCCTCAACTGATCACAACCATTCTCTGACTCTACGCAGTCTACACAACCCTCACAACAGCCCGGGAATACGCCCCCATTCAACAAACGGGTCTTCACAACAAACAACGAGGTCTGCACATCTTCAACACTGACCATCAAATCTTCAGCTTTACCAGCTTCCAAATTGTTCACTCTGTGCGCACCATGCGGAGGCATAGGGTTATTTACAACATTCGACACAGGAGCAAAATTGATAGTTCTAGCGTCAATTAAGTCCTGGACTTTATGATGAAAAGCCCTACAGTTCTCAATGTGGTGCCCTGGTGCACCAAAGTGGAAATCACAATGCACGTTGGCATCATACCCAAGTGGTATTTTTGTCAACGGTGCCATTGTTCGCAACTCCACAAACCCTAATCTGAGCAGTTCAGGCAACAACTCAGCATAAGTCATTGGTAACGGGTCAAAACATCGATCAAGCATCCTCTGCCTCGGCTGATACGGACGTTGCTGTTGTTGTCGTTGTTGTTGTTGCGGTTGTTGAACTCTCTGTTGTTGTTGTTGTTGACGAGGTTGAGGTGCTGGAATGGTCACAACAGCAACCTGGCGATATTGATTTCTGTTTGTACTCCTTCGGTGTTGTACCGCATTGGTTTCACCCTCTCTCCTGCGAGGTGCCCCAGCAAATGGTTTCTTGGAAGATGAGGACCCAACATCCTGAATCTTCCCGGCTTTAATCAAACTTTCAGTCCTCTCACCACAGATTACGACGTCTGAGAAACTACCGAATGGGCAACTCCCCATCCGGTCCATGAATACACCTTGTAATGTCCCAATAAACATATCAGTTAGTTCCCTCTCCAGCATAGGGGGTTGTACTCTCGCAGCCAACTCACGCCACCTCTGGGCGTACTCCTTGAAGCTTTCACCAGATTTTTGACAAAGACTCTGCAACTGAGTCCGGCTTGGCACCATGTCCATGTTATGTTTATACTGCCTCAAGAAGGCCTCACCCAAATCCCTCCAGCATCGGATAGAATCTCTCTTAAGCTCCATGTACCAATCCAAGGAAGCCCCAGACAAGCTGTCCTGGAAAAAATACATCCACATTTTCTCGTCATCTGTGTAAGCAGAGATCTTCCTATAATAGGCCTGCACATGGGTGCGACGGCAAGAAGTACCATTGTATTTATCGAATGAGGGTGCTTTGAATTTGTAGGGAATTCTCAACCCTTCCACCAAACCCATATTTGTAACATCAAAACCCAGGGAGTTCTGACATTCCATGGCTCGGATTTTCTCAGCAAGGGCATCAACTTTCCGATCCCTCTCTTCGACTCTCACTACATCATTGTCTTCACTGAGCAGTGTGAACATGTCCTCCTGTCTGTCAACAAGCGGAGCAGGATGACGAATCGGAGCCCGGGTAGCTCTGGCATTAACAGTCTCTGCAGCAAGAGGTTGTTCGTTGATTCTGATACCCCTCAATTCATCCCCTACAGCGTAGTCATTGGCGGGAGCAGCAGCAACAACATTGTCATGAACGGGTACACCCACTGGTGAAGCACGGTTGGACGGCGGAATCACGGTTTCCTGTCGGGCTAAGGCACGCAGCTCCTCTTGCCCTTGAACAACTCCCTGTATCATTGTCATAAATTGGGCCATGTTAGCCCTCATCTCAGCCAATTCTGCTTGAACCTGGTCCATGTTCCTCTGATGATTTAGTCTGGTTGAGTAGCGGTGCGGTCGCTGATCAGCTATCCTGCCTGACACAGGAACCAGAGTGAGAAGTCACGAACAAGAACACCTGTTATGCAAAAGGATATGTGTATGATGCCAATGATGCGTATGATGCACATGATATGTTCATTTCTCAAGTACTCAAAGAGCCTAATTCATCTTCAAGAAATGGCAACCTGCAATACACAACAAGGAAGCAACACAAGATAACTGAGCACAAGGTGAAGCACCAACAACCTCATCCAAAGATAAGAGCGACAAAGGATCATACAACAATGTCAACAAAGCTCAAAACAATCGGATTACAACAATGAATCCCATCCAACAAGCCTGGAGGTGATTCTCAACATAAACAACAGAGATACAAGCTAAGACAAATGGTTTCCAGGAATGAGCGTCTTCAAGTACCGACACTGGTCTATCAACAGGTCACACTCTGAACATTCTGGAAAGGGAGTGAGCTTCTCCTTCAATTGTCTTCTAAGCTCCACAACTTCTCCTCCAAGTTGGCTCTCTGATGCATGTCTCAAGTCGACTTCCTTCTTCAACTAGATGTCTTTGTCTCTAAGTTGTTTCTCCAGGTCTCTTATCTTCTTCTGGTAATTGGCTTCAACTCTCTGCAACCTCAAGCACTCACGGTGTTCTGCATTCAGCAAGTTCTCCATCTCTTCATAAGATCTCTTCTTGCTCTTCAATCTAGCAGTATCTTCACCCTGCACGTCTCTGAGTTGATGAGTCAGGTTCAACTTATCAGCTTTGGCTTTGTAGAGCTCCATCTGAGTATCTTGCTCCTTCTCTTTCAACCTATGATTCTCCATCAGGGCTAGTTTGTACTGCTCAGCAGGTACGCTCTCAGCAAGGATCAAAGGTGGTTGCTCTTGCAAGGGCTTCATCCTATCATAGGGCAACAACAAAGTTTCCACTCTCTTCTTGACCCAATCAGTGTAATCAGGCATAACAATGGCAAACTTCTTCCCTAGAACAGCTCCATCCTTAACACCAATGGTCTTCCAAGCTCTTCCCACTCGCTCCAATCTGACAGGGTCACTTCGCTTCTCAAAATACACACTTTCAGCTATCTCAGCATCAAGTGGTCTTCCATTCATCACAAACCCCAACTGGCGAAGAGAAAGAACTGGATTGTAATTGATGCAACCCTTAGTCCCCACAAGTGGCACATTACGGAACTCTCCACAACTCATAATGACATTACGCACATCCATTCGGTAAGATTGCCACCTGATATCATAAGATGTAAGAGACATAACCCTCTGAGTCCACTTATGAGTGCTCTGAGCATCCATAAAAGGTCCACTGACTGGCAGGAGAGACAAGAACCATCTGAGTAGTAAAGGGAGACAGCATCTGATAGCTTCACCCTTACCATGCCTACTGTGAATAGCATAGTAAGTGTCTGCTAACATGGTAGGAACCGGGTTTCCTCCAATGAAGATAATGAATGCAACATAGTCCACAAAGTTGGGCATACTTGGGAACAGGACAATCCCATAGATCATGATGGCCAACTGAGCATGCAAAGCTTCCCAATTTCCCTTCTCTGCTTCCTCTCTAGCCATCCTCAACAGGAACTTCAAAGGCAAACCCACAACATCCCCACTGGACTTCCAATTATCACCGACTTCTTTGATACCCAAATGGAGAGCTCTGGCAACAACTCTGAAATCAACCTCCTTAGGCACATCCAAAAAAGGACCCTGATACCGGATCGGGACATTCATCAGAATTGAGTACTCCTCAAGAGTAGGCACCAACTGATAATCCTGGAAGGTGAAGCAACGAAGCTCTGGGTCATAGAACTGTAGAAGAGTCTGCAGCGGCACTGGATCTACTACCATCCTCAACAGTGTCAACAAGTCCCCATACTGATCAGCAAACCCTTTCTGGTTACCACTGGTCACAAGGTTGCTCAACTCTATCAGGGACGTCAAAGGCTCACGATGAAAACTGTAGAAGCAAGTCTTCCTCTTCAACTCTGGACCGGTTGCCATCTCTCACAGTGAATAGACTCCTGAATGAACCTGAGAAATGATATGCATGCAGAGATTAGCTTTTTCTTTTTTCTTTCTTTTTTCAATTTTTTTTATTGCGTATTTTTTTTGAAAATAAACATGCTATGATGCAAATGATGCAGACAAGACTGGCAGGCTGTGTATCTCGAAACACAGGATCAAAGCTTCGGCTTGAACTCGGAACCACAAATTCATCTGAAACCCAAAGTCATCTGAGACAACCCAATCTGTAGAACCAAGTCACCAACAGGATCACAAGTCACCAACAAGTCACCGACAAGTCACCAACTGTACCTGTAATAATGATCATTCCCTCCCCACTCACGGGTGTCATCTAGGCCAGGGTAAGGTCGAGAGAAATGCAGCATAAATAACCCTTTCATGGAATATCATCATATACACACCCGAAGTATGTAACGATAATACCCCATCAGAGTCTGAACTGCTCGTGATATCAATGTTCCGCTAAGTGGCGCAATACCACCCGCTTCCCATGAATCACTATATTCCTAGGTGTCCTAGATTTCACTCATAGCCTGGGTATTGGGCCTTTTACCTCATGTAACTCCCACCACAACAGAGAGACAACACAGCATAGCCAGATGAACAGATGATGCATGCAAACATAAATGCAAACATAAATGCAAACAATAAATAAATGAATGCAATAAATGAAACAGCAAAAGCAACCAAACCCTAACCTAGAGAGCGCTAGGAGAGACTCGCTTAGGGAAGATGGACCAGCAAGAGGTCAACTTCTCTGCATTCCCCAGCAGAGTCGCCAGCTGTCGCATTACGCGAAAAACCGACGGGAAAATGAAACAACAGAGCCGTCACCGTGCGTTATTTATCCCAAAAGAGGGAAAGGAAACGCTCGAAGTAAACCTGGAAAGGAATGGTCTCACGACCAGAGAAAGATGGGATCGGGAGTCGGTTATGCGAAAGGAAGGTATTAGCACCCTTACGCATCCGTCGTACTCGACGGGATCCACGCACAAAAGGAAGGATAAGGTTGCTAAACTGCTCAAACACCACACAAGCTGAAAGGAGACATAGAAAGACAAAAGAAACTAACTCGGCAGGATATCACATCCTGGGCCTACGTAGTTTGTCAGGCACAGACATCAGAGTCGACGTATCTTCTCTGACCGGAGAAGAATCAGAGCACTCGTAGCTCGGCTAACACACGCCAAACAAAACACAAACACAAATAGGAAACCGACTGCCAATCGCTGGACTTACGTCAGACTCCACACAAACAGGCAAACATGGAAACCGAATGCCAATCGCTGGACTTACATCAGACTCCGAACCAACAAACACACACACAGGAAACCGACTACCAATCGCTGGACTTACGTCAGACTCCAACAAGCAAACACACACGCGGGAAACCGACTGCCAATCGTTGGACTTACGTCAGACTCCAACAAACACACACACACGCGGGAAACCGACTGCCAATCGCTGGACTTATGTCAGACTCCAACACAACACAAAGAGGTTGAAAAAGAAAAAGGGCGCCCGGAGAGATCAGCTCATCTCCTGCCTACGTACCTCATCTGGTATGAGGATCAGGGCGACGTAGTTCCCCTACGCAGGGAAAAAGGACTAGCCTAACCAGATACAAAGGGAGACACAAACTACTAGGGAGACTACGACTCGAGCCTAGAAGTTATCATGCATACGATCCCTATGTTAAGGTTTCTATCTAACTTGCACAGGAAGCAAGCTATCCTAAACAGCACAAACAAAGACATACAAGCACATAAAGCAAGCACACACACTATATGCACACAATTGGGCTCATACAAGGTTAGGCTGTGAAACACAAGCCAACTGGAATCGGGTGTAGTTAGCTCTTAACCCTAACATTGAGAGTTAGGGTGAAGCAGGTGAAATGGGAAGTGAGGGTAAGACCTCACAGCTCTTATCCCTGGCCTGGGAGAGCTTCAGACAAATGAAAGTATGGGAGTTCAGAAAGCTGGAACTCTTCTCCACATATGACTGACACAACAAAGATCTTGGGTTAATATCCATAATGCATCAACACGAGGTGTGTGAGCAAAGTGGATGACACACTGAATAACAGGAGATGGATTACACATCTCTTTTATCTGCCAATTGCCTCATAAAAGGACTTTTCCTGCTTGGCACAAAGATAAACAAACACAAGCATTGCCTCTTAAGGAGGGCTTCAGACAGGTGCCTGCCCACATAACAGGACAGGTCTTCCAGACTACATGAAGTCAGAGAGTTATACCTCAATGGTTAAGCAACCAAGCAAAGCAAAAGCAAGTTCAAAAGAACTCAAAGCAACTTAGGTACCTGAAAAAATCTAACCCAATCAGTATACAATTCAAATAGTCAAACAGACAACAGTCAATCACACAATCAGACAGATAAGCAAGCAATGCAATAGTGAGCAAGGCACAAGTGATCAGTTACCATTTATGCTAGACATTCCACTATTTAACCGTAAATAAGTCAGGTAAATTGTGTAAACTGAAGCATTTTTAGTTAGATATAAGCTCAATTCTATAATATAAAGTGTGTTGTTACTTATGAGTTTCTTGAGGATATTTTACACTTTTGGGTATGTTAGCAGGTAAAAAACTAGTTTGGAAGCTCAGGGAATCAAACGTCAGATGCGAAATTGAGCCCGAGCAAGAAAACGGAAGAAAAAATTAATTTTTGGAGAACCTGCTGTCCATACGCGTATGGCCTTACATGATACGCGTATGGACTTTCCCAGTACGCGTAGCATACGTATATGACCAGAGGGATGGAAAATCTAGCCAAAAGACAAGCTTCTGGTGATACGCGTACCAGACTGGGAAATACGCATACCAGACTGGGCAATACGCGTACCAGCCTGGGCAATACGCGTATCAGAGGCTGTCTTACGTGCAGTACGCGTTTGAGACTAGGCAATACGCGTATGAGACTGGGCAATACGCGTATGGAGCCCAAAATCAGGAAAAGTCCAACTGAAAAGCTATTTAGAGGGCAGAACACGATTTTCCGGGGGTTGGACGATTTTGGAGAGAAAAAAGACGCGTTTTGAGAGCTGGAGACTCTACGATTATCGGAGGATTCATATGTTCAAGAGTTTTCTGACGATTGAAGATTGATTCCTCACGAAATTCTGTAATGACAACAATGTTAATCTTTATTTTTATTTCGATTATGAGTAGCTAAACCCCCCATTGCTAGGGGGTTGACCCTGATTCTGAATGTGACAGATTTTATGTTTATGAGTGCATTGACTATTTCTTCTTTTCCATTGATTTGTTCTTATTACCGTTCTTTATGCTTTATTCGTCGGACCAACGAATGATGATTAATATGAATAGTTTAAGCTGGACAACAATTATTCATTGATATGTATAAGAATTCTGGATAGTAAAAATAACCTAGGACTAGGGATTTTCTATCTAACCGGTAATTCTTGATACTCGAATGCTTGAGTATGAACTTAATTATTTATGGACATAGTAATTAGGTTACATAATCAAAGGTCTTTTCACTAAGGAATTAGGAATAGATACACTTGAGGACCGGAATTAATTGGACAGAATTATTGTCTAAGCCTTCATAAATTATATCTATTACAAGAAGTTTGATTCACCGAACCCTAGCAATCTTCTCTCATTTGTCTCTCGTTCAACCTTTTTACTTGTTTTATTTATTCGCAATTGGTAATATATTTACTCACAACACAAAAAACCAAAGGCTTTTGTCTAATTGAAACAATCTATAAACTTTGTATCGTCAAGCAGTCCTTGAGATCGACAAACGGGGAATTTCCCTTTTATTACTACAGTGAGAAAAATAGTACACTTGCTATTTTCCCATCAAGTTTTTGGCGCCGTTGCCGGGGACTGCCAAAGATAATAGAGTTTATTAATTTATTTTCAATTAGAATTTTGTTGCTCTGCATCCAAAATTTTATTTACTGTTAATTTTATTTTCATTATTATTATAACTAACTTCTGTCTAATCTGTGTATGCGAGGTAAGGCCTCAGCTGATTTTCATTTTGACGCAGAACCAGAGAGAACATTGCGCGCAAAGCTCAGAGAAGCTAGAAGAAAGAAACTGGCAAACTCTGACACCGAAGAACCGGCCACACCTGTCACACCAGTCTCTGCTCACTCCGAAAAATCTGAGTCAGACACAGCTTCACATCCAGACACTGTAAACATGGTTGCAGACCCACCCCCAACGGAAAGACTTTTAGGTGACTATGGCAGACAGAATAACCCAGCAGTGCGGTTGACCATTGTTAACCAACCTGTTAATGTTGCTCACTTCCAGTTACACCCCTCAACTATCCGCCAGTTAGAAAGCAAACCTTTTGCAGGAAAGATCAATGAGGATGCAAACAAGCATCTGCAGAGGTTTCTGACTATGACTACATCATTAAAAATTGATGGGCATTCTGAAGAGGCATAGAGATTGGTCATGTTCCCATTCACGTTATCTGAGGACGCTGAGGAATGGTTCTATTCCCTACCCGCAGGAAGCATTACTACTTGGCAACAAATGGAAACAACATTCTTGAACGAGTATTTTCCTGCTTCTGTGTATATCCGTAAGAGGTATGACATTGTGAATTTTAAACAGAAAGACGGAGAGACACTTGGAGATGCATACAAAAGATTCAAGAGATGTTTAGTTGCATGTCCTACACATAATCTGGATGAAACTGAACAAATGCAGAATTTTGTAAACGGGCTGAAGATGAGAACTAAGCAACTCATTGATACAGCTGCTGGTGGCTCATCTAATTTTTCAACAGCAACCGGTATCAAAAAGATCATCGAAGCTATTGCAGCGAATGAGCAGTTGGAATTATATGACCGTACTGTGAATCAGCCGGAGGGAAAAATTGACTTGAAATTAGCAAATCAGGTAGTGAAAATGGAAGACCAGATTGCTGCTGAGGTTGAAAGAAGATTGAAAGCTATGAATTTAGGTACCCAGACTGTTGCTCAAGTTCAACCGGTTCCGACCATGATTTGTGAGATTTGTAGTGGACCACACTTTGCCATGCATTGTGTTGCAACCGCAGAACAAGTGCAAGCTATAAATTACCTGAGGCAGAATAATCTCTACTCAAATACATATAATCCGGGGTGGAAAAATCATCCTAATTTCTCTTGGAAAGATCAGCAAGGTAATATTCAGAAGCAAGGACCTCCACAACAACAACCACCTTACCAACCACAATATCAGCTGCAACAACAACCTTATCCGCAACAAGTACCTAAGAAAGCCGATTGGGAGATTGCTATAGAGAAGATGGCAACTCAGAGTATGCAATTTCAGGAAGAAACCAGGAATAATCAGAAGAGCACCAATGCATCCATTAAAAATCTGGAGATTCAATTGTGTCAGATAGCACAACAGATAACAAATTCCCAAATACCAGGCGCATTACCTAGTGCAACAGTGACAAATCCGAGGGAGCACAATAATGTGAGTGCGGTAACAACAAGAAGCGGAAAATCTGTTGAAGATCTTAAGAAGAAGGATGAAGAAGAAGATAAATTGCTTGAAGTGGACCTGGAAATCTTAGAAAACAAGACACCGCCTGAGAAAGAAAGTGTGACACTGCCGGTGGTACAAGAAAAGCTACCTGAACCAAAACAAAAAGAAGAAGCAAGATGAGAAAATTTTTCAGAAATTCATGGAGTTGTTCAGGAAATTAGAAATCAATATTCCATTCTCTGAGGCACTCGAGCAGATGCCTATCTATGCGAAATTCATGAAAGACATCATCTCCAAGAAGCGCACCACTGACACTGACCCTGTTATACTAACTGAAACTTGTAGTGCTATTTTGCAGGGTATGAAGATTCCAGTAAAGAAGCCAGATAGAGGTTATGTGACCATCCCGTGTACCATTGGAGATAGGTCTTTTAAAAGGGCGCTGATTGATTTGGGGGCTAGTGTTAGCCTTATGCCTTTGTCTATTTACAGGAAGCTAGGAATTGGAAATGTTCAAGATACCAGAATGACACTTCAATTTGCTGACCACTCAGTGAAGAGACCTTTTGGGGTAGTGGAGGATGTTCTGGTCAAAGTTGATAAATTTGTTTTTCCTGTTGATTTTGTAATTTTGGAAATGCCAGAAGATGAAGAGATACCTCTGATTCTGGGCAGACCTTTCTTAGAAACAGGTAGATGCATGATAGACATTGAGGGAGGTACCTTGACCCTAAAGGTATATGATGAAGAGCTCAGAATTGATGTCCGAGATACTATGAAACATAAAGAGGATATGTGTACAAACCACTTTGTGGAAGTAATTGATCAAATGGTAACTAGCACAATGCAAAGAAAGTTTCCTGAATTACCGTTGGAAAGAGTTCTTAGTCTGTCGGTCAGAGAGATTGAAGAGAATGATGATGAAAAAGAAAAAGAAGTGCTTGCCATGCTGGATACACAACCTCTTTAGATGAAATCCAAACCACGCAGGTGGGAGGATCTGAGATCTTCACCAGAATTAGAAGATGAAAAGGTAAGTAAACCAGGTATAAATTTTGAATTAAAACAATTACCTGTAAACCTTAAATATGTCTTTCTAGGATCTGGAACAAATTATCCTTCTATTATCAGTTCTGAGCTAAATGCCATAGATGAGGAAAAGTTGATACAGGTACTAAAGAAACATAAAAGTGCTATTGGGTGGACTATTGAGGATTTAAAAGGTATTAGCCCCACAGTATGCATGCATAAGATACTGATGGAGGATAATCAGAAACCAGTAGTACAACCACAAAGGAGGTTAAACCCAGCAATGAAAGAAGTGGTAAGGAAAGAGGTTGTAAAGTTGTTAGATTCGGGAATGATTTACCCCATTTCTGACAGCTCGTGGGTAAGTCCAGTGCATGTGGTACCAAAGAAAGGAGGAACCACAATAATTTTAAATGAAAAGAATGAACTGATCCCAACTCGCACAGTGACAGGGTGGCGAGTATGCATCGATTACAGAAGACTGAACACTGCAACAAGAAAGGATCATTTTCCTCTCCCTTTTATTGATCAAATGTTAGAAAGACTTCCAGGTCATGAGTATTATTGCTTTCTGGATGGATATTCGGGATACAATCAAATTGCTGTAGCCCCGGAAGATCAGGAAAAAACTGCATTTACATGTCCTTATGGTATTTTCGCTTACAGACGGATGCCATTTGGGCTATGCAATGCCCCAGCTACTTTTCAGAGGTGTATGACATCTATATTCTCCGACATGCTTGAAAAGTATATGGAGGTGTTTATGGATGATTTCTCTGTGTTTGGTTCTTCTTTTGATAATTGTTTAGCTAACTTGTCTCTTGTTTTGAAAAGATGTCAGGAAACTAACCTTATTCTCAATTGGGAGAAATGTCATTTCATGGTGCAGGAAGGAATTGTGCTAGGACACAAGATTTCCCACAAAGGAATTGAAGTGGACAAAGCCAAAGTGGAGGTGATAGCTAACCTCCCACCTCCGGTGAATGAAAAAGGGATAAGGAGTTTTTTGGGTCATGCAGGTTTTTATCGCAGGTTTATCAGAGACTTCTCAAAAGTTGCCAAACCATTGACTGATTTGCTAGTCAAGGACAAGCAATTTAATTTTGATAAAAACTGCATGGTAGCTTTCGAGACTTTAAAGAGTAAGTTGATCAGTGCACCTGTTGTAATCGCCCCCGATTGGTCCTTGCCTTTCGAAATAATGTGTGATGCAAGTGACCTTGCTGTGGGGGCTATCCTAGGACAGAGAAAGGACAAATTATTGCATGTGATTTATTATGCTAGTCATGTCCTTAACCCGGCCCAAATGAATTATGCAACTACCGAAAAGGAGTTGTTGGCCGTGGTTTATGCTTTTGACAAATTTAGATCATATTTGCTTGGTTCAAAAGTCATTGTGTATACTGATCATGCTGCTTTAAAGTATTTGTTTGCTAAACAGGAATCAAAGCCGAGACTTTTGAGATGGACCTTCCTCCTTCAGGAGTTTGATTTTGAAATCAAAGACAAAAAGGGGTGCGAGAACACGGTTGCGGACCACTTATCTCGCATGTCCCCAATCAAAGAAACTGAGGAAGAACATCCTATTCAGGACACATTCGCTGATGAGCAAATACTTGTTGTTCAGGAGATACCATGGTTTGCTGACTATGCGAACTATGTGGTAGGTGGGGTTATACCTGATGACTTTAATTCTCACCAAAAGAAAAAGTTTCTTTATGATTGCAGGTTATACCTATGGGATGATCCATTTCTCTATAAAAAGGGAGTGGATGGTTTGATCAGAAGATGTGTTCCAGAAAGAGAGCAAGCCGACATTCTGAAAGCTTGTCATAATTCGGAGTATGGTGGACACTTCAGTGGAGATAGAACTGCAGCAAAAGTCCTCCAATCGGGTTTGTATTGGCCGTCGCTATTCAAGGATGCAAATTCTATAGTCCGAGAATGTGATAGGTGCCAACGAATAGGTAACATTACAAAGCGGAATCAGATGCCGCAAAACTCCATGCTAGAAGTGGAGCTGTTTGATGTTTGGGGTATTGATTTTATGGGACCGTTTCCGCCATCATCTGGTAAGAATTACATATTGGTTGCGGTCGATTATGTGTCAAAGTGGGTAGAGGCTGTGGCATTACCAACAAATGATGCTAAAGTGGTGGTGAAGTTCTTGAGGCATAACATCTTCTCTAGGTTTGGGGTACCACGGGCTTTAATTAGTGACCAAGGTACGCATTTTATAAATAAACTCATGGATAATCTGTTGAAGAAGTATAATGTCAAACATAAGATAGCCACACCATATCACCCCCAGACGAGTGGGCAAGTGGAAGTATCCAACCGTCAAATAAAGCAGATCTTAGAAAAGACGGTAAGTGCTTCTCGGAAAGATTGGTCAGTAAAGCTGGATGATGCATTGTGGGCATACAGGACTGCATTTAAAACACCAATAGGTATGTCCCCCTATCAACTAGTTTACGGTAAGGCTTGTCATTTGCCACTCGAACTCGAGCACAGAGCCTTCTGGGCCTCCAAATTCCTTAACTGTGATCTTTTCAAAGCTGGTGAGTCCCGAATTCTTCAACTTCATGAGTTGGAAGAATTCAGGAATCAAGCTTATGAAAATGCCAAAATTTACAAAGAACAAACAAAAAAATGGCATGATCAAAAGATCCAGAAGAGGGAATTTCGGGAGGGACAACTTGTACTGTTGTTTAATTCCAGGTTGAAGTTGTTCCAAGGGAAATTGAGGTCAAGATGGTCTGGACCGTTCGTCATTAACAAAG
Organism: Lathyrus oleraceus; assembly: GCF_024323335.1. NCBI lineage: Eukaryota > Viridiplantae > Streptophyta > Magnoliopsida > Fabales > Fabaceae > Lathyrus > Lathyrus oleraceus. The sequence goes on along the minus strand of NC_066580.1, from coordinate 183,780,653 downwards.
TACTTCCTCATGGAGCAATAGAGCTTAAAAATGAGAAGAATGGCGACACCTTCAAAGTTAATGGTCAGAGGTTGAAACCATACAATCCCGGTGAAGGGGGACCAATTGAAACTGTTAAACTCATCAGAGTATGAGGTGTCTCGTCGAGCCATGCGACGTTAAACGAAGCGCTGCTTGGGAGGCAACCCAAGGGAGGTTTGATTGGTTTTGTTATTTTATTTGTGCCGAGTCAGTTTTTTTTTAAGAAAAGAAGAAAAAAAAAATGAAAATGAAAAATGAGAAACTGCCAATACGCGTATGGACCTCATGATACGCGTATTGGACCACAATATTGCGCTCCTCTGGTGAAACGCGTATGATACGCGTACAAGAGAACAATACGCGTATGATACGCGTATTGGACCAGGCAATACGCGTATCACATTCTGATACGTGATCTGTTACGCAGATCACTTTTTGCACTGGTTTAAGCAACGTATCATACGCGTAAGGCAGATTAATACGCGTATGGTACGCGTATGGGATCCAGATACGCGTATTGGCTGCGTATCATACGCGTATCATTTTGTGGGCATGCTTATATAGTTTTTGTCCGTACGGACTTCATTTTCTCACTGTTTTCGTTACGTGTTTTGTGCGTATTGCTTTGATTTTTCTCTGTTTTCTTCTCTTTCACTTAGTCTACAGATCTTATAATGTCTCAATCACCAGAAGAGGTCAAGATATTCCGCACCTCCTACCATGAAGAAAGATATGATCAGATCAAGAGCCGAAATATGGTTGAAGAGAAGCATTGGATGTATCAAAATGAAACATCTCCAGAAGTCACTAATCTTCTCAAAAAGCAGAAGTTAATCTTTTTTAATGATAAAATCCAAACTGTTGCGCTGGATTTGATTTGGGAATTTTATGCAAACGCGCAACGGGTGACCTCTGATGAAGAAGACCCAACAGGGAATGAAGCTTTCGTTACATGGGTAAGAGGAAAGGTGATTAAATATGATTCGAAAACTATCAACAGTGTCTTGAAATGTAAATTCTATGATTCTGTTTGCCCTTTTGCTGAGTTGAAGCGTTCTGACAAAAACTACTGGCCATACAATGATATGAAAGAGTCACTAATTAGACCAGGTCATGATTGGGCACCGACTTCAAAAATCTCTCCGACGAAGATTATGGTTGTTGATCTAGCTCCGATTCCTAAGGCATTGGCATATTTCATTCATCAAAATTTTAGCACTAATCGGAGCGGGTCGGAATTGATATCAGAGCGTGCCCTACTTCTTCATTAGATCCTACAAAAGAAGCAGGTGAATATTGGATGAATCATCGCTGCTGATATGGATGAGATTGCTCAGTCGCCAAAGAAATCCTTAGGCCATGCGACTGTGATTTACCTGCTGTGCAAGAAAGCTGGTGTTCTGGATTTCTCGGATTCACTTATGTCGCGACCGGCTGCACCGCTGAACGCCCATTGGATGAAGGAGAGGACGGTCACAGATGATCCGCCCCGACCTCTGAGGCGACCACGTGACAGGGAGGGCAGCACCAGTGCTCCACGCCAGGAGGCTCAGCCGACTGCTACAGAGACACAGCCCCCTCAGCCTCCTCCAATTGATGAGAACTCTCGGGAGTACCGGATGCAGATGTCACAGTTTTGTGTTATGCAGGACTTCTGTTTTCAGTATGGACTGTCAGGGAGAGTTCTTACTCATCAGACGGATCTTTGGGAGGAGGCACAGCGCTTTAGAGATAGATTCTCCGGACCGCCTCCAGCACCTCACTACGGACAGTTCACCTTTCCTTGGTGGAACCAGCCCGTTCAGATAGGGGGAGAGATTCCGCAGCAGCCACCGCACCAGACACCACCTCAGCAGCAGCATACTCCGTCGGGCCACACAGAGACGTTGACGCCTATCTCTGCCTTCGCACGAGGGCACACTATGTTGGATCCGACAGATGAGATTGATTTTGACACTCATATGCAGGACGGTGGACTGGGTGATTGATTATGTTTTTTGTACTTTTGGTTTTCTCTGTGTATTTTTTTTTTTTTTTGTTTTTTTAGGTTGATTCAGTTTTTATTTTCTTTTGCTTTGATGTAATCACCTATTATGGGTTGGCTTAATCTAATGAATTTGATTTGGTTTACCTCCATTTTCCTGTTTATTTCGTTAGATATGTGACTATGTCTGGCTATTGGTTTTCTTGATCACTTACACCAAATACTTGGGCGTCCTCTCTTTCAGTCCCCTGACTGTAGATACTGTTGTTTATGATTGGACGCACTGGTTAAGATTAACATCAGAACCACGAGCATGAGCTTTGAACTCAGAGGTATGATAGAACAAGTCAGCTTAACCCGTCCTGGTGAGATCAGAAAAAGCCAAACACTTATCATCATATGAGAGATATCAGGTATGTCTTTATCAATCTTAGTTTGCGTATGTTGTTTTGTTATTATTAGCTGTACGACTACACACACTGAGGCATGTTTTTGTTTATCACCTAGAGCCTTTCTAGCCATCCCATTATTATTATTATCCATCGTTTTACCCTGTTGAGCCTGTTAATCATTTATTTTTGACATACCCGTTTTTTTTTTCTTTTTTTCTAAATCCATGACCTTGTACCTATCCTACCCTGTTGAGCCTGTTAATCATTTATTTCTGATATACCCGTTTTTTCTAAAGCCATGACCTTGTACCTATCCTACCCTGTTCAGAGTATGTGAGGATTGATTTCATCTCTACGTTTCTATCTAAGTTTGGGGTTGCTGTTGGAATAGCAACCTTTAAGTTTGGGGTAGCTTTGCAGTACGTGAATAGTAAGTGAATGTCGTATAAAAGAAAAAAAAAAGAAAAAAAAAGAAGAAAAAAAAAAGAGAAAAAAAGAAAAAAAAAAGAAAAACAACAACAACATGAAAAGAAAGAAAGAGAAAAGTGAAAAACAATAAAAGAACAGCTTTTGAAAAATGCTACATTCAATATAGATAAAAGGAAAAGAGGATTGCAAAACCCTACAGGAATAATAGGAAAGAAACGTAGTGAGAGAATGATTTCATGTATTCTGAACCAAAAGACCCAAAAAACCGTTGTTCCAATTTCATACCCTACCTAAACCAAAGCCCTGTTACAACCCAAAAGACCTCAAAAAGTGTGTGTGATTGTACATGTTGATAGGATGAGAGAATTTATTCAAACTTCTGATTTGATATTGTATATTGTGATATGAGAGTGATAACACTTTAACCCAGAGAGACTTGGTGAGAGTGTGATATAAGCTGACAGGTAAAGTCATATCTCTGAGGGAAAGAGTTTCTAGCTCGTTGGCTATGTGGAAGAATCAGAAAACCTGAAAAAAACATCATGCGAAAGATTTCAGCAGTATTGTGGTAAGAACTGTTTTACAGTAAGTTTGGGGTGACATGATCTTTGATGGTAATAAAATGTTACTTGAGGACAAGCGACAAGCTAAGTTTGGGGTTGTGAACAGTCACCATTTATGCTAGACATTCCACTATTTAACCGTAAATAAGTCAGGTAAACTGTGTAAACTAAAGCATTTTTAGTTAGATATAAGCTCAATTCGATAATATAAAGTGTGTTGTTACTTATGAGTTTCTTGAGGATATTTTACACTTTTGGGTATGTTAGCAGGTAAAAAACTAGTTTGGAAGCTCAGGGAATCAAACGTCAGATGCAAAATTGAGCCCGAGCAAGAAAACAGAAGAAAAAATCAATTTTTGGAGAACCTGCTGTCCATACGCGTATGGCCTTACATGATACGCGTATGGACCTTCCCAGTACGCGTAGCATACGTATATGACCAGAGGGATGGAAAATCTATCCAAAAGACAAGCTTCTGGTGATACGCGTACCAGACTGGGCAATACGCGTACCAGACTGGGCAGTACGCGTACCAGCCTGGGCAATACGCGTATCAGAGGCTGTCTTACGTGCAGTACGCGTTTGAGACTAGGCAATACGCGTATGAGACTGGGCAATACGCGTATGGAGCCCAAAATCAGGAAAAGTCCAACTGAATAGCTATTTAGAGGGCAGAACACGATTTTCCGGGGGTTGGACGATTTTGGAGAGAAAAAAGACGCGTTTTGAGAGCTGGAGACTCTATGATTATCAGAGGATTCATATGTTCAAGAGTTTTCCGACGATTGAAGATTGATTCCTCACGAAATTCTGTAATGACAACAATGTTAATCTTTGTTTTTATTTCGATTATGAGTAGCTAAACCCCCCATTGCTAGGGGGGTGACCCTGATTCTGAATGTGACAGATTTTATGTTTATGAGTGCATTGACTATTTCTTCTTTTCCATTGATTTGTTCTTATTACCGTTCTTTATGCTTTATTCGTCGGACCAACGAATGATGATTAATATGAATAGTTTAAGCTGGACAACAATTATTCATTGATATGTATAAGAATTCTGGATAGTAAAAATAACCTAGGACTAGGGATTTTCTATCTAACCGGTAATTCTTGATATTCGAATGCTTGAGTATGAACTTAATTATTTATGGACATAGTAATTAGGTTACATAATCAAAGGTCTTTTCACTAAGGAATTAGGAATAGATACACTTGAGGACCGGAATTAATTGGACATAATTATTGTCTAAGCCTTCATAAATTATATCTGTTACAAGAAGTTTCATTCACCGAACCCTAGCAATCTTCTCTCATTTGTCTCTCGTTCAACCTTTTTACTTGTTTTATTTATTCGCAATTGGTAATATATTTACTCACAACACAAAAAACCAAAGGCTTTTGTCTAATTGAAACAATCTATAAACTTTGTATCGTCAAGCAGTCCTTGAGATCGACAAACGGGGAATTTCCCTTTTATTACTACAGTGAGAAAAATAGTACACTTGCTATTTTCCCATCAACAAGCTATTAAGCCACTTGGTCTCAAAACCAACAAAACAACTCAAGATTAGCCAACATCTAGAGCAAACATCAATGCTCAAGTGAGGAAGCATCATCAACTATGGACTTGGATGTGTAAACCTGAAATCAAAGCTCAACTGTGAGTCACAAACCACTAGGTCAAGGCCTAGGGTCAAAGATGGAGAAAAAATTCAAAACAGAACATGAAATTTGACATGAATCAACTTTAATCAATCAAGAACACAATCCAAAAGGTCCCATATCAATATAATTAACCAAAAGCATTTCATGAATCAAACATGGCAAGGTATGCAAGTTGTGACCACATTGTGACATCAGAAGAAACAAATGCACATTAAATAAAAAATGATTCAAATAATCTTGGCAAAAATCATGAGTAAACAGAACATACAACATGATCATCACACAAAAAATTAGAAGCATTGGACATCATTAGGCATGGCAATCATATAGCATAAGTCAAGGCAAGCACAACAAGCTCATGTGTGACACCAATTGTCACACCAACTTAGCATAGGCCTAAAACAGAGATGGATTATAATAAAGACCTCACACCAAAACCAAAACAACACTCAACATGTCTAGAAATAGTGTGCAAAATTTCACATTCATTGGATAAGAATCAAGCATTTGACAATAAAATTAAGTTCAAGGCAATCTAAAAGCTCAAATGTGACCATCCAGAATGAAAAATCTCAATTAAATCAGAAATGATCCCAAACATTCCACTAAAAATCATGAGTAATCACAACATCCATAATATGCATCATACAAAAAATCAAGGCAATTGGATATAATTAGGCATGGCAAACTCATCAATCAAGTTGAACATCACAAGGTGTGACACAAATTGTCACACCTAACTTAGCACATTCATAAAACAGAAATGGTAAATGATAAAAATACCAAATCAACACCAAAATGTCAAGCAATGAGTCTAGTTATAGCATGCAAAATTTCATGAGCATTGGATAAAATCTCAGCATTTCACAAATGATATGGCAAGGCAAGGTACAAAATGCATACATGTTCACATACCCTAGCACAACATGAAATTCAGCCTAGCACAATTTATGGAAAAATAATCATAAAATACTAGAGAGAAAGTGTGACACAATGCAAAAAACCACATAACTTTTGGAGCAATTTTCAATTTAATATGAATTTGTGAAGTTGAAGAAAAATTGAAAAATGATTTATGAAGCAAAACATGAAAATATGAAGAAAATGGAGAAAAACACAAGGCAATGGGAAAATGTCCTCATCCGGATTTGAGCCATGTACGCATTTGAATCACAAGCGCGCCAAACCAAAAATGCCATCGTTTTGATCACTCAAACCCTAACGCGCGCCCTGCCTGGATTCAAAAATCCGCAGGTAACTAACATGAACTGGCAGCAAAATCCGCAGGAAGCCTCATGCGTTCCGCAGATAAATACGTAGGAAAACTGGACATGTGCATGAATCACGAAGAACATGATGAACATCTTCATCCTAATTTCCAGAATTTTTCCAAACGTTCCAGAAGTTAACCAAAAGCATACCATTCGATTTGTCATGGTTCATACATCAAAGATCAATAATCATTTCATGGAAAAACAACATCAAATGCATGGATCGAAGAAAATAAAAAACAACATCCGAACTTGAATCACATGGATCTTTGCGTATAGTGCATCATTTTAGCTCATTCAAAGCTCAGATTCATCACCAATCTACGAACTATACAATAGGCACAACAATTTTGAGAATTAAAGAGGTCGAAAATGTAACCTCTTGATGAGCAGCACTTGAAATCACGTGTTTCCAGGCTTGGCAATGCTTCAATCTTCTTCCAACGTGCTCCTTGAGATGAATGATGATGAAATGGAGGCTCAAATGCTCTTGAATCTTGCTCAATCTTCACTTGCCATAGAAGCTTCAAACATTGAACATGAACTCGAATGCCATGAATTCCTCTGTTTCCACGTCCAAAGATGATCAATAACAGCTCAGGATGATGAATGAATCAAGGAAAAGTGATTGTGCTTGAAGAAATTTGGAGAAAAAAGTGAGATAGAATTTTGAGAATTTTTGAAAACCTAGATCTAGAATTGATAATTGTGATGAAACAGTTAGGATTAAGGCTATATAGTCCTTGCTAAACATGATTAGGAAAGGATTAGGGCAAATGCTAATGAGATTAGGGGCTTTGTGGTGTTTATGCAAAAAATGGATTTTCATGCTCCATACACCTCATGCACGTGAACAGTGCACATGCAAGGCTTAAAATGACTTAAAAATGTTCCATGCACATGTTAGAATTGGCTTGGTATGCTCATGTTCATCCAAAATGAATTTATGAAATTTCCCACAAAAATCTTCATGAATAAGCCAATGCCATGCAAATGAGATTTCATGCCAAATGATGCCATGCTTGGAAAATACATGTTATAAGGAGCAATATGCAAAAAGAGCCACTCAAATTGGACTTTTGGTTTGAAAGTTATGCTCATTTGAAGTTCAAACCACACTTTGCCAAGTTTTGATCACAGCTCCTTAACCACACATGAGAAATCCATGAGCTTGGACTTTTTGGAAATGGGAGAGACAGTTCTACAACTTTCATGTTGGACAAAATTTCGTTTGAAGCTTTCTGGATGATGTAATCTTGAGTTGAAGTTGGTCAAAAACCTTGCCATTTTTGGAAAGTTCAAATTACAGGTCACCTGCTATTTTTGGAAAGTTTTGATCTGACCTCAAATTCTTCAATATTGATATTTGAAATGTCAAATGAGACTTGTTCCCACATGAATGAGGCATCTCTAACCATCTCCCACCTCCAAATCCACAGTTGAACTGACAATTGACTTCTGTTGACCTTTTAGGGTTTCAGATGAATTTCACATTGACTGATGAGCCTTGAGCCTTCAATTCTTGGTCAAACCACTTCAAAATGATCCTTGAGTCACATGAACTCATTGTACCAACCCTAGGGCTCTGAGCTCATAGAAAATGCACTTGTTGCCTTGCATAGTTTAATCTCCTAGCCAATCTTGCCTGATGACTTGATGGACTAATGCAATGAACAATGCAATGTTTATGACCTAAAAATGAAAATGTATATACAAATGGGAGGTGCAAATTTGAGGTGCTACACTAATGATGATATCTTTTGGTAAAACTGTGTGTATGATGGTGTGCAGATTATTGACTCTTGTGGTGAATTCTCCAATGTGCCTCTTCTTGGTACATGTGGTGGGATTAACTACAACCCTATTTTGGCTCGCCGTCAGCTTGGGTCCCCCTTAAAGGATAAACCTAATAACATTTTGTTAGAAGGTGTGTTCTTTTAATAGGGTAAATATCCCCAAAACTTGAAGGGCAGGATGGTCCGCGCTTGGCGCAAGATTCATAGGAAGGGAAGGAAAGAGCTTGGTCCGAAGAATTGTATTGCTTTGGAACCCTACACTTCTTGGGTGAGGAAGAGAGCTTCTGAGTACTGTATGCCCTATGACTATCTGAGACCTATCCCTATGGTTATGGTTAGGCCGTCAACCCTCCCTAACCAAGGCATAGAGGAGTTGAGAGATGAAGACCGTTCGCGTTCTTGGGTCCGTGAGCGGGAGAAGCTACTTCAGCAACTCAGAGATAAAGATGATGTGATAGAATTTATGGAGCATCAGATTATTGATGAGCCTGATGATGTGGTTACTTCTCTTCTTCCTCAGTCATCCAGGTTTTGGAAGAGGAAGTACGATCGAGTCGCCAAGGAGAAGGCAGATATGGAGGCAGCCTATGAGAGAGACATGAAGAGGCTTCGTGCAGCTTATCTTCCAGTCTCGAGAGCTTTGGACGATTGTTTCTAGGGTTCCATAGGATGTTCATTTTCCTTCTCTCTTGTATTGTATTTGGTTACCAAGACTGTACTTCTTTGGTGTAACAATTTGTCCAAATATTATTGTTTTGAGCATTTCCATATATGTCTAAAAAGAGTAATATTTCCAAATAAATTTCCTCAAACAAAAATAAATCATATGCACAATCATTGCATGCATCATGTGCATAAGCAGGTTTTGTTCAGAGCTTCTTGATTAATGGTCTAACTCTGTGTTCTTCATTTATTTTGAAGACAAGCTGACGCACCGGTATAAGACCAGAGCGAATCTACCAAAGCTGATGGATCATCTTCAACAAGAGAACAGAGAATTGAAGGAGGAAGTAGCTAGGCTGACTACCATGATGGAGTCAGTGTTGGCTGCTCAGATCCAGTCTTCTCCAACACCTGCAACTCCTCCCGTGAGGACATTTATTTCTGAGGTAGCTTCCTCAACTGTGCCTGCCGCCACTGCTCACTTTGCGCCTAATATGCCAGCCGAGTTTCCCTGGGGGATGCCTGCAAACTTTGTGCCCGAGGGTCTCGCTCCAACCTTTGCTTCTCTGTCGGCATCTCGCCCGGTCCTTGCTGTGCCACCTCCCATTGTGCACATGTTACCGAGAGTCGAAGACACCATTTATCACTCTGAGCCGTTTGAGGTCCCAGATATTTATGAGAAAATGGACGCCATGAATAACCAATTCCTTGAGTTGCGGAAGGAACTGAAGACTCTAAGAGGGAAGGATCTCTTCGGTAAATCTGCTGCTGAGTTGTGCATTGTGCCCAACGTCAAAATCCCTATCAAGTTCAAAGTGCCTGACTTTGAAAAATATAAGGGAAACACTTTCCCTCTCAGCCATCTTGTGATGTACGCACGCAACATGTCAACTCAGATCGAGAATGATAAAATCCTCATCCACTATTTCCAGGACAGCCTGTCTGGTGCCGCACTCAGATGGTATATGGGTCTGGATAGTATGAACATTCGCTCCTTCAACGATCTTGGCGAAGCTTTCGTCAAGCAGTACAAATACAATGTTGATGTGGCTCCCGATAGGGACCAGTTGAGGGCTATGTCCCAGAAAGAGAAGGAGACATTTAAGGAGTACGCCCAGAGGTGGCGTGAATTGGCCGCACCGATTATGCCCCACTCGAAGAGAAAGAAATGACGAAGATCTTTTTAAAGACTTTAAGCTCTTTCTACTACGAGAGGATGATAGCTAGTGCCCCCTCGGACTTCACCGAAATGGTGAACATGGGGATGAGGCTAGAGGAAGGAGTCCGGGAAGGACGTCTGACCAGGGATGAAGGCTCTTCTGCAAAGCGGTATGGGGGCTTTGCAAAGAAGAAGGAGGGAGAGGCACATGCCGTGTCTTCCCATATTAACCGAAGACCCTCTGTGAAGAGGAAGAATGTTCGCCCTGCCAGTAACCAGCACCAGGTGGCTCATATAGCACCTGCCTTCAGGGAAGCTCAACATTATCAACATCAACAACAACAACATCAACAATATCAACAACAACAACATCATCCACAATAGCAGGCTTACCAGCCTCAAAACAACAACAATACCAGCACCAGCTACGATAGGAAGAGGGTCACATTCGATCCAATTCCAATGACCTATGTTGAACTCTATTCGTCTTTGATTGATAGAAAGTTGATCACTCCATGTTACCCACCTGCTGTATCGACCAACCCACAGTGGTGGTACAAGCCTGAGCTACACTATGTATATCATTCCGGCGCTCCCGGATATTATGTGGAGAACTGTTATCCCTTGAAGACCAAGGTGCAAGACCTTGTGAGAAGCGGGATTTTGTTTTTCGAGGACGTAGGTCCTAATGTTAAGAAGAACCCATTTCTCGAGCATGGGAAATTTGTTGTGAACATGGTCCAGGGTTGCCCTGGCAAATATAAAGTCATGTACGTCAGTCATATGAGGCAATCGTTGGTCGAGATGCATAGACTGTTATGTGGATACAGTCATTATGAGAATGACCATGACAGATGCCGAGTGTGCACTGTCAATGGGAGAGGATGTCGCCAGGTCAGGAAGGACATCCAAGAGATGCTGGATTAGAGTGTCATCGAGATACTTCAGAATCGTGATGAGGATGAAGTGAATGTTATATCCCTTGTTTTCAGAATACCAGAACCTGTTGTCATCAAATATGATGGCAGAAAGAAGAAGGTTTCCCCATCTCTTATTATCAAGCCAGCGGGCCCTGTCCCGTACTCTTCAGACAAAGTTGTTCCCTACAGATATAACGCAATTGCGTTAGAAGATGGGAAGGAGGTGTCGTTGCGCTCCACTTCTGTTGTGAGTATATTTGATATCAGTGGTGTGACCCGCAGTGGTCTTGTTTTCTCGGCACCGCCGAAACCCCAAGATGACATAAGACGAGCTGCTGTTGATAATTCTGCCAGCCCTGTGGAGACTTCTTCTTCTCCAAATCTGGCACTTATTGTTGACAAATCTACTAAAGCTTTTGTCCCTGTTGCCCAGAATGGCATTCTGAAAGAGGATTGTGATGAGATGCTGAGGCTCATCAAGAGGAGCGAGTATAATGTTGTTGATCAGTTGCTTCAAACTCCATCAAAGATATCTGTCCTATCTTTGCTGATGAATTCTGAGCCATACCGTGAAGCTTTGCAGAGGGTGTTGGACGTGGCATACGTGGATCACAATGTCACAATTGAACAGTTTGATAGCATTGTTGCAAACATAACTGCTTGTAACAATTTGAGCTTTTGCGATGCTGATATTCCCGAGGAGGGAAAAGACCACAATTTGGCTCTACACATTTTCTATGAACTGCAAGGATGATGCCTTGTCTAATATGTTGGTAGACACAGGGTCGTCACTGAATGTGTTGCCAAAATCCACTCTGGCCAGACTTTCTTATCAGGGGCCTCCCATGAGGCAGAGTGGAGTGGTAGTCAAAGCTTTTGATGGATCGAGGAAAACTGTGATTGGCGAAGTTGAGCTCCCAATCAAGATTGGACCTAGTGATTTCCATATCACTTTCCAGGTCATGGATATTCATCCATCATATAGATGCTTGCTTGGCAGACCATGGATTCACAAGGCAGGCGCCGTGACATCCACCATACACCAAATGTTAAAATTCATCAAGAATAAGAAGTTGGTTGTGATAGGGGGAGAGAAGGCCCTCTTGGTAAGCCATTTGTCTTCCTTTTCCTATATAGATGCTGAGGATGAGGTTGGGACTCTGTTCCAAGCCTTATCTATTGTTGAGCCTTCAAGGAAAGGACCTTCTTCATTTGCTTCCTACAATGATGCGAAGTTGGCCATTGAGCATGGTGCAACCACTATTTAGGACAAATGATTAAGCTGGAAGATAATAAATCCTGGGCTGGCATATGGTATTCTTCAGGAATTTTCAACGAGCATGGTTTGTTCCAGAGTGGTGGTTTCATCCACACTATTGAAGACCAAGAGGCTGATGTCATAGTGGAAGATGATGCAGAGGAAGATTCTGGCAACTTTGTCATCCCTGGAGGAATCTACAACAATTGGGTCGTTGTTGATGGTCCAACAGTTGTCCATAAGTCCACGTAATATGTTCATTTTGTTTGAAAACCCTTCTCCCATGCCAAAAGGAGAAGTGATGACATTGTTGGCATCATTTTGATTAATACAATGATATTCATTCAAAAGTTACGTGTTAAATGTTTGTTTTTCCAAATTATTTTTCCTTTTTGCTTTTTGCATGAAATTGGTGATCACCATAAAACCCTAAAAAAGAGAATAAAATCAATCTTTTCATCTGCATGATGATTTTCTTTACTTGAATTCTGAAATCTCTTTTTTATATCCAAAATCATTATGCAGGTTGATCAAACCCATTGAACATAATGATCCAACACAATCTCCCAACTTTGAGTTCCCTGTATTTGAGACCGAAGAAGATGATGTTGAAGAGATTCCTGATGAGATTACTCGTCTGCTTGAGCACGAAGAGAAGATCATTCAACCTCATCTTGAGAATCTGGAAACAGTCAACTTGGGGTCTGAGGATTGTGTTCGTGAAGTGAAGATTGGGGCACTCCTAGAAGAGTCTGTCAAGAAGGGGTTGATTGAGTTGCTACGAGAATATGTTGACATCTTTGCCTGGTCGTATGAAGACATGCCTGGTCTAGATACCGATATCGTGCAACATTTCCTGCATTTGAAGCCTGAGTGTGTGCCTGTGAAGCAGAAGCTCAGAAGAACTCATCTTGATATCGCAGTGAAGATTAAAGAAGAAGTTCATAAGCAAATTGATGCGGGGTTTCTGGTGACTTCTACATATCCTCAGTGGGTGGCCAATATTGTGCCCGTGCCTAAGAAAGATGGAAAAGTCCGAATGTGTGTGGACTATAGAGACTTGAATAAAGCTAGTCCGAAAGATGAGTTTCCTCTACCACACATTGATATGTTGGTAGATAATACAGCTAAATTCAATGTCTTCTCATTTATGGACGGATTTTCCGGTTATAACCAGATTAAAATGGCACCCGAGGATATGGAGAAGACAACATTCATCACACCTTGGGGAACATTCTGTTATCGAGTGATGCCCTTCGGTTTGAAGAACGCTAGAGCCACGTATCAACGAGCTATAACTACCTTGTTTCATGATATGATGCACAAGGAGATCGAGGTGTATGTTGACGATATGATTGCGAAGTCGAGAATGGAAGTTGAACATGTACAGCACTTGTTAAAGCTTTTCCAGCGTTTGAGGAAGTAGAAACTCCACCTGAATCCGATCAAGTGTACATTTGGAGTCCGTTCTGGCAAGTTATTGGGCTTTATTGTCAGTGAAAGAGGTATTGAAGTTGATCCTGCCAAGGTTAAAGCAATACAAGAGATGCCTGCGCCCAAAACTGAGAAACAAGTTTGAGGTTTTCTTGGCCGCTTGAATTATATTTCCAGATTTATATCCCACATGACTGCCACATGTGCGCCAATATTCAAGCTCCTTCGGAAAGATCAGCGTCATGATTGGACTGAAGATTGCCAAAAAGCCTTTGATAGTATCAAAGAGTATCTGTCCGAGCCTCCGATTTTGTCTCCGCCTGTTGAAGGGAGACCATTGATTATGTACTTGAATGTGCTTGATGACTCTATGGGTTGTGTATTGGGTCAGCAAGATGAATCAGGGAAGAAAGAGTATGTTATATACTATCTGAGCAAGAAGTTCACAGATTGTGAGTCTCGATACTCAATGCTTGAGAAGACATGTTGTGCTTTGGCTTGGGCTGCTAAGCGTTTACGCCAGTATATGTTGAATCATACGACTGTGTTGATATCCAAAATGGATCCAATCAAGTATATCTTTGAGAAGCCTGCTTTAACTGGGAGGATCTCCCGTTGGCAGATGTTGTTGTTTGAGTATGATATTGAGTATCGAGCTCAGAAAGCTATTAAAGATAGTATCTTGGCTGACCACTTAGCACATCAACCAATTGAGGATTATCAGTCTGTTCAGTACGACTTCCTAGATGAGGAGATTTTGTATTTGAAAATGAAAGATTGCGATGAGCCTACACTCGATGAAGGGCCAGAGCCTGGTTCCCGGTGGGGTATGGTATTCGATGGCGCTGTTAATCAATACGGAAATGGTATTGGGGCAGTGATTATTACTCCTCAGGGCACATATTTTCCTTTTACAGCAAGGCTAACTTTCAAATGCACGAGTAATATGGCGGAATATGAGGCCTGTATTATGGGTTTGGAAGAGTGTATTGATCTTAAGATCAAGCATCTTGATGTTTATGGTGATTCGGCCCTTGTTGTTAATCAGATTAAGGGTGAATGGAAGACGAATCAGCCTGGCCTCATCCCATACAAAGATTATGCGAGGAGGATTTCAACTTTCTTTATTGAGGTTGACTTCCATAATATTCCTCGAGATGAGAATCGGATGGAAGATGCTCTTGCTACGCTTGCTTCAATGATTGTGGTGAAATTCTGGAATGAAGTCCCTAATATCACTGTGATGCGCTTGGATAGACCAACTTATGTATTTGCAGTTGAAGAAGTGAAAGATGATAAGCCATGGTATTATGATATCAAGTGCTTTCTTCAGACTCAGATTTACCCGCCTGGGGCATCTGTTAAAGACAAGAAAACTTTGAGAAGATTATCTGGTAGTTTCTACCTTAATGGTGATGTGCTTTATAAGAGGAATTTTGACATGGTTATGCTCAGATGCGTGGATAGATACGAAGCAGGCCTGTTAATGATTGAAGTCCATGAGGGTTCATTTGGTACTCATTCCAATGGATATGCCATGGCAAAGAAGATGTTGAGAGCAGGCTACTATTGGCTGACAATGGAGTCTGACTGCTGCAAATATGTGAAGAAATGCCATAAGTGTTAGATTTATGCGGATAAGATTCATATTCCCCCGACACTCCTGAAAGTTATTTCATCACCATGGCCTTTCTCTATGTGGGGACTTGATATGATTGGCATGATAGAGCCAAAGGCGTCGAACGGTCACCCTTTTATTCTCGTAGCAATTGATTACTTCACCAAGTGGGTTGAAGCGGCATCGTATGCAAATGTGACCAGGAAGGTGGTTGTGAAGTTTATCAAGAACCAATTCATATGTCGTTATGCTGTGCCAGACAAGATCATTATTGATAATGGATCTAACTTGAACAACAAGATGATGAAAGAGCTGTGTAGCGAGTTCAAGATTGTACATCATAATTGTTCTCCTTATAGACCCAGGATGAATGGGGCTGTTGAAGCTGCTAATAAGAATATCAAGAAGATTATCCAGAAGATGGTTGTCACGTACAAGGATTGGCATGAGATGTTGCCATTTATTTTGCATGGCTATCGTACATCTGTTCGCACTTCAACATGGGCAACCCCTTTCTCAATTGTATATGGCATGGAGGTTGTGCTCCCCGTGGAGGTTGAGATCCCATCAATGAGAGTCTTGATGGAAGCCAAGTTGACTAAGGCTGAATGGGTTCAGAGTCGTTATGACCAACTGAATTTGATTGAAGAGAAGAGATTGACTGCCATGTGCCATGGTCAGTTATATCAGCAAATGATGAAGAAAGCCTTTGATAAGAAGGTCAAGCCTCGTGTGTTTCAAGAAGGTGACCTCGTGCTCAAGAAAGTTTTGTCTTTCGCGCTCGATTCCAGGGGCAAGTGGACTCCAAACTATGAAGGTGCATATGTTGTTAAGAGAGCCTTTTCAGGCGGTGCTTTGATACTTACAACTATGGATGGGGAGGATTTCATTCGTCTTGTGAATTCAGATGCAGTCAAGAAATACTTCGCCTCAAATAAAAACAGAATAGCTCGCTAAGTTGAAAACCCGAAAGGGCGACTTAGGCAAAAATGAGCGTCTCGGTGGATTGAAAACCCGAAAAGGCGATCCAGGAAAAAGTTAGAGACATAAAAAATGAATATATATATCCCGCTAGATTGAGTACCTCACCCTGGGGAAATCTAGGCAAAAATTAGGGATTTGGCAAGTAACTGCATCCTAACAAAACTTTGTTCCACAACTGTTGTTTGTCAAACATTCTCGCTCAGTCATTGTCAACTGAAACTTCAAATACATTGGATTCAGAGTTGGTGGAGAAATGGTCATTATGTTCAACGTAGCCCTTTTTCCAATATATATCACCAATTTCAAATTTGTAAATATCCATGGAGGCTCGCCATTTGCGGACTACCATTCTATCAAATAAAATTGAGCCTCTATCCAATTCTTTGCACTCTTGTTTGTTTCTGTTTAACAAATGTCTGCATGTTTTAATTGATAAATATCATTGTTTTAAACAAATAAAGTTTTATAAACTGTTTTTAAACAAAGTGAAGATTCACAATGAATGAAAGGATAAATGGAATTGTCTTCAGTGCTCTCCCAAGGATAGTACGATCTCCAAAAGGGTAAGACATTTGTTCATATTTCTGGCATATTTGTATCCTCTTCATCACCTTTCAGGTTGTCTCTTCAACAAGCACAGAGGAAGGTGATACATCATCAAGTCCCCAAGGAATCTGGAGTTTTGGCCTTGATCTTTTGGGAGATGTGTATACCTCCATCCTCAGATCCCCAGAGAGTTTGAGTCTAGCATCTGTGTTTTTATCAATTATATGGTTGTCATCCCTTGAGTGGACTGACCTAAAATCCCTTATAGATTGATAAAAAATTGATATGCTATCTACATTCGAGGACGTTGGTTTTCCCTCATCGTAAATGGAAATCTCCCGCAGAGTGAGCAGGAATTCCCAGCATGGGTGGAAATCCTCAGCAGGTTGGCTTGTAGCTTCCCCCCAGCAGGTTGACTTACAACTCATCCCCGGTAGAGTTGCTCACGGCAGATTATCCCTAGTATGATCGCCTTCAGTCTTCCCCAATGGAGTTGCCTGATCAGAGCCTGATATTTGTATTCCCCTCCTTATTGGAAGGTTTCCTTCTAGCAGGACAAGTGGTGAAAATGTTGTGTCCTTCCCCAGCGGAGCATTGGTTCTTTCTCCTTAGCAGAGATGTATGTCCGGCAGATGAAAAGAAGTGTTTTATTTGATGAAACTTCTATTTGGTGGTTGTTCCCCATAAAGTTTCATATCTTTCCCCCCGATAAGTTCCCCAGTAGAGTTTCCTCTATGATGGATCTTTTGTCTGTTCAGCCGCAAATCCTTGGCGGTGAATCTATAGCTTTCCCAATGGAGCAATTTGTTCCTTCTACCGGTGGAAGAGATGTTTCTTCAGCGGTTAGAAGAGAATGCTTGATTAACGTGCTTATGTTTGGTGGTTGTCCCCCACAAAATTTCATATTATTGCCTGATAAGATCCCCTGTAAAGTGTCTTCTCTAGCAGATCTTATCAATATCTCTACAATGTTCCCGAGAATTGTTGGAAGATCCCCGACAGTTGGTAGCTGTGACCTTGGCTTATCCCCAACAGCGGTCTTTGATCCCCAGCGGTGGTCTTTGTCCCTGGCAGCGATTCTGCTTGGTTCCCAATTGCGGTTTGTGTTTCCTGGTATTTGTTGCTCCCCACCAGATTGGATTTTTCCTGTGGGCCTGGCTTTTCTCTTTTTTAAGATGTTATACCGGATGTCTGTCCATTATTTCTGGGACCTGTTTGTGTTAGATATGTATTTTTGTCAGCATTAGTCATATATAAACCATGCATATACATGCATAATTACAGCATTCACATATTCATGTTGCATTCTTTGCCATATATCTTTGCTTGTTATCTCCTGCTATTGGTAAAATGTTCTTCCCCAAGCAGATGATTGTATCTGATCTCTCCATATAGAGTCAGCCCTATAGGCAGAAAGTGTTTATCTTTCCTTCTATATTCCCCATTGAGTTAGGTCCTCGTGGACGATTATTGTTTCAGTTTCCTCCCTAAATATGTATTGGGATGGAATTACTCCCCTGAGTTATATCCTCATTGGGTTGAGTCTTGTTTGATTTTGTCTCTCTAGTTTGTTCCTAGACTGACTCCTTTCTTGTTATTTCCCCTGCAGTTCCCTGTGGTTTAGGTGATCAATTATTTAATAAACAGTAATTATTCATTCTCTCCCCAGCGGATGTTGTGGCCTTCTACCCAGTAACCGGTAGTTGTAAGTCCTATTTCTGTGGCCATCTACCCAGTAATCGGTAGTTGTAAGTCCTATTTCTGTGGTTTTCTACCCAGTAACCGGTAGATGTAATCCCCTCTTTGTTGGTTATCTTTATCCAATATTCGGGATTGATACTCCTTCATTTTTTTAGTATACCACCCAGTAACCGGTGATATATCTCCGGGATCATTTCTCTTGTCAAGGTATCCCCAGTGAGTCATATTTCATTTACCAGTATTTGGTAATGATAGTTTCTCCTTTGGATTGGTCATCATTTTATACCCAGTAGCCGGTATCCCGATGTCCTTTCTTTTTGGTCGATCTATCCTTTATTAACCCAGTAACTGGTTGTGGATAATCTTCCATGTGAGTACGTTATCTATGTTTTGACGGTAATAGATAATATATCTCATGCGCTCTTCAGTCGAAGCCTTTTCTTCACCAGTCGAGTAAGATTCGCATTTCCTTATGAAATCGAATATCCATCCTGTAAGTCGAGTTTATTTTTTCAGCCCTCCCTTCGGATGATGAGTGTTTTGGATATATATTCCCAACTCACGCCTGGTTGGTCACCTATTATATGCCCAGTAACTGGTATCCCTGGTGTTCCTTCCTTCTGCTCCCTATTATGACTTTTTGTCCCCTGTGGAGTCAGATTTTCCTGAGGTGAGACATACCTTTTAGGTCCTCCTTAGATGTTTTGGATGATTGATATCTTTCACCCTTATACCGGTCTTAGATATTCTTTCTCCTTGAGTGTGTTATTCTTTCACCCTTATACCCGTGTTTCTGATCACATGTCTCTTTGAGTTTATTATCCAGTAAACAGTAATATCTCATTGTTCCGTTTCCTCATCTGAGTTCCCATAGGGGATTTTCCCCACCTGAGTCCGGATTTTATCCGAAGTATCCTTTGTGGATAGTTTTGCTGTATTGGCACATTCCCCAATACATGCATCTTTGCGTCAGCTCAAGTCTTTCCATCGATTTATTTTCATGGAATCCCTTCGTGTCTCCCAGCAAGTTTTCAAGTCGTGACCTGCTCACACATTTTACCCTTATTTCTCCCCCAGAGTCTTTGTCTCCCTAGTGAGTGTATTACTCCTTTGGGTTTTCGGTCTTTCTCTGATTCTTTTCCTTTGTGGCCATATATCTGTCGCAACCTAAAAAATGCGAAACAAAACAACCGGCGAAAAAAGAAGACACAAAAGAGTCGCCACCGTTTGTTATTTATCCCAAAGGAGGGAAAGGAAACGATCGAAGAAAACCTGAAGAAAAAGGAAAAGACAAGGTCTCGCAACCAAATCTTGGGTTCGGGAGTCGATTATGCGAAGGGAAGGTATTAGTACCCCTACGCATCCGTAGTACTCTACGGGATCCACTCTTATTGTTCTAGTCTAAAGGGTGTGTGTTTATCTAAGGTACTATTTACTAAAAGAAGGTTAAAAGGAAATGAACAGACTCGCAAGGATGTCGCATCCACTGCCTACGTATCTCATTTGAGTATGAGAATTAGAGTCTTCGTAGCTCGGCTACCTATGGGTTAAAGAGAAGTGTCCTCGCTAAGACATCGTGTCTTATGCCTACGTATCTCATCTGGAATGAGAATCAGAGCAAAACGTAGTTTGGCTAACTACGGGAACAAGGGTCTCGATTGCAACTATGGCAATAGAAAGGGAAGGTCTTTATCGCAACGAGGGCGAGAGAAAAGAATCGCAACAAGGGCGAAGGCAAACAAGGATTAGTTGTTAGTCGTCAGTCAAACTCGGCAAGACATCGCATCTTGTTCCTACGTATCTCATCTGAACATGAGAATCAGAGTTGTCGTAGTTCAACTAACTAGGGGTTAAGGATTGCCATCTGAACATGGACTTACAAAGGAGGACACCGGCTCTGTCAAAGGAGAGTGGGCAATGTGTTCACGTCCTAGCAGTAGGTGTCGCAGCTCGTTGAATCGAGTCTTAGGCAGTTACCTCTTTGCAATAGAACGGATTGACATGCGACAAGATCGGAGACGCACGGAAGTTCTAAAAGTGGGGAAGCTCTGCCCTAGAGTTGTCATGCAATGTGGACCTATGTGTTAGGATTTACAAATGGGAATATCTACCTAATGCTAGCATGCAATGAATAAGGGAATTCTACCTATGTTATCATACAAAGGGTTCTACCTAATGGGTGCTACCTAAACGGAACAAGAGTCGACGGATGGAGCAAGGAGAGGAGTCACGAATAAGGGTAGATGGTGATGCCTGAAGCAATCGACTTACAAGAGGTAGATGGCGATGCATGAAGCAATCGACTTACAAGAGAAATGGCGATGCATGAAGCAATCGACTTACAAAAGAATGGATGAATACGTGTTGGTTCTGTTAAGTTTTGAAAATGATTACTCGACGTTGGATCGAGGTTTTGATCTTGTTTTGAAATGATTATCGGATGTTCATTTTAATTCTTGTATTAACAGATGAATAAAGAATGAAATAATAAACATTATACACTTCATGGGAGAGGGTTACATTTGTTATGAATGGAGGTTTTTCATGGCAATCAAACAATAAGAATAAATACGCCCCATACATCATACAAGTAGGCAACAGTCATTAATCAGATCAGATAAACAAACAAGTATATAATCAAATCCAAGAATCAAAGAATGAAATAATGGAGCATTAGACAAGGCATGAGAAGTATGAACATGTTAAACAATCAAACAATAGAAAGTATGGATGAAAGTAACAAGTGTAACATGTATTAGATGAATCAGACAGATGAAACTATACACACAAAGGATCACTGAATAATTTAATCGGGAGATGATGCAAGGATCAAATAAAATCAAGATGAAAGGCCTCTAATACATGGCATATGAGATGAACAAGGGAGGATCAAAAGATCTCTTCAATTGCCATAAGTAATCCCTAAGTCAAACATCAATCATAGAAAAGTCAACTGAAAAGTCAAGTCAACTTAAAAAATATGAAATAAATAGCAGATTAATCAAGAAAATTATGAAAAATTAAATTAAATAAGGTGGGGTCAGGACATCATCATCCCCCAAAAAGATTTCAAAAATAATTAAAATTGGTAGGTAAATTAATTGAAACAAAACATAAGTCAAATGAAAAGTCAACTAAACAAACTAGGTAAAAAATAAATCCAAAATAAATTGAAAATGGGAAATAAAATTCCAAGAAAAGGTCAGGTTGACCATGAGACATTGGTCAACCTTCATCCCAAAAATCAGAACCTAAAAATAATTCTAAGTCATGAAAATAAAATCAAGAAATAAATGTGTGTTAGAATGATCCACTTGAAATAAATAATTGAAATAAAATATTAACATTAAATAAATATGAAAATAAAAATTAAATAAATAAAATATTTTTATTAATTAAAAAACAAAACAGAAAATAAAAATGTGAATTAAAAATGAAAATGAAAATAAATGTGAATGGATCATGGGCCAGGCAAGTGGGGTGTGGATAGCGCATAAAGCCAAGGCCCGATCCAAACAAAAACTAAAGCTCAGTGTGACATAATTAAAGTGTACATTTTATTTAAAAAAAAATCATGTGACTTGCATGTCAACTGGTCACGCTGGTACTTAAGTCACTAAATGACAAAATAGGACCGACGGATAAGATTAAAAGCAAACGCGTGATCTAATGGCCTACAGAGTGACACGTATCGTCTTCCCCATTAAAAAATAAAACCCTAGCCATGCAGCCTGGAATACAAAATTGGCAGATGATTTTGCTCGACTTCCAACCAATAATGCTCATGCTATAGTGTACCAAACATCATGAAGTAAAAACCAAAGTTCAAGTATGGAACGAGTAGATCATCATGGTATCTTGTTTTAGATAAAATAATGGCCTTAGCATGAAGAAAAGTGGGCAACAAGACACCCTCATGAACATGGATATGGATAGTTTAAACTCAGCAACATGAACAATGCCTCATATTGAGGGCTTCAGCAACAAGCATAGCATATGGTTATCATGAGAAATCAACATGAAGCAAGCATGGCATAATGGAAAACAACATGAAGCAAGCATGGTAAGCATGGTAAACATGATGAACAAGCATGGAATATTGTAGCACCTCAAATTTTCACCCCCTACTCATGCATTCATTTCATTTGTTAGGTCATTAACATTGCATAAGTACATTGCATCTCATCAACTAGAACTAGCATCAAGAGGATTCATCTGTGCAAGAGACCAAGTATTTCCTTGAGGTGAAAGCCACATGATTATTCACAAGAGCTTATATGATCCTAGGGTTCATTTTGAAGCAACTTGACCAAGTGTTGAAGGCTCAAAAGTCATCAGTGCAGTTTCAGGTCATCTGGGGCCCATAAAAGTCAACTGAAAGTCAACTGAGGGCTAGGAGGTGGAGAAATGGTTTGAGACACCTCATTCATGTCCAAAAGAGGTTTATTCATCATGTCAAACTTCTACTTTGAAGATTTTGAAGCCAGATCAAAAGTTTCCCAAAATGGAAAGTGACCTGTAATTTCAAGTTTCCAAAAATGGCAAGTTTTTGGACCACTTTCAACTTGACTTTCCAACATCAATGAAGCTTCAAATGAAATTTTGTCCAACATGAAAGTTGAAGATCTTTCTCTCCCATTTCCAAAAAGTCCAAGATCATGAGCATCTGATTAGTGGTTGAGGAGTTATGATCATAAAGCATTTGAAAATCATTTTGAATGTTGAGTACACTTGGGTGTGTCTTGTCCATACAATCCCCTAGGGCATGTATGTCTTGCTGTTTTGCAGGTTACTATCTTTGATTGTTGGCTGAAGCAGATAAGCCGCATTTTGTTTAAAGGTGTTCCAACACTATCCAGTAGTGTGGGAAGTTGGGTTGTCCAAGTCAGGTTCAAAATTGGTCTCCCCAGCGAGTCCAAGATCAATGTTGCCTCAGCAATCAGGCTTGAAGTTCATTGCAATCCCCGGCAGGGTTGAGGATGTTTGTATTCCCCAGCAGGTTCAAAGGCTACCCTTTCCCCAGCGAGTCTGAGGACTGTTAGTTCCCCAGTGAGCCTGAAGATTGTTATTTCCCCAGTGGATGGGTTTGTGGGTAGTTTGTTCCTCAGCAGCCAGGTTTGAAGTGCTGTAATCCCCAGCAAGTCTGAAGTTGGCAGTATCCCCAGCGGATGTTTGCATTTGTTGTTTCCCCTAGCGGAGTCCCCAAGGTTCAATGGGGTCGTCTCCGGTAGGAACTATCCTTTCCCCAGCAACGGTGTTATCCCCCAGCATGATTGGAAGATTGGTGTTTTCCACAACAGACGACTCCCCAGTTGAGTTGGTTTCTCTGCCGTCCCCAGAGTGTCAGATCAGTGAGTATCTGCAGCAGCAGAATTGTTGTGTCTCCCTACAGAGGTGGAAGACCGAATCAGAATCGTGTGCTCAGCAGAGTGATCACTTGCTCTCCTAGCAGGAGTTTTCCTTCATTTGCATCTTGCATATAGTAATCATTTGCATTTGCATCCTCAAATCACGTAGCATTTCCATTCGGTATGGAGCATTACGCCATAGAAAAACTCAAACATATGCATACATGTGTTAAACCAGATTGGATCATATCCCTAGCCGAGGCGGACCATTTTTTAACATCTGTACGACACATTTGCTACAGTGGCTCCTGACAACATTCAGAATCGATAACCCCCAGAGAGGCTTATTTCCTCACCCGTCCGTGAAAGGAAAATTTGATTCTCCCCAGTATGGTCCCAGGCAGGTGTCTGTTTTGTTGTGACATGTGTGGATGTCATCCTCGCGATACCGGTAAGTGTCGTGTCGACCCCCGTAAGGTCTGTTGTTTTTTTTTTGGTGTCCGTAAACATCATCTTTCGATGTCGGTAAACATCGAGTCGTTTGTTAACCATCGGTAAATGGTTTTGTTGTGTCAAATCCCCAGCAGATTTATTATCTGTGGATGTCAGCCATCGGTAAATGGTTTCATATCATGATGGTATTCTTTCCTTGGTGTCGGTAAACACCATTGTTTCGATGTCGGTAAACATAGGGTTTTTCCCAGTCATCGGTAAATGTCTGGTCGTGATTCATTATTTTCCCAGTCATCGGTAAATGTCTGGTCGTCCTTTTTTTGATGTCGGTAAACGTCGAGTTTTTCCTAGTCATCGATAAATGTCTGGTTCTGATTCCTTTTTTCCCAGTCATCGGTAAATGTCTGGTTGTGACTCTTTTTTCCCCAGTCATCGGTAAATGCCTGGTCGTTGTTTTTTGATGTCGGTAAACGTCATCTTTCGACGTCGGTAAACGTCGAGTTTTTCCATTCGTCCATTGACGTCTGGTGGTGATCTTTTTCCAGTCATCGATAAATGTCTGGTTGTAATTTTTCTGTTCCCAGTCATCGGTAAATGTTTGGTCGTCCTTTTTTTTTGATATCGGCAAACATCATCTTTCGATGTCGGTAAACATCGAGCCTTTTTCCAGTCATCGGTAAACGTCTGGTCATGAATCTTTTCAAAATCCCTAGTAGAGTCGTCGGTAAACGTCTTGTCTGGTTCCCGTTGTAAATATATTTTTCATCCCCAGTGGAAGCCGTCATCGGTAAATGATCTCGCTTTCCTGCTTCCTAGCTGCCATCGGTAAATGGTATCGCTGACTTTGATATCGGTAAATGTCAAATGTTGCTTTGAAGCTACCATCGGTAAATTGTCTCGCTTCCTTCGATATCGGTAAATATCGAGTGCCCAGTTTGGCCGCCATCGGTAAATGGCCCCGCTATCTGTGATATACGTTCCCCAGCAGCCATCGGTAAATGGTCTCGCTGACTTTGATATCGGTAAATATCAAGTGTTGTTTTGAAGCCACCATCGGTAAATGGTATCGCTTCCTTCTAGTATCGAATTCCAAGTAGCCGCCATCGGTAAATGGCCTCGCTTTCTTCACGTCATCCCCCGCAGAGTGCAAATTCCAGGTTCTTTTGGTATTCAATCCCTGTTTACCTTAAAGGTCTGACAGCCGTTGCTCTCATCCGTTCAGGTTCTTAGTTGATTGAATAGGGGCAGCTGTAGCACCTCAAATTTGCACCCCCTACTCATGCATTCATTTCATTTGTTGGGTCATTAAGATTGCATAAGTACATTACATCTCATCAACTAGAACTGGCATCAAGAGGATTCATCTGTGCAAGAGACCAAGTATTTCCTTGAGGTGAAAGCCACATGATTATTCACAAGAGCTTATATGATCCAAGGGTTCATTTTGAAGCAACTTGACCAAGTGTTGAAGGCTCAAAAGTCATCAGTGCAGTTTCAGGTCATCTGGGGCCCATAAAAGTCAACTGAAACTCAACTAAGGGCTAGGAGGTGGAGAAATGGTTTGAGACACCTCATTCATGTCCAAAAGAGGTTTATTCATCATGTCAAACTTCTACTTTGAAGATTTTGAAGCCAGATCAAAAGTTTCCCAAAATGGAAAGTGACCTGTAATTTCAAGTTTCCAAAAATGGCAAGTTTTTGGACCACTTTCAACTTGACTTTCCAACATCAAAGAAGCTTCAAATGAAATTTTGTCCAACATTAAAGTTGAAGATATTTCTCTCCCATTTCCAAAAAGTCCAAGATCATGAGCATCTGATTAATGGTTGAGGAGTTATGATCCAATCATTGCCAAGTGTGCATGGAACTTCAACAAGCCATAACTTTTGACTCATAACTCCAAATTGAGTGCCTCTTTTTGCATAATGCTTGTCATGACTCATATTTTCCAAATCCATCAAGGCATTGCATGAAATTTCATCACATGACCATTTGCTCATTCATGCTCATTTTGGAGGGAAAATCATGAATTTGAATTTGTTGCATCATATGAGCTTTTTAACCATTCCAACATGTTCATAAGATGATTTTAAGTGAAATTGCATGGCCATGTGGTACTGTTCACGTGCATGTTGCATGCATGGGGTGAAAAATCAATTTTTGCACTACACCTTATTTCTCACTAAAATTTCATTAACCATGCTTAATTCTAATTAGCAAATGGATTAACACAGCATATAAAAGGATAATCCTAACAGAATTTTCATTATTCATCATTCTAGATCTAGATTCAAACTTTCCCTCCAAAATTTCTCTCCACCATAATTCAAATTTTTTCCACATAACACCTTGATTTTCTTGCATATTTGGATTCTCTGATCATCCTTTAGCATAGATCCAGCATTGATTTGCAGAATTTGCTCAAGAACATGGCAATGGAAATTGAACTTCGAGCTAGATCCAAGCCTTTCCAAGAGTTGATTCTTGCTTCAGAAGTCATAACAAGGTTGATAGAAGAGATTTGGATGTGGCTAGACACCTGAATCCACTGCTGCCATTGTTGGATCTTAAAGAGGTAGGTTTTTCGAACCTCTTAATTCTTGTTTTTATTGCCATAGAGTTGTAGAGCCTTGCTTGCTGATCACACTGATGTAAATTTCGTGGAATTTGGTTGAGAAATGACTAAGTTATGGTGAATTAAAGTTTGAATGTTAAAAAATGTTCTTCTTCGATTTGCATGATTTATGAGGAATTAGATCAAAATAATAGTGGATTTGGATTGTGCATGTCATGAGCTTTCATTTGGTATAAGTTTCATAAAAAACTGGAAAAAAAATTGTTGCTCGTTACTGTTCACCACCGTCTCAAGGTAGGAGACGGTGGTTTCCACCGCTGCTGGCCGTGCGCTATAGTACTAGGGTTTGGCTCTGGTTCAGTGCATGATGAACACTGTAGAAGCGCCCGTCACTGCCTTTTCATGTGTTCGATTCCAGTCCTGCGCGTTCCTTCTTTTTTTCATTATTTTCTCAATTAACCAAAACGACGTCGTTTTGGAGTGTGCAGGGTTCGAATCCTACTGATGGCATTTCCAATTTCCATATTCGTTTCATATCATTTCATGTTTTTTTAATTTTTATTTCATTTTTATTCATGTATTTCAAAAAATCATAACTAATTGAAAATAACTCCAAATTGAATGGAATTTTTTGCTACATGATCCTTGAGATGTCTATTATTTTTGTGGTGTAATTTCATGATTTTATCTCTTCTGGATTTTTAATGGTGTTTAAGTGTTTCAACATGTACACAATTATGCCATGCCTCATTCAAATTGGTGTGAAATGCTCAATACTTGACCAATTGCCTTGAAATTTTATATGCTGCTTCCTAACATGTTGTAGGATGTTTGAGATTTTATTTGGCATTTTTAGCATTTTCCTTCTCTGTTTGGGACACATGATTGTATGTTGTGACAATGTGTGTCACACAATTTGATGTTGATCTTATTCATTTTCATTTCTAGGTCAAATGAGCTCTTTTGATTATAATTTTTGGCATGATGATTGTATTTTACATGCTGTGTGCACATAACAATTTCCAGAATTGTTTGAGTCATTTATGTTTTAATATGGAATTTTGATTCTTAATGTCCAATTGTGTGCATTGAAATTGCCTTTGTCTTCTCTTGCTCACTACATGACTTTGCTTGATGATTTTGATTTGGTCCTTTTTAGGACATGTTCATGATTGATGAAATATGATTCATGTTGAGAATTGGTTGTCGTTTTGGCTTTTTACTTTTCCTTTTACCCTAGCCTTGGTGCTAGTGGTTTAAACTCACATTTGAGCTTTGTATTTCAGGATCAAGCATTCACCTCCATGGTTGATGTTGCCTCATCATTTGAGCTTTGCTATTTGTTTTGTTTAACTAATATTGATTGTGTTATAGGTCCTTTGGAGGTGGACTCATTTGAATGAGTTGCTTTTTATGACTTGCATGTTGTGTATATTGGAACCACTGGTTGTTTGTCTGTATACTATACTGATTGTTTGGTTGTTTACACAGGTACTTTAGTAGCTTTAACTCATTGCTTGAGTTGCTTTGCTTTGCTTGTGGTTGGCATACCACCTAGGTAAACCCTCTTGTACTCCATGTAGTCTGGAAGCCCTGTCGTTTATGTTTGGCAGGCATTTGGCTGAAGTCCTCCTTAAGAGGCAATGACTGTGAGTGTTTACTTTTGTGCCATGTACTTCAAGTCCTCCTAAGTGAAGAGGCAATTAGCAGATAGAAGGGAGTTGCAATCAATCCCCTGCTATTCAGTTGAGTCTTTCATCTTGCTCGCACTACGTGCTGATGCATTTGAATAAACACCCAAGATCCTTGTATGTAGAGTCAGTCAAGTGGAGTAAAGTCCCACATTCTGAACTCCCACACCTTCATTGATTCAAGCTCACCCAGGCCCGGGTTAAGAGCTATGAGGTCTTACCCTCATTACCTTTTCATCTGCTCACCCTGACGGTCAATGTCAGTGGTTAAGAGCCCTCAGATACCCCTTCCAGTATTGGCTTGTTTGTCGAGGTTGATATGACCCCTTGACTAAAGCCCAGCCTTGTATGAGCCACTTGTTTGCATATAGTGTGTGATACATGTTTACCTATGTTTGCTTACTTGCTGTTGATTGACTTGCTTCCTGTGGGAGTTAGGTTCTGATTAGAGACCTCAACTTAGGGATCGTATGCATGACAACTTCTAGGCTCGAGTCATAGTCTCCCTAGTAGTCTGTTATCTCCCTAGTCTCTGGTTAGGATAGAATTTTTTCCCTGTTAAGGGGAACTACGTCCCCCTGATCCTCATACCAGATGAGGTACGTAGGCAGGAGATTGAGCTTATCTCTCCGGGCAACCTTTTGCTTTTTCGCCCTTTCTTCTCCTTCACCTTCTTGTGTGTGTTTGGAGTCTAATGTAAGTCCAACGATTGGCATTTGGTTTCCTGTGTGTGTTTGTCTATTTGGAGTCTAATGTAAGTCCAGCGATTGGCATTCGGTTTCCTGTTGGTGTTTCCTTGTCTGGAGTTGGATGTAAGACCAACGATTGACATTCTGTTTCCTGTTGTGTGTTTTGTTTGACGTCTCAGCGTCTCATTTCAGTGTCTTTGTTTGGCGTGCGTTAGCCGAGCTACTAGTGCTCTGATGCTTACTCTGGTTAGAGAAGATACGTATGCATAGGATGCGATATCCTAGCGAGCACGTTCTCCATATCCCCGAACTACATCGACTCTGATGTTTGTTTCTGACAAACTACGTAGGCCTAGGATGCGATATCCTGCCGAGACCGCTTCTTCCGTCGTTCATCTGTGTTTTGTTCCAGTTTTGTGCAGTTCTTTGAGCAGTTATTTAGCGACCTTTCTTCTATTCTTTCTAAACGTGGATCCCGTCGAGTACGACGGATGCGTAGGGGTGCTAATACCTTCCCTTCGCATAACCGACTCCCGATCCTATCAATCTCTGGTCGTAAGACCATTCCTTTCCCTTTTTTAGGTTTACTTCGAGCGTTTCCTTTCCCTCCTTTGGGATAAATAACGCACGGTGGCGACTCTGTGTCTTTTCCCGCCGGTTTTTCGCGAATGCGACAAATATGACCATGGAAGAGAGTGGTAGAATGCTTACTGTAAGACCCCAATTTTGGCCCTAAGATCCCTCATGGCATCATATCATATCATACCATTGCCTCAAGGATCATTGTGCACCTTGCCTCCTTTCCTGTGGGTGGGTTGTCTTTTGAGAGTGGTTTTGGATCACCAAGCATGTTTAGCATTTGTATATCATTGCTTTTATTTCAATCACTGACCAAAAGTACAAAAATATTGTCATCTAACCTTGTTACTTGCAGCTGAAGCAATACTAGGTCAAGACAGTCAAAGGCATTCATTGAGCAATGGATGGTGGCCATTCTTGAGGATTTGGGCACCCATGATCCTTCACAAGAGTTCAGGTGAGCTATGGCATCATTTTGAATCAAGATCTCAAGTGGTAGAGGCTTGAATTTCATCTGAGCATAGCTTCAGTCAACTGAAACCCTAGAAAAGTCAACACAAGTCAACTGTGCATTTAATCATGGATTTGAAGGTGGGAGATGGTTAGAAAGGCCTCATTCATGTCCATACAAGTCTCATTTAACATTTCAAACATCAACAATGAAGAATTTGAGGTCAGATGAAAAGCTTCCAAAAATAGTAAGTGACCTGTAATTTCAAACTGCCAAAAATGGAAAGGTTTTCTCTTCAAGTTTACATCATCAAGAAAGCTTCAAATGAAATTTTGTCCAACATGAAAGTTGAATATCTTGCTCTCACCTTTCCAAAAAGTCCAAGAACATGAATTTCTCATTTGTGGTTGAAGAATTATGATCAAAACATGGCCAAGTGTGGATTGAACTTCAAAAGGGCATAACTTCTCAACCATTGCTCCAAATCACATGGCTCTTTTTGCTAATTTCATGTCATGACCTATAATTTCATATTCTTGCATAACATTGCATCAATTCTCATTTTATGAACATTTGCAAAAATATTGAATTTTGGAGGGAAATTTCACAATTTAAAATTGGTGAATAATTTGGATATTTTGCAAATGTCATTGGTCTTAAAATGTGTTTTTGAGTGAAAATCATGCAGCCACGTGCACTGTTCATGCATCACTTTCATGCATAGGTGAAAATCCCAAATTTGCCAAACACCTCCAATTCTCTTAATTTTCATTAGCATTGGTTAAACATGTTTAGAGTTTGGTTAATTAGGGGTATATAAACCAAATTCCTAACAGAATTCCATAACCACAATTCACAAATTTGAGATCTCAAGAATTTTCATCAAAAACTTTCTCTCATTTTTCTCATAATTTCTTCAATCCAAGTGCATAGTTCTTGCTCTATTCATCATCTAGCATCATCACTAATCAACTTTCAAGCCAAGAACTACCTGAATTCGTGCATATTTGGAACTGCTCAAAGTGAGAACAACAATGGTGAAGTCTTGAAACTGTGGAATCGTGCATAGCTGAGCTTCGATCTTCCTTCTAAACATCTTCATAAGCATTGTAGAAGATTCTCCAAGCATCACAAGGCCTAATTCCAGCTGAATCCGCTTCTGTTGCTACAAGAGGTCACAAATTAATTTTCATAATCTTGCTTTTTATTGTGCTAATGTTATAGATCCTTGATTGCTGAGTTGATTGAGCTTTGAATTGTGTTAAACCGTGCTGAAATGAGTGAGAACCGATCGATTTAAGTTTGGATGTTGATTTTTGTTTTGCTCGATTCATGCATGTTATGTTGATTTTGGACGAAATAATTGTTTATTCTTGATGCTGGATGTTAGATATACATGATGCATTGCTTGATTTACATTTCTGGAGACTTTGAAATTTTTCTGGAAATTGAGGATGAAGATCATGAAGATCTTGATCATGTTCATGTTGCTGGAAATTACTTGCGGATTCTTCCATAATCTTCATAGCGTTACCTGCGTTTTTTCCTGCAAGTTCGTCCACTTTACCTGCGGATTTGGCCTGTGCATGCTTGCATATTACGCTAGGGTTTGGTCTAAACGACCGTGTTTTGGTAGCGCGCGCGTTTCAATTCAAATGTCAGCATGGTTCGATCCTTGGCTCGCTCATTTTCTATTTGCCTTGCTGAATTATTTCACATGCTTCATCATTCATGTTCATATGCTTCATTCATGCATTTTTAATTTTTTCTCTTCATTTAAAAAATCATAACTCCCTAAATAATCATCCAAATCACATGAGATTTTTTGCACATTGTTCATTATCATGTCTACTATTTTATGGATATTTTTCCAGAATTTGTGCTCGGTTGGAATTTTAAATTTCCTAGGGTTTGTTCATGCATATGCTATCTTGTACCTTGCTTGCCATTTTCTTTTTGAAATGATGATGGTTGATCCAATGAATGTGAAAATTGACATGCTTAAACTAGATATCCCAATGGTGATTTTGGTATAGAGTTTGCATTTTTCTCATTTCCGGTTGTGGAGATACGATATGATTAATGTAGGTGTGACAATGTGTGTCACACCTTTGCTTTCTTGATTTGCTGATTTTATTTACCATGCCAAATTAATGCCAATTGATTTGAATTTTTGCATGATGCTTCTTCTGGATGTTAGGATTGAGCATGAAGTTTTGTGGAATTTTTGGATCCATTTTTGATTTGTTTGAAATTTTCTTTGCTGGTTGGTCATGTTTGAACTTTTGAAGAGTGATGAACTTACATGATTTGTGAAATGCTTATGCTTTATCATATGAACTTGAAATTTTGCACATGGTTTCTAGACACATTGAAGTTTATTGTGGCTTTGGTTTGAGTCATTTATCATTTGTCATCTCTGTTTTAGGATTGCCTTAAGTTGATGTATCAATTTGTGCCTCCTTTGAGCTTGTTTATGCTTACCTTGACTTGAGGAATTTAATTGACTTGCTTATACTTGTCCAAATGCCTTGATTTTTGGTGTGTAGATCATTTGATGTGTGCTGTTTAGCAATGATTTTTCTTGAGATTTATTGAATCATTTTAGAGTTGATGTGGATTGGTTCATTCTGTTTGTTTCAATGAGCTCTCAACTTCCATGCTTTGACATGATTGCTTTATGAAATGAATTTGGTTGATGCTATTGACATGAGACCACTTGGATTATGTTCTTAATTGGTTAAGCTTGATTCTTGTCAATTTTCATGTTCTGTTTTGGATTATTCCTCCTTCTTTGACCCTAGGCCTTGTCCTAGTGGTTTGCTTCTCATGTTTGAGCTTGTTTTCAGGTTAAGAAGTACATGGCCATAAGGAGATTAATGCACATTGCTTGAGTTGGTTATTTGATTGATATTGACTAACCTTGAGTTGTTTTGTAGGATGCTTTTAGCTCATTTGAGTTGAGCTTGTGCCTTGCACATTGTAGCCTTACGTGTTTGGTTATGTATTGTCTGTTGACTGTTGGATTATCTGTTTGACTTTTTGAATTGTATGGTGATTGAGTTGGATTGTTTTCAGGTACATTAGCTGCTTAAGTTCATTTTGAACTTGCTTTTGCTTGGTTGCTTAACCAATTAGGTATAATTTCTCTTCTTCATGTAGTTTGGAAGACCTGGCCCGTTATTTGGTCAGGCACCTGTCTAAAGTCCTCCTTAAGAATCAATGCTTGTGTTTGTTTACTCTTTGTCCCCAAGCAGGAAAAGTCCTTTGATAAAGCAATTGGTAGATAAAAGAGATGTGTAATCCATCTCCTACTATTCAGTGTGTCATCCCTTTGCTCACATTACATGTTGATGCATTGTGGATCTTAACCCAAGATCTATAGAGTCATTCACTTGTGGAAAGAGTTCCAACTTTCTGAACTCCCACACATTCTATCATCTGAAGCTCTCCCAGGCCAGGGATAAGAGCCATGAGGCACACCCCTCATCTCCTTTCATCTGCTTCACCTTAACTCTCAATGTTAAGGTTAAGAGCACAGCTTACCCCATTCCAGTTGGCTTTAATGCCTCACCTTGCTTGAGCCTAATTGCTTGTATATAGTGTATGCTAAATGACTTGTTTGTTTGATTACCTTTTCATCTGTGCATATCTTCTTATGTGTGCCTTTGTGCATTTATCATCATTAATTGTACATAATTGCATAATCATTGTTCATATCTGTGTGATCATTTTGTTTTGAGGAGGCAACTGTAAGTCCATTTATTGGCAAGTGTTTCCTATGACCATTGAGGAGTCAATTATAAGTCCAATTATTGGCATTTGTTTCCTGTGATATGGTAGGAGATTGGTAAAAGTCCAGATAGATTGGCATCTGATATCCTTGTTTCTTTGTGTGGAGATTGGAATAAGCCCAGGTAGATTGGCATCTGATATCCATGTTTTGTTTTGCCTTGGGAGATTGGTATAAGTCCATTGATTGGCATCCGATATCCATGTTTGTTTTAGGAGATTGGTGTAAATCCATTGATTGGTATCCGGTATCCGCCTTTGTTTGTGAGATTGGTATAAGTCCATTTATTGGCATCCGGTATCATTGTTTTGTTTTAGGAGATTGGTGTAAATCCATTGATTGGTATCCGGTATCCGCCTTTCTTTGTGAGATTGGTGTAAGTCCATTGATTGGCATCCGGTATCACCTTGCTTTTATTTGCTTATTTGCTTTGTTGCTTTAATCCAAAGGACACACTTGAATCATCTTCTATATGATTTCAAGAGGTGAACTTCTAGGAAGTTTTACACTCCTTCATCCACATCCTTTTGCTTCCAAAACTCGCTTTTCACATGTTAATTCAAAAACTTTGACATCCATTGTGCAAACATTTTCATGTCTTTTCAAATTAGAAACCTGGACCTTAAGTCCTTGATTTTCAAACTTCACTTTTGATAACACTTCTTTCTGAATTGAATACTAATCATACTTTGACCATCCTTTTGTGAATACTCATAATTAATTAACTTCACTCATTCAATTGTTTTGGTGGCTTTGTCCATTGTTGATATGTTTTCATACATTAGCCATAGGTTTTAATTCTCATAATGGTTGATGTAAATCTCACCACATCCTTAGTGAGTTGATTGTAAGTCTTCCATACTTATTATAGGGTTAACCCCTCACTAGTATGTTGAAGCTATCCTCGCATGGTGAATTGTTGGTCTTGGTTGAGTTTTCTCCCGTTGATAATGAAAAGCCTTAGTGCTCTTGTTTTAAAATGAACCCACTCATATTTTGGAAATCTTTTAGCCGAACTACGGCGTTTTGATCCTTTACCTTTTTATGGAAAGGTACGTAGGCAACGGGTTCATCTGTTCAAACACAAAAATAATAAAATTGTACATTCTTTTCTCAACCTCCCCAATCATGTTTGCACAATATGTCATAAACAAATAACTTTTTATACAACAAGTGTGAAAAGGGCTCCATAGGAGTACCTAGGACGTTTTGGGTGCCTAACACCTTCCCATTGCGTAATTTACCCCTTACCCAGATTCTCTGATCTTTTCATTAGTTTTCTATGTGTAAAACTTCTTAGGCTTTTGTTCGCTTTTTAGCCATTCATTTGGATAAATAAAAGTGCGGTGGCGACTCGATTCTTTGTATACTTTGCTTTTGGTTTAATCAATAAATCATAAAGTGACGAATACACCGCTACACTTACCTAGTGGAAATCAGTCCACTGCTTCTTGATAGTGGAGGAATGGAAGAAGAATTGTGTTGTTTCAATGCTTCAACTTTGAGAACTTGTGAAATGGAAATGGAACGAAAACAGCCCTGTCAACATGCCCTTGCTTTTTGCTCGAAAATACCAGCCACCACCTCTTCAAATTAGGGTTTTAAAGCTTATATATGTTGGTCTAAAGTGTCTAAATGGGCTTGCAAATGTTTGTTTTAGTTATGTGCAAAATGATGCAAAAAGTGAGGTGGTGAAAGCAAGCTCTAATTTTGGCAAAACTTAAGTTAGTGGAAGAAATAGTACATGGCCAAAAGAGGAAAAGCAACACATGTGCTGGTTTACTTGGTCTGGCTGCAGCATGGCATGGCTTGGAAATAAGTCCAAGATGGTGACTTTGTGACTTTGTATCTTGATGAGCACATGACCAAATGGTAAGGCAATGCAAACAGTAGGAAGAGTTCATGGAGCTTAACATTTTTCATGTTGGGCACAAATGAAAATGATGAAGGGAAGAAGGTGAAAAATGGGCTTAAAGTTCAAGTTTCATCATGCCAAAATGGTTGGGCCAATTTGGCCTAGCATGCTGCCTAGAAATTCAGTTCATGATGCCAACTTTAGATGATTGCATCTCTCAAACCATGGATCCAAATGAGATGATTACAAAGGGATGTGAAAGATGACATGGCAAGGTGTAATTGTTGTGAAGAAAGTATTTTCAAATGGTGCCTTGAAGTGAAAGAAATCTTGCCAAGAAGTCTTGACAAACTTTGAAGATTTTGGACTTAGAAAAGTTTCTAAGTGTCCCAAAATAATGTCTCACTTTGACCAAGCATAACGTTCTCAATTTTGATCCAAATGGAGCCAACTTTATATCTATAGAAAGCTTGGAACAATAGGAACAACTTTCATGTTGGAGAAATTTTCAAATGGAGCTCTTATATTGATGGAAAATGGGCTTAAAGTGAGTGCAACAACCATAAAAACTTGCCCTAAATGGAAAGTCAACCATTTCCAAATTAAGTAACTTTTTCAATTCCTGATTAAATGATGAATCCATGATCCAACCTTGATCAAATTTCACATGTAGGCGCCCTTAGGCATGGATTTTGAGATTCCACTTTCAAAAAGTCAGTAGTTGACTTTTCTGGCCCCACAGTTGACTTTTGCCAAACTGTCTGATTCCCGATTCCGTTGATCAATTGAAGCACCTCTAGCTCAAATAAAGAGCTGATTTTTTGTATGTAGACCCTTGTGGACATATGGAAGGCCATGGAAAAGAGTTTCACCCAAAGAATCAGAAATAAACTGATTTTATACCAAACCCTAGTTTTAGGGCAAAAATGATCAAGAACTGATTGCACTGATTGCCAATGGATCTTTCTGGGATAATTGTGAATCTTCCTAGGCCAAGATGCCTCTCCAACCCTGACATGGATGAGCTCCTCTACTTCCAACCGAACATTTCCTGTTGCAGGTAGCCATGAAACCCTAATTTTTTATTAAATCCAAATGCACACTCTGGGAGCTCTGAATCCTCCATTGATGAACTGTGGACCACAATAAGATACCTGGACCACCTTGAGACCCTTGAGACTTGTATACTTGTAGAATGAAGTCCAATTCTCAATCTTGCTTTGTGTGGGCCCCTTCTGTTAAGGAGTGATCAATCAAACCCTGATTTCCATGTCACTAATGCAGTATGAAATGAGTATGAC